>NC_046168.1:18789355-19106855 GCF_011064425.1 Rattus rattus | reverse complement strand
CTTTATAAGCGATGTGCTTGGGTTAGCCCCCATGGGTTTCCAGGGAGAAGCCACTTCTGGCAATCAGTTTTGAAGCACCGTTTCTATCTGGCTTTCTTTGCTCTTTTGATTGTGACTAGCGCTCGAGATAAGACAGCTTGAGGTCACTGATGGAGATCTTTCTAGTCCTGAGGTTCTTCCTGGATGTCACCAGTGAGGGCTCTACCTGTAGTCAGGAAGCAGAGGGCAATGTGCTGCTGCTCAGCTGGCTTTCTCCTCTTTACTGAGTCCTAGACCCCAGGCTGTGGGATCGCGTCACCCACATTCAGGGTAGTTCTTCCTTCTTGGCTCCATGTCTCTGGAAACAGCTTCACACAGATATATACCCAGATTTACACTTCATAGGAGATCCCAAGGCAAGTCAACGTGCGAGTGAATATTAGCTGTCACGGGCTAGGTAAGCAGAGGTACTTGTGGTTTCAAATGGCTTTTCTTTGGTCATTAGGGGGCCATTGGGCCAGTTCTGCAGTCATGTGTTTACTTGAAAAAAAAAAAAGGTTATATATGACAAATGAATTCCCTCACGTGAATGGTAGATTCTTTCTAGTACTGAGCCACGGGGAAACAAGAATTTAAAATCATAAAAAGAAAGAGCACAAAGTTCACTCTATGCATGAATGTGAACTTAATTTTGTTTTAATTTCTTGCTTGCTGTGGCCCTCAGGCCTCCCTCTCATCAGGCATATGTCAGTCATGTTACTGATGCTGGTCTGTCCTAGGATCGAAGGACTCATGGATGCAATGGAAGGAAAGCTTTCTGGTCCTTACACATCCCTGATGGATGCGGGTGGGCAGCTGGTTACTGAGGGGAATCCATGTTGCTTTACTTTGGTGGGAAATGCTGGCAAGTGCCAGCTTTCGCATTGCTCTAAAGCAGAAATGATTGTGTAGATGACCCAAACCCCCAGAGTCTTAAGGGTATTGTAGGGTGGGCTGTAATATCTTTGGAAACCTGCAAAGGTCTGTTGGACCTGTAGGTAACATTGATTGTCTAATCTGTTGCTGTAGTCACTGAGTGTGGGTATACGTGGATACTATGTTACACCGAGTCATTTGTTCCACACGTATGAAGTGTGTCCACATAAAGAAAAATCCTGTGACAAATCGCTCTGTGTAAGGTCTCCCAGCTCTTCTCTCAAACCAAGAACAAGCTCAAGCACACAGCAGGTGCTAAATACCAGTGCAGTCCAACCCTGGAATGTAGCTGACCCTCAGAGGAGGCTTGGGACATAAGTGTGAACTCACTTTTCCTGGGGACAGGAGGGCAATGGAAAGTTGACTTTTGTTACATTGATCTGGTTCCAAATCTGAAACAACTAAATCCATTTTAGAAAATGTGTGGACAAGGATATAGCTCAATTGGATCGGTGTCCGCCATCACAAAACTGAGTAGGGCTATGCCGCACTTAGGAGGCGGAGGCAAGGGATCAAAAATTCATTGTCCTTTTTAGATACTTAGAAAGCCTAAGGCCAGCATGAGATAAGCAAGAGCTTGCTTATTAACAATTAAAATTTATATATATATATATATATATATATATATATATATATATAGTGTGTGTGTGTGTGTGTGTGTGTGTGTGTGTGTGTATGTGTGTCCCCTCAACCTTCCTTATGCCAGTTTGCCCTGGTTACTGGAAGCATGTGATTTGATTAAATAGCACCTAAATATTTGATCAATTGATTGTGGATATAAAAAGTCATGGTTTTGAAAATTCACTGTTTTGGAAAAGAATCAAAATTAGTCATTACGAAAACGTTTAAGCCAAGTGTGCTCTGACAGCTACACAAGGTGAAGGATGTTGGAAACACTTAGGCGGATTCCAGTTCTCACAAACGGCCTCAGCTCTTGCTTGACTTCAAGGGAACAAAATTGGGAATTTATAAAACCATGCTGTCAGTATTTCATGCCAGAAGACCCATAGGAAGTTCTAATTGTGGACCCTCTCTCAGATGTCTGCATCTCTGCACAGGTAAGAAATGGTATTCAGGCACCAGAGTGTAAGTGAGAACAGGGTGTCATGTACATCTATGGCTGCGGAAGGATTTTCTGCTTTCCTCAGTCTACGCCATCAGTTGCTACAGGCCTCAGAGGGCTTGGATGGATAGATGAATGCCTGAGACAGTAGGTTTCCTTTGCACTGAAAACCATTCTGCTGGGCCCATTTCCTTCTTTTGGTGCGATATACAGTAGCTTCCGTCAGACACTGCTTGAGTGATATTGTTTGATTATGTATGGACAGTGGGATGCGTGCACTGTGCTCTTGAAGTGTCATCCCATCGTGACACATCCTTCCCCTTCCCAAGGGGAAGGACTGAGTGGCCCTTCTTTGCGGTAATAACAAACAGCACCACACAAAACAACAAACGAAAGCTGGAGCAGCCTCCAGTGGAAATGACAAGGAAACCAAGACGAGGGGTGGACCTTTCCCAGTAGTGGAGTCCTGGGTTTGGTTTCATTTCCCCCCCAAGATCATTTCTACTCATGGCCACTTGAGGAACAGATTCATCCCGGAAGGTGTTGGGTGCAGCATGAAATGCAGCACCTGGGAAACCTTGCTCTGTACCCACGGTGCTACTGAAAGCACGCACGGCCAACTTCTGTCCCGTGGGTCTGTCACACTAGCAAGTCCGTGCTTTCTTCACCTCACCCCTCTTCCTCTTCGCTCCTGCTTTTATGAAGTGTAGGAATGTTTACAGTCCGGGGTGAGTGCTGATGAATTGGAGGTGACGTGTGTTTGGAATTGTCCCTCGCTGACCTGGGAAGTCTGTCCCCACAGGGATAAGGGTAGAATAGAGCCTCTAAGGTTAGCAACTCAGCAGCCCTCACAACAAAGCCAAAGGCTGTGCCCAGGGGCTCTGTTTTGATGGTCCCTCCTAACCCCTGAGACAGCTTGGCGTGATAGTGTAGCAGCTCTACTGTGTTTGGAAGGAGGCTGGGCTGAGAATTTGGTGCAGAGAAGGCTGAGGCTTTGGGGCCTTCATGCTCCTCCTCGCTATGACTTTCTTGTGTGTATTTTCAGTATGAGTGCCTGATGCAATGTATTACAGCAAACAGTGTATAGCTCGCCCTCCTAACTCAGCTTCGATCCCTAAAGAGATAAAAATCATCGATGTCTCCATCTTAGGTGTGAACTTACAGATAAAAATCTAAAAAAGAGATTTCAGATCAATAGGAGAAGTTCCATTTTATGAGGTTAATAGGGGAAAAAAATCCTTTTAATCCTGCCAGGGATCTTATTTCAACCCAGAAAAGCATTCCAAGGAACTGGCTCGAGAGTTGCATGAGCAACAGAACAAAGCCAAAGGGTCAGGATGGAGTCCAGGGTGTCAGGGAAGGAGATGTGGCTAGCCACAGTGGCACATGCCTTTAATCCCAGCACTTGGGAAGCAGATGCAGGTGGGTCTCTGAGTTTGAGGACAGCCTGGTCAACATAGTGAGGCCCATAGTCAGGGCTACGTAGTAAGACCCTGTGTCAAAAACAAACAAACAAACAACAAAAATAAGAAAAATGTGGATCTCGTGAGATCCTGTGATGGTTGATTTTAATCACCAACCTAGCTGAACAGTCACCTGGAAGATGCGACCAGAGTGTCTATGAGGACGTTTCCAGAGAGCATTAACTAAAATAGATTATCCTAAACATGGGCGCTTCTATCCCATGGACATGAAGGGGCAGAATAAAAGTGGAGAAAGAGGTCAGATAACTGCCAGTATTTCTGTCCCTGCTTCCTAGCCCAGTGAGATATGAAGAAGCATCCCACCGTCTGCAGCCATGCCTTTCCTGCCTTGATGGACTGTGTTCCCTCAAACCTTGAGCCAAAACAAACTTTGCTCTTCTAAGTGGCTTCTTATTTGGTCAGAGCACTGACATCAACAACTGATACAGATCCTTAAGTTGACATGGGTGAGCTTTCTATTGGCTGAACATTTTTGTTTGAAACTTTGTTTCTCACGCTCCTGATGTTGACCTTCTCTTTCCTAAAAGAAGTCCTTCCGGGCCCAGAAGGCCTATGCTTACAAATGTGCAGCACTGAGTGAGTTTAAAGGGTAATGTTTAGCTGAAGATACAGAACCATTGTTCAGGCTTCTAAGCTGCAGAAGAACAAGGGCACAAGGCTGTCAGTCCCATTTCCCTACAGTCTTTGTGACAGTGAGCTTGGGGTGTGGAGATGGGGATGTGGGGAGAGGCTGGCAAGCTGGCTGAAAGAACCAGTATCTGTATGAGGTCCGTCACACTGCTCAGAATGTCAAGTCAGAGGCATAAAGAAAATGTTTAAAGAGAAGAACATGGGAGAAGGATGCTTCATCCACAGATGGATGGTCGTTGGTTACCTGCCGTGGAGGCACCAATTATATGACTTGTTCATGTACTGAGTGCAAAGAATGTTCTTTAGGCTAAGCCTTGCTGCTATTTGCATTATGTATTAGAACTGTAACAGTAGTGAGCTGATGGTACCTCTGCGTGTGTGAGTGTGTGAGTATGTGTGTGAGTGTGTGTGTGAGTGTGTGTGTGAGTGTGTGTGTGTGTGTGTGTGTATGTGTGTGAGTGTGTGTGTGGTGTGGTGTGTGTGTGGTGTGTGTGTGTGTATGTGGGTGTGTGTGTGTGTGTGTGTGTGTGGTGTGTGTGTATGTGTTAGTGTGTATGTATGTGTTAGTGTGTGTATGTGTGTGAGTATGTGTGTGGTGTGTGTGAGTGTGTGTGTGTGTGTGTTAAGGTGTGTGTATGTGTGTGTGTGTGAGAGAGAGAGTGTGTGAGAGTGTGTGTATGTATGAGAGTGTGTGAGTGTGTGTGTGTGAGTGTGTATGTGTGTGTGAGTGTGCACATGTGCATGCATTTCCTCCCTTGTCTGTGCATAGGCCAGAGAACAACCTTATTTGTTCCTCAGGTGTCACCTACTATATTTTGTTTTGTTTTGAGAAGGGTATGTTCTCACTGGCCTGGAACTCACCAACTAGACCAGGCTGGCAGTGAGCCCCAGGAACATGCCTGTCACAGTTTTAGTGTGTGTGTGTGTGTGTGTGTGTGTGTGTGTGTGTGTGTGTGTGTGTTACCAGGCCTAACACTTTTGAAAAATGAGTTCTGGGGGTTGGAGAGATGGCCTAGTGGCCAAGAGCACTTGCTCTTACAGACAACCGGAGTTTGATTCTCAATACCAATGCGGCAGTTAACAAGCATCTATAACTCCAGTTCCAGCGGATGTGTTGCTCTCTTCTGGTCTCTGTGGATACAAGACACACACACATCACAACATGTTACACACACATGCATGCAGACAAAACACTTGAACACATAAGCTAGGTGAATGTTAAAACCTGAGTTCTGATTATTTAACACATGGCTCATGCTTCAGGACTTATACTCCAGCCCCTGCATGCTGTCGTAGTGTAATGAGAAAGGGTCCTGGGCCAGCCCCAGCTGCCATTGCTGAAGAGAGGTGCGAGGGTGCTTTACAGAGCGGCACCTGGGACTCAGGCAAGGCGTAGGTTTGTCCAGGATCCAAACACTCGGTAAGAGCTGTAGCGTCCAGGGCCATGGGTTTCTGGATTCAAAGGTTGGGACAGAGCTGTAATACATGGCTGTCAGTCCAGCCCCTCTCTCCCTCAGCCTTAGTCCAGTTTATCTTCCTTAAGCCCCTTGACCACCCTGTGCTTTTCACTAGGTTGTCATGGTTCCCCATCTCTCCTATCTTCCCTCTGCAGTCCTCACTGATTTTTCAACTAGCCCTTCTGAGAAAACGCGGTTTCCAGTTTCTTTTCCCGGCATTGCCTTTGGTGGGAGATAGGGGTCGGGGATGGGCTAGGCTTTGGAGCATTAGTTAAAACAAATGATCTGTACTCCTTAACTGGGTGTATGGTTTGAAATTTCCCTTCAAATTAGGAGTTTTCTTCAGGAAACTGTAATCAATCAAACAAATAAAGTAAAAAGCCTCTCTCGGGTCTGACAGTCCTTGGTGATATTTCTGTGTTAAAGAGGATGTGGTAATGCTGTGAGTGCTAAGATATTAGGCCTGGCTTGGCCGCTGGCCCCTTGGCTGCTAGCAGACCCATGCAAGCATTGCTGGTCCCTGACATGAACACCATGTGATGGAGAAACCAAGTCAAGCTGGCGTTTCCCAGGCCAGTAAGAACCCCAGGCCCTGAGCCATTTGGTCATTTTGGCCCTCTGGCCACCCTTGCTTCCTTTGTCTCCAGGCCTTAGCTGTCAGGCTGATCACATGCTAACTCCCCACAGAGGTATTTTCACACAATCCCCCAATGGGGGGCACTTCTTAACTGAGTTCTTGGGTATCTATGCTCCATTCCTGGACTCCCCTGTGGGCACCCATCAGGTAAGGAACAGAGGGCTGCACTTTCTGTTTCTGTCTGGTTACCAGACTCTCAGGCTTCCCCAGAAACTTGGATCCTTCGATCTTTGATATCCTAATAGGCGTTTACTGTCCTGCTAGCCACAGTTTCAGCAGAGAGTGGGGCTGCTTTTGGAATCCAGACTCACCGTTGCAGAGAGAGAGACTTCTGGGACTCTCTGACTTTTATTTTAAACCTCCTTTTATACCCCATCAAGCCCGTGACCCAGTTTTGCCTGCAGTTCTGTTTTCTATATTAAAAACAAGCTCTGTGGGTTAATCAGATAAGTACCTCACACCATCTGTTTTCCATCAATCTGTCACAGGTCCTAGGTGGCAGACCCCACAAAATGTCCATGTGTCTAGTGGCTCCCTGGGATGGGGGAGGAGATTCTTAGGGGACACTCTTCCTCTCTGAAGCGTTGCTACCTCTCTAAGGTGCCTTATTGTCAGACCAGATTGCTACGTGTGCCCAGTAATCCCTAAGTCCATCTTCTACCAAACGGAAACGTGAAAAGGCCCAGACAGACTCTGTAACACACGCCTGCCATTGGGCTTCTGATCATGAGCTTCTGATCTTGAGATGCTGGGAACCAGGACGGATGAGGAGATCTTGCAATGCCTCAATCATGAGTTCACAGCAAGAATAAAAAGAGCAGCTCAAGAACCCACTTGGAGCTCTGCCCTCATCTCTGCAGAATACAGGGCAGAGTAACGAAGGGAGGTACCGTAAGAGACGGAGCCCGAGAACCTGGGTCAGCTGTGGGACTTAGGCTTCCCGGGAAGGGAAGTGAGATGTGAGGACACATGAATGAAGAACTCTTGGCAACTTTGTTTCAGGTTGTGCTCAAGTCTCTCCTACGATTTTCTTTAACCCCCGCTACTACACTCCTAGGACTTAGTTTCTTTTTATCAGTAAAGATCTTAAGATTTTGGATATTAGAATCTGAGCTTTGCTTTAGAACTATTGCTGGTTTGCTCACTCTGGACTGGCTCAGAGACTGTGTCTAACCCTGACCCTTTAAAAAGGGACACAGATTTGAGTAATTTGGTAGGGATACCTGAGGCTAGAATTCCAAGGGATCTGCTGGTAGTTAGACTGGCAGTTAGACTGCAGAATGCCGTCAGCGAAGTTCAGAAAGCAAACCCTGGTCAGACGATCGCTGTGCTTTGAGGTGATTTCTGTTGTATTCTAAGTCTTCCCATCACACGTCTGGCTGCCATGCAATGCTGTGCAAGCCCTGGTGGCCAGCTCTCCGTGCCCATGGCTGTTTCCATGAAGGGACAGCTTCATTTCTGTCACAGGACAGTCAGAGTTGGTGCTGGGAAATAGGGCATACTTTGTCTCTTGCCTAGGTATTTCCATACCCAGAGGACTCAGGAGTTCTGAAAGAGGGTGGATGTTACTCCACGCCTTGCTTTTCAAAGGCAGACTTCTCATGATTAACACATTTGTGTGTTATTCATGTCATAGTGACAGACTTGGGAAAAGGAGTTGCTCTTGGAAGATCATGGGAGCATTTTGCCTTTTTTTATTGTATTGGAAATACCTAACGGGAAGTATTTAAAGTTGTCCACCTCCCACACCAAAACCAGATAAAACGAGCTACGGCAGGGGACGATACAGGATTTAACTTAAAGGTGGAAAAAGAAAACCAGCATTGGAATGCATGTTATTCATCATTTCCAGTTCAAGTTGCAGAGTAACAGAGACAGGAGGGAGTTGAGACAGGAGGGCAGAGGGGGGAGTTGGGAAGGGCTTATCAATTGTCATATTATCATAATTGAAGAAAGGCCTATAGAGAAGTTATCTCTTGTGTTTATAAATGAAGAGGCAGGCAGGGCAATTCTCCCTTAAGGCTGGTCTGTGGGTTTCTCAGTTCTCCCTAGCTGTGTGGTAGAGAGTGCCCTAGGAATGCTGGTCCAGGGCCCTGTGGGCAAACTGCGCAGGTGAGGGGTGCGCTGGAATGGGTGTCTTTGGTGACTCTACTCTCCTGTCCCTGTGCATTCCCTGACAGCTTCCACGTCTTAATATTCTGCATGACCTGAGATGTCACATAGGGATGAGGGGGTGAAGGTACAGAGCACAAACTTCCCCTTGCGAGACAGGTATGTCCTGTGATGTCACATGGGACGGTAACTGAAATGAACTTGGAGATGTTGTCTGAGGTTCTTGGCTAGAAGCAGAGTTAGCATCAGGGTGAATCCAGAAAGCACCTCTGCTGTGGAGGTCACAGCCAGGGCGTTTCTCAGTGTCCAACAATTGGGCAACTTCTGTGTAGACAGTTAGCACATGCTATTCTGCTCGTCCTCCTGACATGATATCCTTGCCTTACAGGAGGAGAGAGAGTCAAAGAGCTTTGGTTGTTCTCTTAGGGACCTAGAGTGAGACAGAAGATGCTGCTCAAATCCACATCTGTCCAGCTGATGACTGGAAAAGCCTGGTTTTGATATAGGCAATTTGCTTTTTAACAGATTGTTTTTACAGACGTAGAGAGATAACGAAGCACTTCTTGCTTCTACTTCCGGATGGACACTGAACAAATGGTCTTCAGCAGATGTCACCTCCTTTCATACAGAGCATGACCCGAGAACGGGAAGTCCAACTCCCATTTAGTGGTCCTGGTTCTCAGCCAAGGTCTCTTGGCCAGAGCTGGGATTCAGACCCAGTTCTCCCTGACCTCACTGGGCTGTGTCAACCTCTGTCCTTCCTCACATCCTTGACCAAGAATTACCTGTGCTTCTGGCCTCGGCTGAGCCCTTGACTGGTCCAGCTCTGGCCATTGGGAGTGTACAGGCTCTGACACCAGACTTGCCCCTGAGAAACTACATGACCTTGGACAGGTGACCTGACTTGTGAAAGGGAATGGTACTTCATTTCAGAACTGTGAGAGTTAGAGAAATATTTCATTGAAACCAGAACCATGAAAGCGCTCACTTTGAGTATGGATTTGTGGACTCAAAGAATAGGCTGAAGAAGAGACCAGAGTTTAGGTCTCAGGCCTCTGTGTGTCTAGGAGATCGATACCCACATCCCTGTCTGACTTGTCCACTTGACTGCAGCAGTAAAGATAAAGAAACCTGGTGCTTTCTGTTATTGCTGTAAGCACATTCAAGTAGTGTGTGTGTGTGTGTGTGTGTGTGTGTGTGTGTGTTTATGTATGTGTGTGTGTGTGTGTGTGTGTGTGTGTGTGTGTGTGTGTGTGTGTGTGTGTGTGTGTGCATATGTGTGTGTATGTGTGTGTGTATATGTGTGTGTATATGTGTGTATGTGTTTATGTATGTGTGTATGTATGTATGTGTGTGTATATATGTGTGTATTTGTGTGTATGTGTGTATGTGTTTATGTATGTGTGTGTATGTGTGTATCTGTGTGAGTATGTGTGTATGCATGTGTGTGTATGTGTGTATGTATGTGTGTATGTGTGTGTTTATGTGTGTATGTGTGTATGTGAGTGTATATGTGTGTTTATGTGTGTGTGTATGTGTGTGTATATGTGTGTTTGTGTGTGTATGTGTGTATGTGTTTATGTGTGTGTATGTGTTTAATATGTGTGGGTATGTGTGTATGTGTTTGTGTGTATGTGTGTGTGTGTATGTGTGTATGTGTTTATGTGTGTGTGTATGTGTTTACGTATGTGTGGGTATGTGTGTGTTTGTGTGTATGTGTGTGTGTGTGTGTGTATGTGTTTATGCATGTGTGTGTGTGCATGCTCTAAGCACTGTTGTCTGCCATATACCAAGTACTGGGCACATGTGGCAGGTGTCATCAACATCGCAAAGCAATTCTGTTTTCTGTGGCCTTACCAACTGTTAGGAAAAACATAGTGGCCCATGCCTGTAACTCAAGCACTTGGGAGAGGGTAACAGGAGGATTGCCATGAGGTAGAGGACATAGTGGAGTCTAGTGTCCGTAACAAGTTAAAGCCTGAGCTACACAGTAGTGAAGCACCACAGCCCAGTGGTGAGGGCAAAGCTGAGTTTCGTGGATGCAGCAGTTATCACACCAGAGGATCTGCTCTCTTCCTAGAGGCAGAACTGACTAAGTGAGATGTTAGCTTGCCTCTGATGCTCGAAGGGTCCTACCCTCCCTATTTCAGAATTGTATTCAATGTGGAACTGGGGCATGCCATTGGGCCTCCAACCTAGGAAATCCTAGCAGCACCTCATTCCTGTGTTAAAGGCACAGCTTCAGGCTCCCTTGATAAAGGTCCATCGAAAATTTATGTGTGCACAAAATCGAGTTGCCAGATACCCTGGGCATGCGTGGGCTGTGGAGGATGGGCTGAGGAGGCACTTCTCTTGCCTAGGCTACCCCGGAGCAGTGTAGAGTGACATTAGTGCTTAGCACTTCATTGGGAAGTCACAAAGCCAATTAAGGACTTGGACAAGAAGCTCCAGGGAGCTGTTCTGGTGAGATTCATTCATATTATCTCTCTGTCTCTCTCTGTCTCTCTTTCTCTGTCTCTCTCTGTCTCTCTTTCTCTGTCTCTCTCTCTGTCTCTCTCTCTGTGTCTCTGTCTGTCTGTCTGTCTGTCTGTCTGTCTGTCTGTCTGTCTGTCTCTCTCTCTCTCTCTCTCTCTCTCTCTCTCTCTGTGTGTGTGTGTGCATGCACGCATGCGTGCCTGTGTGTGATTGTGCATATATCAGAGGAATTTTGAAGACAGGGACTCAAGGTAGGCATGTCAGATGAGGCGGCCTGAGCATGCCCACAGCTGTTCACAACCAGGTTTCTTCAGGCCGAGGGTGTACCAGCCTGGGATTGGTACTGAGTGCAGCCCGGCCTGGGGTGGTAGGTGTGTCCCTTCCTTTCCTTGGCTCTCCTCCAAGATTTGGAAGTCAGTCTTTTCAAGGGTCTGACTTGAGGCCTGGCCCTTGTCAAGACTCGTAGGGGCTCCAGGCTGTGGAGTCTGGCATAGGATGGGTTGGGAACAGAGGGTTCCCAGATCAGCACGTTAGGGAGGGAGGCAAGAGACACTGACACAGACCTTGTGGGGAAGTGTGTTTGATGTCACCTCCAGGCGAAATGTGGCAGAGTCTAAGATTAAATATTCAAAACAGTCTTGAGGAGGTCTAGAGGGAAAGAGGAGGGCGGCAGAGAGGGTGATTGCATTACAAGCTGGGGGTGTGGAGAAAGAGGGGATCCACAAAGAGGAGGTGAATGGGGGCAGTGGTGAACAGAATTAATGACACAAAGGCTGAAGAGATGGCTTAGGGGTTGAGGGTACAACTCTTGCAGAGGACCCTAGCACCCACTTGAGGTGACTCGCAGCGCCTGTAACTTCAGATCTGATGCCCCTAACCTCTGAGGACACCTCATGTGCACAAATCCACACACATATACACAGCTAAAATCAATAATAAAAATACATTTTAAAAGTATGTCCTGATCTGTGTGAAATGTCACCGTGAAACCCATTGTCTGTGTGGTAACTAAAAGTTAATACAATGGACAAAAATAAACCATGCTGGATTTTTGTAATCTTCCTTTAGCATGATTTTTCTTTCCTCTTTTCTTTCCTCCCCCACTCTTCTTCCTCCCTCTCTCCAGCCTTCCTTTCACTTTTATTTGTTGTACTGAGGATGGAACCCAGGGCCACACGCATGGTTGACAGGTGCTCAACCGCTGAGCTATATCCTCAGTCTTCTTTATTGAGATAGGCCCACTAACTTGTCCAGGCTGGCCTTGAACTTAGAATTCTCCTGCCTTAGTGTCACGAATAACTGAGATGACAGACATGTGCAACCCTATTTTTCTCTTTTTAAAATATGTGCGTGTGTGCATATGTGTGTGTTTGTGTATGTGTTTGTATGGTAGACATATGTGTGTGCATGTTGGATATATGTAAGTACGTGTGTGTGTATGATGTATATGTGTGTATGTATGTCTGTGTATATATGATGTATATGTATGTATGTGTGTCTGTGTATGGTAGATATGTATATGTATGTGTAGTATGTCTGTATGGTAGATGTATGTATGTGTGTATGATAGATATATGTGTGTATGTATGTATGATGGATGTGTGTGTGTGCATATGTGGATATATGTATGTTTGTATACGTGTATGGTATATATGTGTGTGTGTCTGTGTATGGTAGATGTGTATATGTGTGTATGATGGATGTGTGTGTGTTGTGTGTGTATGTGTATATATATATGTGTGTGTGTGTGTGTGTTAGATGTGTGTGTATATATGTATGTATGTGGTGGATGTGTGTATGTGCATATGGTGGATATATGTATGTTTGTATATGTGTATGATATGTGTGTGTGTGTCTGTGTATGGTAGATGTGTATATGTGTGTATGATGGATGTGTGTGTTGTGTGTGTGTATATATATATGTGTGTGTGTGTATGTTAGATGTGTGTGTATGTATGTATGTATGTGGTGGATGTGTGTGTATTGTGTGTGTGTATATATATGTGTGTGTGGTAGATGTGTGTATGTATATATGTATGTATGTGGTGGATATGTGTGTGTGTGGCAGACGTGTGTCATTTGTGTAAGTATGTGGGTACAGGCTTGCTATGGCTCTTGTGTGTGTATGTTAGAGAACAGCCTTGGAATTGGTTAGTCCTCACTTCCCACCCTGTTTGAGAGAGCATCATCTTTGTCATTCTGTCACTGGGCATGGCTGTGTTGCCTGGCAAGCTTCTCTGGTTTTCCCCCATTCTGCTGTGAGAGAACTGGGATTACAGACACACTACTGCATCCATTTTATGTGGGTTATGGGGATTAACTGAGGCTCTTGCACTCAAGTGGCAAACACTTACTGACTGCACCATCTTCCAGCTACATTTTTATTTTTTAAGAGAAATGGTATAGGATCCAGCACCCACCCAATCCCGATAACACAAGGACTGCTTGTTTCTTGGGGGCAGACAGTAGTAGAGGGTGTCAGCTGCCCTATAGGGGGACGGTAGCTGAAAGAACAACAGGATTCTGATTGTCAAACCAGCATCATCTGGTGGTTAGATGTGGGGTTTAACAGTTTCTCCAGAAACGGGGGGCCGGAGAATCCTGAGGGGCCGCTGTAAAGAAGCAGGTGACCAGCCTGGCTTCTATAAGTCCTGCAAAAGGTTTGTTGGTGGAAGCTGGTTCCCATTCCTGTCAAGATCACATGGCCTGAACCCATGAGTATCAGTTGTGCTCCTGTACCATGAGACGTTTCTAGATTTCCTGCAGAATAACAACCCGGTTATTAAATGCCTGCTGAGTCCCGCCATGATTGTCATTCTTTCTGGCGTCCTGAGCCTTGGCCTTGCCTTCCCTCTGTACAGATGCGGATGGCTGTTCATTTTCCTTGACTATGGGCTCAGCACATCGGAATCATAAGCTCTGTCCTTGTTTGAAGATGGATTTCCCCCAGCTGTTCAGGAAGACATGGGGAGCCTCTCTGTACCCCCTCTTCTTCACTCCTGCCTAATGAAAGAGGGTGAACAAGGGAGAAGGCAGTGTGATTTCTTTAGTGAAAGCCCTACTCCGAGGGCTTTCAAAGCCTGCTTTGCCATGGGCTGTGGTGGTGTGCTTCTTGGAAGTCCTCTGGATGAAGTTGAAGCCCCATCTGCCTCTCTGGTTGCCCATATGGTTCAGACCTCATGAGGTAAAAGAGTAGAGTCACTTGTGTCCCCAGGGCTCCATTGGAGCCTCTCCGGTACAGTTGGACCGGTAGAAGGACTTGGAAATGCCGTATTTTAGTCACAGCTCTGCTCAGTGGATCTGAGACTACCTAGTTCTGGCAGACAGAAGGATGAACTGTGTCCTTGAGTGTGTATGAGCAAGACAGGCAGCTGCCCCTGCTTTCCTCCTCTCCGTGTCTCTGATTGGACAGGTATTGCTTCACCAAACTGAGCCAATATGGAGGTGACCTGGGTTTTGTTTTGTTTTGTTTTGTTGAGGCCAGAATATTCAAGGTCAGAGAGGGAGTGAGTTTTAAATAAAACGTGATGTCGTCCATGTGCACAGTCCAATAGTGGTGTGGTATTTGCTGCTGTGGAGAACACAGCGTGTCCATCCTGGGTCTCACACACATCCTGGGCAACATGGTCTTACAAGCATATTCTTTACCTTGATTTTTTTCCCCCAGAAAATGCTTTTTGAGTGATGTAGGAAAAGTCACTGTAGTGTCAAGCTAAGAGTGAGAGCTTGTTTGGGGGTGGGCCTGTGGTAGCGAGCCTGCTTTAGTAGAGCATCCTACCCTCTGGCCACTGATCTCATGAGGCTTGAGCAGACTGCTTCCTCCTACCTGAACGGCTGGCAGTAGACTACGCTTATGATAATTTTATGTTAATTTTGTCACTGTGATAAAATACCCAAAGAAAGCCCGTGATTTGAGAGGCGCAGTCTGTCGTGGCGGTTCATGATTGTTGCAGCAGGAACATCAGGCTGCTTGCGTATATCTTGGAGATCTGGAAATAGATCAGACGGGAACCTGGGCTGGTCTAAAACCCAGGAGGCTTACTCCCTGGTGTCTCATTTCTCTTTTCAGACAGACACAACGTCCTACAAGGTGTCACAACCTCCTAAAAGAGTGCTGCCAGCTGGGCCCTAAGGGCTCAAACACGTGAGCCTGTAGAGGGACATTTTTTTTATTCACAGCACACGATGGTTTGGTGTTGGATTGCATTGGATTGCCCACAATATTTTGAGAGGGAAGTAGGAGTTATTTTACCCTAAAACTCTGGAACCTGGAGGGCAAAGTGAGGATTGTGGAAAAAATGGATGAGAAACATTGGGGGACAGTACTATGTGGATTGGTGACGGGTAACTTACAAGCGAAGCCATCTTGAGGATAGGAGGAGTTTACTTATCTGGCCAGAAAATGACACTGCTTTGACGTCTGTGCTCATAACCCAGAAATAGACCACAAATGCTCATCAGGAGGTATGTAATGGGAAGTTAGGAGTCCCCAGAGAGCCCGTGGGCTCAAGTTGTAGTTCAGATCATTTTGTTGTTTGTGTGTTCTTCTTTGTGCTTCATGCTTGTGGCCATCAGGTGCAGACCTACCATATCCTGATGTTGAGAGACACCAAGGCTTGAGTACAACATGTTCCCACTTTTGGTGACAGTCAGAGACTAGGTACAGTTGGCCCATTTCTAGATAAATGCCAGACTTCTTGTTTCTTCAGGGATGCCTATGGGTACCTAAAATCCATGTGTGATCTCCGCCCAGGTCAAATAATCCTGGTCCATAGAAATTTCCTTCACAGTGGCAGGATTGTCCTATAGGGGATGCTCTGGACAATAGCAGACAGGCTCAGCTCTGGGAGCTTAGTCAGGTCGAAGGCCTTTGGCTATAGTGGATGACATCTCAGAAAAGGCCTTTGGAAGCCAGAGCTTTGCAGCCAGACACACCCACAGTAGGTCTACTTCTCAGCAGGTCAGTGAATCCCCCTGGGCAGCTCCTTTGCAGAGGTGGTGCTGAATTGTCCTGTGTTACTTACAGGGTGGGTTTTGAAGCCTGGGATGCACACGCTTATGCCCTTATATCCTGTGGTGCTTCTTAGGCCACATGGATCCTCGGGATTGTAAATGTGTTATCTTCTTGATTGACTCTTAGGGTTTCAGCCTTTGCTTGTCATCTCGTCCACAATGAGGTGGGCCATGTGCTGTGCTTGTCATAGGTCCCCCTTCCTCTGTCTTCCTCTCTCTCCTTCCCTTCCTCTCTCTGTCTCTCTGTCTCTCTTTTCCTCCCTCCCTCTGATTCTTCCTCTCCCACTCCCCTCCTTATCTCTCCTTCTGTCTGTCTGTCTGTCTGTCTCTCTTTGTGTGTGTGTGTGTGTGTGTGTGTGTAGGGTGGGCACACATAGGCATTCACTGCATAGGCATTCTGGCTGTCTGGCCTTGTTGCACTGGTTTTCTCTAGAGAAGGGTATATTCTGGAAGACTGGAGCTAGTCTGTCTGACTTCTGTCCTGCGTCTGCCACTCAGGCTGTTTGACCTGGAACAAGCTACCTCTCCCTGACTCTACTCCCCTCCTATAAAATGAGACAATGAGGGTCGTTGGGTGTTTCAGCTATTCTTCTCACTGCTGGGACAAAATGTCTATTAAGGTCGGGAGGCCTGGCAACAAGAGGTCTGTTGTTTCCCTCTTTATTCTATCTAATACCCCAGCCCATGGAAAGATGCCACTCATATTTAGGGCGAGTCTTCCCACCTTGCTTAACTCAAATCAAGAAACTCTTTGGCTGAAAGACACATCCAGGGGTTTGTCTTCTAGGCGATTCTAGACCCTGTCAGGTTGATACTATTAAAAGGAATGAATCCCAGAATGATGCCCAGTGTTCAATAAACACTGGGAATGGAGAAGCTATTATTGGCTGCTCAGCATAACCAAGGCACATGGCGGGTCTTAATATATCTATATGAATAATGCAAGCGGCAGTGTCTGGGATTAGATCGAGAGCCAAGCTGAAACCCGAGAGCACAGAGTCATCTTCCTTCCCTTCCCGAAATCCTCTCAGGTTTCTCTGAAGTGCTGGTAAGATGTAACAGCCAAAGGTGAACTCCATCTACTAAAAACAGCCTTCCTGGGTAGACAACCCGGAGAGACAGAGGAAAGGCGGGCCCTGCCCTCACAGCTCCCGTCCTTATGTTACTGTTTTCTTTAACCATTAGTCCCACAGGGGCCCAGCAAGGTGGCGCGAGGGCAGAGCTGTACTGGAGCAGACAGGGCGCCTGCATCTGCTCTCATCGCTTTTTCTGGGCTCGTCTGGGTCTCTGCTCACAGCTGGTGCACGCCTCGCCATCGAGCGCATTCTTCTTCCTCCGGCTACCGTGATGGCAGATGAGAAGGGTGGTTTTAATGAATTACTGTTTTCCTTGGGAGATTAAGCTTTCTTTATAAATATAATTGCTGACACACAGCCTTCTGGTGCTTACATATCATTTGCCAATTAGGATAATGGATTCAAAAAGCCTCCAGGAAAAGTGACATGGACAACGTTAAGCCTGTAAGTCGGTGTAGATCACTGGTGGATGAAGTACTTTGGCCAACTGGAAGCAACATGTCCCAAGTCTGCCCACAATGTGCTTGGGCTAAGAGGTCTGAAAATATTCATGACCTTTGAGGAAGAGATTAAAATTAGTAGGCAGGGATGCTGCAGCCAAGCTTGTGATGTGTGTCATTCCACAGCGTCTGCCATGCTGGCCACATGCTTCTGGGATGGTTGTGGGGTAGAAGAAGGCTGTGCCGCTTAATTTTAGAGTTAAATAATTGAGCAGAATATTGAAAACATTTGGGATGGGCTTGAAACTGGGGATGGGTTTTGAAAGTTTCCATCACCTTTTAAACCTCCCTCTGCCTTGTCTCGTTCTGTGTGTTATACACACATGTCCACATTCATGTGTGTGTGTGGGTGCATGAATACCAGGATGCGAGTGTGGAGGTCAGAGGACATTATCTGTTGCCTTCCAAGGGTTTCTTCCTGTGTTCAGATGTGTATGCTAAATTGGCTAGCCTTTGAGCTTCCAGGAATGTCCCTGTGTCCCTCTTCCATCTTGCCACATGAGAGCTGGGATTATAGAGGCTAGTGTGTCCAGATTCATGTGAGGTAAAGAGATACAAATACAGATGCTCATGCTTACCTGATATGTACTTTGTACCCACCAAGCATCTCAGGCCCACCCCCCTTCACTTGCTTAAGGGATATCTTCCTGGCACCTCTCTATTTTTGGTTTTTACTCTTAGTATGTAAGTGTTTTCCCAGCGTGGCACTATGGACCACTTCACAACAGGGCCAGCCTCTGTTGTAAAGGCCGTTGTGTGCATTACAGGATGTTGTCAGCATCTGACCTCCACCCACGGAAGGCCGGGAACAATGCCCCAGTTGTGAATACCTCCAGATACTGCTGAGTGTCCTTTGAGGTGAAACATGGCCCTGACAGAGAACCACTTCTCTAGCTGTCCCCCAGAAAGCCCAGGGGCGAGCTGAGAAGCTGTCTGTGCTCTTTACAGTAGCTCTGTGTGCTGTGAAGGACTATAGTCTTAGAGACACTGCAGGGAGACCCTCACTCCTGGAGCTCCAGCCATGAGATGAGTACCTTCCCTGTCTCAGAACACAAACAGGGAAGAAAGCACGCCTGGCTCTAAGTCTTAAGAATGTGAACGTTTTGACTGGAGCCAGAAAGCTTAACTTTAGATGACATCAAGAGTCCATTCCAGAGTTGATATTAAGCCCCAAACTCCAGAGAGAGATCTGGGTTTTGGTCACTTACACGAGGACAGAAATGACTCCACCTGCACCCAGAGCCTTGGACTGTAGAAAAATGGGTGCTGAGAAGGTGAGAGGCTTTGAGGAAATTGAATGTAGGAACCTACCACAGAAGGACTAAGGGACCAACTGGAGAAAGGAGAAGATGTGAGCATGATCAGGTATAGCCCATCACGTGAGTCTGGATTAGCACTGGAGGCATCACGGGGGTGAGGGCTCATGACAGAGGAATTAGCAACGTCCAGAAGACCTGGGGTTTCCTAGTCGTCCAACTGTGGAGGACAAGTTCTGCTTCACAGACTCACTGTGAAGTACCAATAAGGTATCAGTGTAAGCTACACACGGTGGTACACACTTATGACTCCAGCATCTGGGACATTGAGACAGGAGAACTGTGGGCTCGAAGCATACCTTACACAGAGAATGAGACCCTCAGAGAAGTAAATAAATAACTAAAATATTGGGGTACCTAAATGAAGTCTTTGTGTGTAGTGTTTATAATTGGACAAAGACATTCTCACAGTGCCAAGAGGGAGATGAAGGGTTACTGAAGTCAGAGTCTGAGGAGGGGAATATATCATAAGAATATTACTTAGGGAAGAATGTTTTGGGACAAGTTGGCTGAAAAGGATCCTAGAGAAAGAAGTAGGAGGTCAGGGATGAGGCCTAGTTTTCCAGCCTTACTGGCAGAACACTGGAGGGGGGGGTCCTTGTGGTGTGGGGGGATTGATTGGAAGAAGCGGAGGTTGGCTCAGTTCCCATTATTATCTGACCACAGTCAGACTCCTTGCTCCTCACTGTGATAGCAAGTGCTGCATGTGTTAAAATGAACCCAG
Source organism: Rattus rattus (assembly GCF_011064425.1). Taxonomy (NCBI): domain Eukaryota; kingdom Metazoa; phylum Chordata; class Mammalia; order Rodentia; family Muridae; genus Rattus; species Rattus rattus. Next base: position 19,087,414 of record NC_046168.1, on the reverse strand, counting down.
ACGGTATATTAACATATGAAGACCGACCACAAGGCATTCCTAAGAATAGAGACATAGATGTGCCCAGATGTTCGGGTACGTCACCAGTGGCTGGGCATTGGTCATTAATTCCAAGCTTTCTGGCAGCTGAGTTGCCCAGGGAAACCACGGGCTTATATCCCAAATGTCTCCGTGTTTGAGAGGGAATCCTTCGAGGGAAGAAACTAGGAGTGGGGGTGGGGTTCTGAATTTTTAAGTCATTATATAAATGTGGAACTTATCTCGATTATGTTTTTGTTTGTTTTTCTGAGACAGGGCTTATCCATGTAGCCTTAGCTATCCTGGAACTCAGTTGGCAGAGCAGGGCGGCTTCCCACTCACAGAGATCTGCTTGCCTCTGCTTCCTGAGAGCTGGGGTTTAGGGCATGTGCCCCCTCGAGGTGTAGATGTTTAAAACCTACTCCAATCTTGTTGAAATAGGTCTTTCTTTCTTTTGAATTTGCAGATCATATTTTTCTTACTTTTAGACGTTTAGGAATCGCCATGTTATTTGGTCAGGACATAAATTAAGGGCACAGGAACCCAAAGGAGCACAAAGAATCTATAAAACGAAGATTCGTTCCTTTGGAAAGATAAGCACAGCCAACAATCCCTTAGCAAAACCAAAAGAAAGAGAAAGACCGAAATCAATATGATTAGAGATGAAATGGAAAGATTGTGAAGGCTTCAGGAAGTTCAGCGAATCCTAAAGACGTACACTAAAGCCGCCATTTCACTCAACTGAAAAAAAAAATGGAGAAGAAATGGATCGATTTCTAGATGTAGGTGACCGGCCAAAGTTAAATGGAGAAGAGACAGATTTAAACACACCCATGGTAAGCAATGATCACTTCAGTATCGACACAAATTCTCAACAACATTCTGATGGACTCAGTGCAGAAGTTTTCAAAGAAGAACGAAAACCAGCACTTTACAAATTGTTTCTTAAAACTGAAAAGGATGCTTCCAAACTCCTTTTACATAGCCTTAAGCCAGATAAATTTTACATGCCAAAACCAGATAAAGTCACAACAACAAGAATATTGTTGACAAATATTTCGTGGGCATAGATTGGAAAATTTTTAGTAAAACACTTGCAAATCAAATTTAAGGTCACATAAAAATAGGCATTTCTTATATTAAACTTCTGAACGGTGGAGGCATCTTAAAAATCCCAGTGGTCTCCGTGTACCGTTTCTGTGGATGCCAGACTTCTTGATCAGCTGGAGCCATGAAGTGCAGTAGTTCTGAGCCCAGGCTTGTGTGGGGTCTGCGATGCCAGGATACAGATGAACTTCCCTGAAGTGCACAGAAGCAGAGCTCTGCAGGCTGCCAAACTCACACTCGGAAGAAATCTGAGGGTGGCTCTTGAGAGCTCAGAAGAACAAATTACACGTCTAACGGTCCACTTCTGCCGTGAGCTAGGGATAGTATTCTTGTACGAGCATAACTTAATGGCCTTTCCTGGAGAGTGGCCAGCTGAGCAAGAAGGGTAAGGCTATATTTTTGAAAAATTGGGTAGGAGCTCATATATCCATGTTGGCCTGGAATTCATTGCATAGCAATGGATGACTTTGAACCTCTGCTTCTCCTGCATCACCGGACTTAGGATAGGAGCAGCTGGGGATCCAGCCTATGACTTGGTGCACATCAGGCAAACACCGTACCAACTGACTTACGTTCCCAGCCCCTGACTTGGGCTTTTGATTAAAAAAGGATCACTATATGTTTTACCCCTAAGACAATGAAAGCCAGTTCTATATTTTAGTGTTTTGTTTGTATACCTTGATATTTTCCAGCATAACTCACTCTGTGTGTATAGGGGAATTCACATTGAAACTGGTTTGAATTTGAAACTGTAACTGTATTATTTTGAAACAGTTCTTTTCAATGTAATGATTTGAAGACAAAAAGGCCCAAAGGCCCACGTCAAGAGTGTGCCACCTGTCCCTGGCCTGGCCACCTGCTGACTGGTGTCACTGGATTCTGGAGTCAGTCTGCGGGAGAGGGCAGCTATGTGCACATGCACAGACAATCACAGGGTGTTTCCCTGTGATGATACAGTGAATTCCTCCAGTCATTTCCTCTCAGACCCATCAAATGGTAGGGGATTGATGATTCAGAGGCTCCATAATCTTTGAATGGGCGCCCGAAGGCAGCCAACATAGTTTTCTGTAGAGGATTTATGCTGGCACAGGAAGAAAGTCAAGCAGAGGAAACCTCAGGGTTTGCCACCAGGGTGACAGGACTAACTATAAATCTTTGAGAGAGGTTGGGGGTCTGCTCAGGCAGCTAGCATCAGGGACCTCGCTGAGTTCAGCTTTGGGCATGTTGAAGTTAGCGTACGGGTAGGGCATGCTGCTGGGGAAGATGAACTCGGAGGCTTGTGGGAGGAGAGAATAGGTGACGAGTGTGGGGATGCTCATGATGGGGGTGCACCCAGGCAGATCCTGGCAGGGAAGAGACAGAGCGTGCTGGAGGGGGACAACTGGGAAGATCAGAATACCAGCTAGAAGTGCTTTGCAAAGGATGTGCACTATTTCTAAAGGGAAGATTTCCTGCCTGCCTGCCTGCCTGCCTGCCTGCCTGTCCCTACCTCCCTCTCTCTCTCTCTCTCTCTCTCTCTCTCTCTCTCTCTCTCTCTCTCTCTCTCTATCTATCTTTTTTTTCTGTACATGGACACACAAGTGTCTTGGTGTCTGTATGTTGTGTGAAGGACAGCTTGATTTCTCCTATCATGTGGATCTTGAGTTTCAAACTCAGGCAAGTACTCTTACCTTGTCTTGCTAGCCTGGAAATTAAAACGAGACAAAACCTTTATAAATAAGTCTCAGTTCATCAGGCCTTCTTCCTTAAATAATAAAATATAATAATAATAATAATAATAATAATAATAATAATCAATAAACTCTTTGTCAGTTGAAGAGTCTGGAGCATTCCTCCTGCAGAAGGTTCAAGTACAGCAGGGTAGCCTCTGTATTTTTGCAAACTGACCATTGGTTCTAGAGACTTGATGAGTGCCCAGTTCCCTCTTGGTCAGGCTTCAAAAGGGCTTGTTTTTGTTGTTGTTTTTTTGGTATTTTATTTTTTACTTGCCATTGTCTGGTATTTTGTGGTTTCTCCTGTTCTCACACAAATCTCAATGTAGAGGGAGCGGTGGATGTGTGAGTGTTAGGAAAGCTGAATAATCTATCCTGTTTTACAACCAATGACTTTAAATGAATTGCTAGAGATGCTACCCAGGACCGGAGAGCGCTCAGTCAGAAAAGTGCTCGTATACAAGCATGAGGACCCAAGTTCAATCCTTCGGACCACTTAAAAGTACCTGGTGAATTGGCATCATTTGTAAAACTGGCACTGGAGAGGTAGGTGGGTGCATCCCTGAGCTCACCTAGCCTGCTTGGTGAATTCCAGGCCAGTGGGAGACCCTGTTTCAAACAATAACAACAAAAGCAAGGTGGATGGCTATAGAAGAGGCTGACTGGTGGCCTGCCCTCCACCCTCCTCACCACACACAGGTGGGTACACACATCTGCTGCTGACAGCTTCCTCAGATTTCTGCCTCTCATTCCTTTTGTATTGTTCTCACCTCTCTCTCTCTCTCTCTCTCTCTCTCTCTCTCTCTCATTTATTTAATGTATGACTGTTCTGCTGCATATACATCCGCCTGCCTGAAGAGGGATAGATTTCCCTACAGATGGTTGTGGGCCACCATGTGGTTGCTGGGACTTGGACTCGGGACCTCTGGAAGAGCAGCCAGTGCTCTTACCTGCTGAGCCATGTCACCAGACCCCTGTTTTCACCTTTCTCAACGTGCAGCAGTTTCTTCTGTCCCAAATGTAAGCCACAGGGAGCTGAGACTGTCCGGAGCCCTCAGTCTGATCCCGGAGCCCAGGGATGGCCGGTTGGCGGTTGGCGGTTGGTCAGTGCCCTTCTCGGTTCCAGCTGTGGTCCCCAAGCTGGCCTATTTTGGGTTCTGCTGTTCTCAGGTTGACTAGCCGTCTCATTGCTTCCCTTCAATTTCTCTGGGCAGATGATAATTCTGTGCATATCTTATGGCTATTGGTGGTTTGTCCTCACCCACTTAAATTTTAGTGTTTATGGAATGGCTTCTCACCCACTGCATTTTCACGTTTGTCATTTTTCTTTTAGATGTTCTTTACAGAGTGTTTTTGTTTTGCTGTCTTGTTGCTTTCTTTTTTTTTCTTTTTTCTTTTTTTCAGAGCTGGGGACCAAACCCAGGGCCTTGCGCTTGCTAGGCAAGTGCTCTACCGCTGAGCTAAATCCCCAACCCCAGTCTTGTTGCTTTCTTGAAAGTGGATTTTGGCAATTTAAAAACTGTTTTAGACTCACTTGAGAAGGTTGTAAGAAGCAGCCCAGAGGTCCTATTGTCTGCTACGTATCAGCTTGCTGATGGTTTTAAAATGGGTCTTTGTTCATTTTGGGTGTGTGTATGTTTGCTTGCCCCCCGCCCCCGCATGCGTGCGTGAGTGCGTGCGTGTGTGTGTGTGTGTGTGTATGTGTATGTGAATGTGTGTGTGTTCACCTGTGTTCACACATGAGTGTGCATCAAGTTTCTGGATATTCTTTTGTTGTTTCCCATCTTGTCACAAGAACTCTGTGAGTTCGGATAATGTGCTCTTGAGCCCAGCTTTTAAGGGGTTCTGGGAATTCAAATTCACACCTGCACGGCAAGCACCTAGCCTCTGAGCCATCTCTCCAGCCCCAGGTAGAGTTTTGGAGAGATTACAAAACTATGTTGCATTTACAGCTTCTATCTTTGTAGCATCCTCTTCTTCTTGGTGGCCTTCAAAAGAATATAGCAGTCATTACTTAGAATTCTATTTCCCTTTAGGTACAGCACCCCCTCCACCAAGAATTTGAGGCAAGGTTCCCTGTCCTGTGATCTAAACGAATCTGTACCTTTGCTCCAGGGCTAGGGCACCACGGATGTGTTTCCTTCTCTCCTGCTACCTCTCATTTTTAGCAAACTCTCTGAGAGTTCAGGATGGTTGCTTGAGCTCAGCAGAGTGAAGGCTGAAGACAAGCATGTCCTATCTTTGTCAGAGACTTTCTGGGAGTTTCCTCACAGCACTCAGGCCTCCACCTGATTGGTAAGTTTGTCATGGAGCTGAGGGTTGCAGCTGAGGGGTCATCGGAAAGACAACATGTCCACCCAAAGTGAACCTGGAGCCCTGGTGGATGAGGGAGAGTGAGTGGATAGTGAAGGCCTTGAGACAAATGCTCTTCTACTGTGTAGACACCAGCTACAGAAGAGGAATAAACATGCAGGAAGTTAAAAGGCTATTTTGAGTATGATTTTAATCTTACCATACTTTTCTGATTAAATTCGCTGTTCTACAAATGAAAACATCCCAGCGTCAGGACTGAACTCTGCAGGTGGCTTGGGACCTCCAATCTCCTGAAGGCGGTGGGAGGGAGGCGGAGCGTTCTTGTTTCTAACAGTACATTCTTGATAGTTTTTCCAAGAATGATAATGACTCTGAGCTGCTGAGAATATTCCTGTTTGGTTCGTGTGTGTGTGTGTGTGTGTGTGTGTGTGTGTGTGTGTGTGTGTGTGTGTGTGTGTATGTGTACATGTGTGAGTGTACAGGTGCATACATGTGTATAAGTGCATGTATGAATGTATGCACATGTGTGTGAACACCAGAGGACAATCTTAGGGGTCATCTTAAGCAGTCCATCTACCTCCCCTGAGGCAGAGGCTCTCATTGGCCTGGAGCTCCCTGATTCATCAGCTTTGTTCTCTGGCCAATGAGCCCCTAGGATGGCTTGGCTCCACCTCCGGGGTGTGGAGATTACAAGCGTGCACTGCAGCAGTTTTGACTTGGGTCCTGGGACTGGAACTCAGTTCCTCATGCTTGCACCACAAGCACTCATTTTTGATTGGTCCTCAGCACCAATGTGGACTTGAAAGCTTCACCAGCTTCTGAACCTTGTGTAGAGAGTAAGCAATCGCCCCTTAGCCTTTAGATACATATAATGTCGAGGAACTGGGCCAATTCAGGGCCCCTTTTCCTCTTCATATTGGAGCAGGGATGTCTATAGGGAAGCCTTGCAGTTTCCTGAGTTCAAGATTTTGTGGAAATTGGATCCAAGGTAGAATGTGTATTCATCACAGTCTTGTGTGAATCATGAGCATCAATGGATGGTCTCTGGTGATAGGGCTATGAGAAAGCTCACCTTTCTGTGACATTGCTACATACGTGGCAGATAGGCACAGGCATGTTGAACTTTTGTGGCTAAGATGCACATTTCTGGAGCTGCAGCGAAGGCTCAGTGAGGAAGAGTGCTTGGGATACAACCATGAGGAGCAGAGTTCAAATCTCAGCACCTAGGCAACGAGCCAGATGTCCCATGAGTGCCTATACGTACAGCTCTGAGGGATCTAAGCCCTCTTCTGGTTTCTGTGTGCACGCATAGCCATGTGTACCCCGACATGCTCATGTGTACATTTGCATGTAAAGAGAATATATCTCAAAAAGCGCTGCAAAAATAAGGCTGGCCACTGTAAATGGAAGGTTTGCTAAGTGTGTCCACACCGTGTGTGGCCAGTCACTAGGACCTTTCCACTCTGAGGAGCTGAAGCTCTCTCTATCTTCACTGCACCAGGGCCCCACTTCCCCTTCCTGCAGGCCGGACAACACCATGTCCATCTCCATCTACTTGACTAGTTTGGATGCCTTAGATGGGCGAAGCCATCCAGTACTGTGCTTGTCTCTTTCCCCACTACAGTGCTGAGCGTCGAACCTAGGGCCCCAGGCCTGTCAGCCGAGTGCTTTGCCTAGTTCCCATTTGCCTTGGTACCATCCACCATTTCCATTCCTGCTGCGAATAACAGAATTTCTTTGGCTTTAAAGTCTGAACAACTCCACTGTAAGTAGATAGACTCATGCTTTCTTTATTATTTACCTGTCACTGACATTGGGGCTGCTGTCGCTGTGTTCACTGCGACTAATGCTGCTATGAGTGTCAACGTGTCTTCGATACCGTGCTTTGAATTATTTTGGGTATGTACACAGAACTGCTGTGGACAATTGCTAACATTCTATTTATAGTTTTTGGAGGTGCCAATATTGTTCTACAGTCATTATTTTATTTCCCCCAATTCTGCACATCTTCCCAACACTTGGCTGCTTTGGTAGCAGCAGTTCTAAGGGGTATGAAGTAATCGGACAATGTCCATTTTAGTTGAATTGCTATCATTACACTTTTGAATCCTTACCTGGTTGTCATGAAATAGAGGGATCTAGGGTCTCCTCTATGAGACAAATGGATGGTGAAGTTGCAGTGTTTAGAGTCTGGTTGTGGAAATCTGGCTTCACCAAGCCCCTCTGTACTTAGGACGCTTGGCTTGGCTTTTTCCCTGAAGCTGGCCTTCCTGAGTTTGAGTTGTTTGCTGCGGAAATGCAGAAGAGAAGCTTACTGGAAGCCAGGGCAGCATAAATCCTTTCCTTACAACATCTTTGGAAATGAGGAAGGGAATCTTTTGTTTCCTTTAAGAATGTCACCTCAGGCTGAAGAGGTGACTCAGGTTAAAAGCACTGACCATTCTTCCAGAGGTCCTGAGTTCAATTCCCAGCAACCACATGGTAGCTCACAACCATCTGTAATGGGATCTGATGCCCTCTTCTGGTGTGTCTGAAGACAGCCACAGTGTACTCACATACATAAATTAAATAAATTATAAAAAATGTCACTTCATGATTTTCTTTACAATGATTCCTTGTTTTCTGAAAGGCTAGAAATAAAAATACTTAATTGGGAGAGATGCCAAGAACTGAATGACTAGATTCTCTCCTAAACAGAGGTGCGGTATAACCAATGTCTGGTGATCACTTGGGGAACTGTTTGCTTGGGTCTCCCACGGAGGAGAAATAAAGCCCATTGGTCAGAAGCGTGAAGAGCCTTCAGGCAGATATGGGCTGTGCTGTCTCAAGGAGCCAACCTACCTTTCAAGCACGTGCTCTTGCCCTTGGCGTCTCCTCCTTGGCCGTTTCCCCTGCTCTCCATCTTTCTTGTTTTGTGTCAGCATTCTGAAACATGCCGGATGCAGTCTTGCTTGCTTTCCAAGTTGTTTGTCATTTCTCCCTTTATCCACCTGTAAAGATGTGGCAAAATGCATACAGAGTAAAATCTGCCATCTTATTCTAGACTCAGTTAATGACATTAAACACATCAATGCTGTATAGCCACCTGCCTCCCACGTCCCGATCTCATACTGCAAAACCAAACCTCCATACCCATTACACGGCTCTCGCTCCTCCCTGTCGACAGCTCGTGAAGACCCCCATTCTAATTTGCATCTTTACAATAAACTTGACCAGTCTAGGTATTTCAGGCATGTGGCTAGAATTATATAGCATTTGCCTTTTCATGGCTCCATTATTTCATTTGATATAATGCCCTCCAGGTTACCCCATGTTGCACAGTCAGAATTCCCTACCTTTTAAGGGCCAGCTAACAGTATCCCTTTTGCAGTCTGTCCGTAGGTCTCATTAATTGTGCATGGGCGTGGTGGTGAATCTCAGTTACCAACTTGATGAGATTTATCATTACCTGAGAGACATATGGGCATTATCTTGATTGGGTTAATTGAAGTGAGCAGATGTGCTCACTGTGGGTGGCATCATTCTCTAGGCTTGGATCCTGGAGGATATTAATGGTGAAGATGAGCTGAGCATGAGAAAGCGTCCCTTTCTGTTTCATGACTGGGTGTGAGCGTCCTCATGCTCCTGCCATGACTTCTCTGCTGTGATGGACCATAACCAAAGTAAGCCATTTCTCCTATAAGTTGCTTTTCCCTAGGAATTCTATCACAGCAACAGAAAAGTAACAACAATTTAATCATTTAATAATTACTCTTTGGTGGAGGGAGGGATGGCACAAATGCAGCCATGTGATGTGATCTTGCATTTCAGTTTAATGGAAGCCTGAAGGGAGTGGAGTTAGTGTGTGGTCTTGATGGCTTTAGGCTACAATGGTCAGGCATGCAGAAGCAACCCATTACAAGGATGCCCACAGCATGCAACTTGGTGCATACTTGGGGTACTTGGGCAGTACTTGAGCTAGTGGCCCTGGGTTTCTCAGTTGGGGTATGCTCTGTGTTCTTTTTCAACTGATAGTTTTCTACTATCCAGGCCACGATGTGGTCCTATAGTCTCTGTGCCCTATTTTAAAGGGATTGTTTGAATGCATCGGACTGTATGGGGAGGAGCAGACACAGGGCAGGGATGGATGAAACCTAGAGGAAGTCTCTGTGGGCACATGGCAAGATTGGGCCTCTCCTTTTTGGTCTGCCTGTGGTTGACACGAGCTCTGCACTCACTGTTATAGTTGACATGGGATTTTGTGGTCCCACACTTTTGTATTCAGAATTGCCTGTCTCCTGGGGGTGCAGTGAAGTCAGGTATTTGAAACCAAGCAAGCAGAGGTACTGTACCTTCAGGAAGGGCCTCTGTTACTACGAAAATAGACCTTATCTTTCTTCAGTTCAGTGTACAGACATCATGGATGGACACTGGAAAGTACAAGTCCATGTGCTTCTTCCCCGGATGTCCCACGTTCCCAGCCTGGCCCAACTTAAATGTCCCATTCAGTATGTGAGGAGGGCAAACTCAGCACGTTATCAGGCATCAAGCTTTTATTCTGATTCCAGTCTGGCTCTCACAACTTGCACTTCCTTGGGGATGGTGGGAATCTCCCTTGGGTATATGTGGACACATACTTCTGATATAGATTAATGTCATTTGCCTACACACAGGCTGTTGTGTGCAACTTCTGTTGGAAGAACCCAGAAACTTCCTCAGGCTGCTTGTTCAATGAAAGAACCATAATAAAGCGTCTCAACATCCCAGAAGACACATGGACTCTTGTCATAGCCCATCCCCAGGCAACACCAAGCCTGGAGCTCCCTCTCGGCTGCATGGCTGAGGAGACAATATCTCTACCCTGCATGGCTTTCATAAGGTCTCTGAGTATGCCCGTCGCTAGCTGGGTCAGCCCTGTGCTCCGGACACTTCTAAGTTAAGGTCCATAATGGTGGGGACAACATGGTAGCAGTTGGCAGACTTGGTGGCTGTGCCTGGAAGTCAAGAATTGAAAGCTTATATATCTAATTGCAAGCACAAAGCAGGACTAGCAGGCTGGGAATGATGCGTGGCGTTGAAACCTGAAAACCTTCCCCCAGTGACAAACTTCCTGCAGCAAGGCCACACCTCCTAAACTGCCCAAATAGTACCACCAACTGCTGACCGAGTGTTCCAATGCCCGAGACTATGAGGCACCCTTGATATTCAAGTCACGCTAGGCCATACAGAGGAAGGAAAGCAACTCTGGGGACTCAGTTCTCTTTCTCGTTTTATGTGGATTTCAGTGACTGAATTTGTGTGCCAAGTGTTTTTATCCACTGAGCCATCTCTCTGGCTTCACTTCGTGTGTGTGTGTGTGTGTGTGTGTGTGTGTGTGTGTGTGTGCGTGTGTGTGTGTGTGATTTCTCAGCCTTTGCAGGCATGTCTGGCCTCAGAACTCCATAGCAATGGAAACATTGTGGTTTTTCTGTAGCCACCACCAGAAACAGTTCCCTACTCAAGTACAAAGCAAGATGACACACAGACGCCATTAGGGGTCCTGTTGGCTTTGGAGGCATGAAGCAGCTGATAGCTCTGTAGACCTCTAGGTCAGGCTTCTGCTTCGGAGTCCAAGAAGGATTTGGCTCTGCTCCTTCTGGACCAGATAGCTCTTTTGATCACCTAGAGGAAGTAATGGTGCGGGGATGTTCTCCAAGACTGGGAAGGAAGAGGGTACAAGTTCTCTCTGGAGCTTCCCTTTACCTGCTAAGTGCCAGGAGTCCAGATAGCTAACAGTGCCCATCTGGTATCCATGGGTGCTAGGGCTCTGACCTCTGACCCTCATGCTTTCGTCAAATGCTTTACCAACGGGGCCATCTCATCCATTCTGTATGTGCCCTCTGCAAATTATTATTTTAAAAATTTCATTCCTTAAGCAGGAATATATTTTAAAGACGGTACTCTTGAAATTGAGATTTCGTGGGTAGCCATGAAGAAGGAGAGAAGCCCATGGGGTTGGTGGCTGTTGTGGCAGGCTGGGGAGATGTATGTGTCTGACAGGTTTGCCCTTTTTAACAGCAGAAGGTATGCCGAAACCGCAGGGTGAGGAAACCAGCCATCTTCTGCTCTGGCTTTCGTCATGCCAGTCAACCGGCCATAATGAAGGAGGCTTCTAATTGCAGATCAGAAGCACCGTTGACCGCTTGCAACCTCAGTGCATACTGTGGCCTGTACTGTTTATGCATGTATACTTCTCTGGGCTGGTCTCCATAAATGAAAAAACTAGGAGAAACAGAAGCTATATAAAATCATTAATAACATATTAATAAAACATGAGAGGCATGATTATAAAGTTTTTGCACTAGTATATACTACTATCCATTTTACGTGTGTGTGTGTGTGTGTGTGTGTGTGTGTGTGTGTGTGTGTGTGTGTGTGAAGATATCCCTAGACATTAAATGGGACCTGTCTAAGGCCACAAGCTAGCAAGTATCAAAGCAGGAACAGTAGATGACCTTTTCTATGACCTCTGGCCTTCTTTCCTGACACCCACAGCATCTCAGTTGATGTGATACAGATCGTTATTTCAAGTTCTCCCCTCCCTTCATGTCTCAATAGGAAACAGCTAAGTGTGGAATAGAGTGCCATATTTTTCTGGATTTTAAGTCCTTAGTCAAAAATATGTTCCAGGGTTCAGAGTGTCTGCATCAGAGCCACAGTGAGTTTCCATTTGCTGCAGAAAACCAAACGTTTACACAGTAAACAGTATCTTTTGTTTCACATCTGCAGAAGGCAGGGTTTGCCTGCGCTGAGCTGTGGCCAGCAGTGACGCACGCTTGGAACTCCAGCTGGCGAGGCCATAGGCAGGCTCTCCTTTCTTAGGCTTTGCTAAGCCGTGACAATGAAGTGCAAAGCTGCCAGGACACTGTTGGGACGGGGCTGTAGGGTTACACGGTACAGAATCCCAGGCTCCTGGGAATACTCAGAGAATACCTTCCAAGACCAGAACTGGAGCAAGCCAGCTCCAGAGAAGGCAGAATGGCATAAGGCAAGTGGAGGAGTTCTGGGACGTCTCCTGGATTGTCCCTTCCCTTTTTTCAAGGATGCTACCATGAGGAATGCTCTGCCCACTGTGGCCTTTCCCCAGATTCATTTAGAATCCCAGCAGAGACGAAGGCATTGCTTAACGTGACTTGGCACAGTATCCAATGTTAAGTAGAAACTAGTGACTGCTTCATGAGGTCCCTAGTCCCTTCCCCCCTCTAGACTCATCTCTCACACTATTGATGAGTGGCCTGTTCCTGCTGTCTACCAAGATGGCGACAGTAGAGCCCTGATTGGATACCTGGGATAATTTATGTCTACATCCCTAATCCTCAAATCTGAATTCTCAACTGCTACATATACCTTTTTGGTGAAATATGCGATAGATGGAAAATTCTACCCCATGTAATTTTGTTTCATACACAAAATTATGAAAAATACTCTCTAAGAGTCCCCAGAAGCTAGATTAGTGCATGCATGAAGCATCGGTGGATCTGGTAGTATTGGGACCTAACCCCAAGATATCTCGTTGCCTAAATGCAGATATTTTCAAATATGAAAAACAGGCTCTGCTCTTTCCAATAAGAGATGCCTGACCCATTCGTGATCTTACAGAGGAGAAGATCATTCAGAGGTCTCCCTGTTGGCCTTTGTAGTCAAAGATACGTCAGAGCAGAGAGATACAGTGGTCACAAAAACTCCACAAAATGAAAAGGTGTAAGAAAAGGTTAGCAGGAACATCCTAGGGGTTATTACAAACACTCACTTGGTCATGGTTCTAAAGTGTCACCAGCTGCTCTCAGCAGTGCAGTGCAACCCAGAGCCTGAGCTTGGGTCCTCGTGTGCTTTCAGGCTTTCCTAGGTGGGTCTCCTGGTGTGGCCGGCACCAAGAAGTGCTGCCAGGCTAGCACATTCCCCAGTGCACTGAGGGGCGTTGGAACCAACGTTGCTTGAAGTTAGAAGGGATAATTGGGTAGTAGAGTGTTCTTAGCCCAGCATCCAGGGAGGAACGGCCTGAGGGGCACACCCATTGCTTCCCTCAGCGTGCGTAGGCCTCTGTGCCCTCTGCAGTAAACACTTTATACCAGTAGAAGGCTCATCTTTTTGTCTCCTCCACACATAGACAGCAGCTGAGTACCCCGGGGTTGAGATTGAGTATCTTAAGCCATCTTTGTCCATCTGAAGGGTTGGGCAGGGATAGACCCTGACCCATGTCTCTTGACTGTACTGCCTCCTACTATGTCCTCCTTAGGGGGGCTTCATTCTACAAGGGCTTCTGGACAGCCAGCCCCAAGTCAGCCATACACTGAGGTATGACCCACTTGGGGTGTTGCTAGCCCCTGGGATGGAAGCATCAGGGTCAGCTGCTGTGTGGCCTCAGGTAGCCTTTCCAGCCCGCTCTTCCTCATCTGTCAGCTAGCAGGCCATGCTTGTGACCCCCTGTGCTCAGCATTTCACTTGAGGAGCACACGTCTGCTGTGTTACAAAGGCATCTTCACTGTCCCCTTTATACAGAGGGAGACGTTGGCAGCCTGAGTTAAGTAACTATGGTTCACCCATCCCTGTCATATGCCCACCGTGTTCATGTATGGAATTAAACAAGACAGGGAATGCGAGGCCATCGTACATGTTGGCACACGTATCATGTGAAAATGCAGGTTGATCCTGTGGTGTCATAGTGGGTGCCGACAGCCGACATACAGGCTCTGAATTCCTACATGGCGCCTTTCACATGTCCCCATCCAACCTCACCATCTAAGGTTGCAGATTTAGAAGTCCAGGGCGGGGCCTGAAATCTTGCGTTTCTTACCAGCTCCTCGCTGATACTGTAGCTGGAATCCTCAGGTACTAAGGTGCACGTGCAGGCAGTTTAATGGCTACCAGGACACCGAGGGCAAAACTACCAATGAGCTGGGGTTGTTGTGTTCTCACAGGCCTTTTCCTCCCATCCCTGTATAATTACCCCTGTTCTGCCATGCTTACAGTGTGGCTATCGAGGGTCGTATCTCTCACCCCGAAACTTTGTAGGCTTCTAGCCAGCAAGTCACTTACACAGCTATCCGTTGGTATAAAAGTAGTAATAAATCATAGCGTATCAACTTCTCTTTTTTATATGAAATCATTGCTGCCTACTTCATATTTACGGAACATCAGCTCCCATTAAGAACAAAGAGAGAGATTTAGGGGTTTAGAAGTTCAGCCGTCTCTGGCTCTACGACTTAGAGGCTGTTTCCCTGACTTCTCTCTTCCTCTATTTGTGCCTCTGTGAAATGGGCCCAGCAGTGACCTCGGCACAGGGCTGTGGAGCAGAGGAAAAGAAAAACAGAATATGTCGCTTTGTTTAGATACAGTCTAAGATTTTGGTTTTAATTTTCATAAGGATTAGTTTTCATAATTTTCACAAAGACACATTTTCATTATAAATCCATATATAAATACACCTATATATATATGCTAATACAGCTCAAAGATCTGTGTATATATATACATTCATATAAATACACAAATATATGTATGGTTTTATGGTCTTGTTTTTGACTTTTCCTTTGAAACTGAGTTCTACTATTCCTCCTTGGCTGTACTGAAACTTAACTATGTAGAACAGGTTTACCTCGAACTCACAGAGATCCACTTACCTAACCAGTGCTGGCATAAAAGATGTGTGTCACTGTCTTTGCCTTCCTGCCTGCCTGTCTGCCTGTCTGTCTGTCTGAGACAAGTTCTCACTCTCTTAGGCTGGCCTGGAGCTTGCTACACAGCCCAGGCCAAACCTATTCAATCAAGTTCCTCTGCTCTAGCCTCTTTAGTGCTAGAATTATAGGTGTGAGCCTCGGTGCCTTGCCTCCCAGTAACTTCAGATCATTTACTGTGTAGCTTAGGCTGGCCTTGAATGTGAAATCTGTCTGCAGCAGCCTCCTGAGTGTGGGAAGTATGTCCGTGTGCTGCATATCTATGAATAAGTGTCTGAAAGCTATGGATATGTTCTTTCTCCTTGTCCTGCCTGTCCGCTTGGCTCCATGCTGGAAGGCAGACTAATGGTCGTTAAATGTTTGCAGGGTGCGATTGTAGAGTAAAGGTTTGTGTATGTTGTCTATGCTATGTGCATCTGTGACAGATGGTCTCAGTGTAGAAGTCTGGAAAGTGTAAAGCAGGAGAAAACAGAACAATCAAAACAGAAATGGGAAATTAAGTTGAGGACAAACATTTAGAGACTCAGGATGAATGGAGTCTATGGGTCTTAAGTACTATGAGGAGCTAGCCGTGAGGACATTTTTATGTGGCTGTGAACATGTCAAATGTGGAACAGATGTGCCTCTTGTCCCTGAGTCTCGCTGGTGGCTCTAAGGCTCATGTCTGCTGGGAATTACATAATAATTATTTTCCCTTCCTCCTCTCATTGTTGGTTAAATGAAGCGAGGCTCTTTTTCTATTGGAAACATGATTGTGCAGGCTGGCTGTGGGTTCCATGGGCTGAGTTGACTGCTTGACAGTTCGCCCCTGCAGTGAGACGCACTTAGTAGGCTTTGGATAATGATCAAATGGCACATTTATTTCAGGAGTACAGACTTGGGTAGGCTTGACTCTGCCCTGAGTTCATACTGTAGCCTTATCAGATTAGAAGGCAAACAAATGTTCTTCAGATGGGATTGGGTGCTGGTGTTGACTCCTGTTGCGTGTGCCTAGGATTAAGTAACCATAGGCTGTACACGGACGGATGCACCAGCTGAAGCATGGCCTGCTGTAGATTGGACCTCACACCTTCCCTCATCCAATTCTCATTTTTTAAGTTGTGTTTTGTGTTTTTGTAAGTTCCCTTTCAGAACACTTTCTATCTGCCTAAACCACAGCCTCGGGCCTTCATGTGCAGGAGGTGTGTTTGCGTGGGGACCCTCTACTGTGGGATAGGGTTCTATAAACCACCTTCAGGGCTGGTGAGAAGAAAGGCCGTTGGCAAAAGATGGCGTGTTAGTGGCATGCCATACTGGGATGAAGGTGGCATAACCAGACCACAGGTGGGTTCTTATCTGGCTTGTCACATCACTCGCCCGCCTGTCACCCGCAGTAAACATTGCCTAGGTGCACATGCTTCTGTGCAGGCTGCAGGGTGAGGTTATGTGTGAATGCAGTACTTCACAGAGAACTTTGGTATGTACTGGGATTATAGCATCTGTCTGCCTTACTGGATCTGTGGTAAAGCCATGCCTGTCAGCCTTGTTCCTTCTTACTCCTATTCACCTCCCATCTGCCTTCTTCTGGAGCTACCTTTATTTTCCTTTGAAGTCATGGAAGCCTTAGCAGCCCATGGTCCCACTGAGGAACAACAATTGTTCCATTGTCTTGTCTGTTTTCATTGGGACCATTCTCCACAAGCATCTCCCGCATATTTACAGTTCATCAGTGTTGCCCCTTCGTGTCAGAATCACGAAGCCCCCACACTTTACGGAAACAATCCACTATTCACCCTGAATACTGTGAACTGGGACTGTGCGTAACCTGTATCTTCTCCATCATAGACACTTGACACTGTCTAGCCTTGGCCAGATCTCAATATGTCCGACCCTGGCACTTTCCTGCAAACCTCTAAGCTGAAGGCTTTTCCCCTCTGCCTCAACAGAAGACAAAACTGTGTGAGTCACCACACACTACGCAGCACAGCTCACCCACTTGAAAAGTGTTTCATGTGATTGTTTTCAGTATAGCCGTAGAACCGTGAAAACACCCTTGCAATATTAGAGCTGTTTTTCTCTATTAATAGAAACTCATTCATTACCAGTCCACTGCATTTTCCCAGCCTCCCAACCCACTCACCTACTTTTCCTCTACAGATTCTATGTCCTGTAGATACTTGCTTATAAATAGAATCATGCAGTTTCATGGGAAACAGCATGGCATAGTTCATAAAACGGCTACTATGAAGCATAACTGTCATGGGATGGATACACACACATACATACACATACATATGTGTATATATGTTGGAAAGAAAACACACATATATACATATATGTATATGTGTATGGGAAAGAAAATTGAATGCCTGCACAGAAACTTGAGTATTCGTGTTAGCATTAATCATCATAGCGAAAATTTGAAAACATCTCAAATATTCTTCAGGTGACAAACCAATGACTAAAATATGATGTATTCATGCCAAGGAATAATAGCCACAGAGACTGTGTTTTCTTTCCAACATATATACACATATGTATGTGTATGTTTGTGTGTGTATCCATCCCATGACAGCTATGCTTCATAGTAGCCGTTTTATGAACTATGCCATGCTAAATACCGCAGCATGGGTGGCCCCTGTAACACACGCGGTGAGAGGGCTCTTGCTGCTCTGTGTTGTTGAGATGTAAGAGCGCTTCTTGTTCTTGTCACATTCCTTACGAGAGCCACAAATAGTTCCTGCCATTCTGTGGGTTACCTGTTTATGTTCTTGATGTCCTTTAAAGCAGAAAAAAAAAAAAAACTAATTTTGATCATGTCTAATGAATTCACTTTCTTTGTAGTTCTGGTGTTGTGTCTAAGAAGTCACTAGTTTATCACTGTGAACGTTTACTCTTGTCATGTCCTTTGAAGATTTACCCTGGTAGCTTTTACTTCGATCCACATTTGAATCGGTGCACTGTGTTTTTGCAATGGCATGAGGTAGAGGTGCAATTTAGTGTTTTTGCTTATGTTTAATAGCCGTTTAGCACCACAGGCTGAAAGGGCTGTCTTTGTAAATTTCCCATGAGTTAACAAACACGTTGGAAGTTTCACATTTGAACCTGTAAGTGCTTTGGTAGATTTCTTTGGTACAGGTATAATTCCCCAGCAGATGTCATGTGGTTCTGAAGGAGGAATAAATGTCCATGTGAATCTGTGTGTGTTTGAGACCCGCATTTTCTAAGGAGGCTTAATCAGGGAGTCTTCATCCCCAAAGACCACAGAAGTCTGGTGTCTGGCCGCCCTTGTTCCTAGCTTCCGTGCTAGTGTTTTACTTTCTGGATTGCTGTGTCTTTTACTCTGCCTTGCCTTCTGTTAATGTCAGGCACAGCATCCCCATTTCAGACATTTGCAGCACAGCACAGAGTGCTTGCTCCCATTCCTTCTCTTACCACGTAGCTCCCGGGAACACGGTAGATCTTGACCTCCACAGACTGAGGACACTGGATTCCAGTTCTGTTCCTCAGAGGTGAGCACCATAGCTTATTTCAGTGCCATTTGGCACTTTCTTGCCTCTGATCTTTAAAGCAGGGCCACCATTTGGCCATGGGGAGACCTGCCCTTTTTCCCTTTGTTCAACCCCTGCCCCATCCAGGCACTGGTTGCTCCTGTGGCCTCTTCTCTCAGGCCCTACCCAGATGCTCCTAAAATAGACTTTCCCTGTGGGCCATCTGCAGGGTAACAAATGGATCGCTGAAGTGGCGCGCAGAATCGCAGCTCCTTGTCCAAAGTGTTTGCTAATTATAACCCGGACTGTTCTGTTTCTCCGGATTCTCCAGGCCCATGTAGGCATCAGAGGGTGTGTGTAGTACTCAAGACTACACTTTTAGGGACAAGCTGGGGAACAGAAGAGCTGTTCAAAGCTAACACCGTATTTAGCCCTTTCAGAAGGACACTAGAACACCTGTACAGAAGCCAGGCACTGCCAGTGGGTGTGTTCACGTGTGTGTGTTCATGTGTGTGTGTGTGTGTGTTCATGTGTGTTCACATGTGTTCACATGTGTGTGTGGGCGTGTGTATGTGTGTTTACGTGTGTGTTCTCCTGTGTGGGAGGTACATGTGTGTGTGTGTGTGTTTACATGTTACATGTGTGTGTGAGGAGAGACTGGAGAGAGAACCTCATTAAGAAAATAAACATTTCAACTATTTCAATTCTGGTACTTAACGCTAAGCTAAATGTCTTGGTTAGCTCTTTGTTAACTTCATACAAGCTTGAGTTATTTGGGAAAAGGAACTTAAACTGAGAAAATGCCTCTGTCCAGACTGACCTAAAGGCAAGTCTGTGGTCAGTCATCTTGATCGATAGCTGATATGGGAGGGCCCAGCCTATTTGGATCGTGCTACCGCTGGGGTGGTTGTCCTGAGTTGTGTAGGAGAGCAGCCCGAGCAGGCCACGCAGAGCAAACTGAAGCGAACTCTTTGCTCTCCAGGCTGCTCTTGGTCATGCTGTTCATCACAGCAATAGGAACCTAAGACGCTAAAATTTATAGAAATACGACTAATTCACAGGGGAAAGGGCGACACTGTTCATAAGCCCCAGTGAACATGTGACCGAAATGCACATGAAGTCAGGTAGCTGGCAGTGAGCAGGGCCGGAGGGCACCTCCCTGAGAACCTGGGGAAGCAGACTAGTGTGGTCACACTGCTTCCATCTGAGCTTGGGCGTGGCTCCGGGGAAGAGCTGCCCGGATGTGCTGATTTGGCCACAAAGGGGACTCAGGGTAAACAAAGGTGAATTTGCTCTCTAAGACATTTTAAACAATTAAAAATACTTTTTCCAAAGTTTCAGATTTCTTTTTAAAAAAAAATAGTTTGTGGCCAGGGGAGGGACCTGTGGGGTGTGGCCCCACTACTTGGGGGACAGAGGCAGGCTGATCTTTGTGAGTTTGAGGTCAGCCTGGTCTACAGAGTGAGTTCTAGGACAGCTAGGGCTACACAGAGAAATTCTGTCTTGAAAAACAAAATAAAAACAAAAACAAAAATACAGAACAAAAAAAGCAACCAAACACATTAGTTAGTGTTTGAGTGTGTATATGCGTAAATGTGTGTGCTCGTACATTATTGTAGTCGCCAGAGATCAACAATGGGTGTCCTCTTCAATTGCTCTCAGTCTAATTCTTTGAGGTAGGGTCTTACATTGGCGTGGAACTCACTGGGATCAGCTACGCAAGCCCCAGGGGTCACCACAGGGTGACCACAGGTGACCATGGGTGACCACGCATATGCTTTCTCAGTTCCGGGATTACAGACAAGTGCTGCCATGCCTGAGGTCTGAACTTGGGCCCACAAGCTTGTGCGGCAAGTACCTCACTAGCTAAGGAATCCCCCATCTTAGAATTCTGTCTTGGTTAGAAGAAATTTGCACTTGAGTAAGACAAAGTCTAATATTGAAAAGAAAAAAAAAAGCTACCATGGAAATGTAAGTGACCAAGAGTTTCTTCATCTTTTTGGCAGTGTGTACTGGAGAGAGTGTCCCCATGGCCTGCCTAAGGACACTGCCTACCAGGGATACTTAGTTTGGTGAAGTGCTAGCCGCAGTCTAAAGATGACACACCTTTACATGTTAGGCACCTCTCTTCCCTACACTATGTGCTAGAAGCTTGTCAAACGGGAAGAATGTCCTTTAAGGTTTTCAACACATGGTGAACTTCATACTCAGAAGGTAGCCTTAGCATTGAGATGACAATGATGTCACACCAACCCTTGTAGCTAGGAGCTTTAGCCCTACATCCAGAGGGTGGACACAAGCCCTTTGTGAGACTGGGCCTTCTTCCTGGGGTCTCTTTAATGAGATCATCTAAAGTGTCACCTCTCTGGTTTGGATGCTAGAAACATTGAGTCAGTTGTGGGTAGGCAGGTCCATCGAAGGGCACAGCCTTACTTTTTACAATCCACAGTAATCGGCGTGCCTGGCACCACCAGAGCTGCTTTCAGTCAGTGACTGGAGATTCAGTTTCGTAGTCAGAGTTAGCTGCTGCATACCAGTTTTTGTTTATCAAGCACTCTGACACTCATGATGCCCAGTGACCCCACAGACATGCGCCATTTGTCACCGAGCTAGGCTTGTCAGTGTCCGTCATCAAAGTCCTTATACTTTCCCTGATTCTGCAGAATGCATAGTGCCTTGCATGGAACTGGATGAAAATGCCTCTTTGCTGTGGGTAAAATCAAATGACACGAAGTTTGTCATTTTAATCATAATCATACTTGCAACTCCGTGCAGCCATTGTAAAAATGATTTCCAAACCCTTTACATCTTCCCAGGAATTCTGCAACCATTGAACGGCAATGCAACAATGCAGAGGACATTGCACCATGCTCACATCCTGTAGCCACCGTGGTCTCTAACCCACCCTCCCTCTGCGTCAGTGAGCTGTCTACGTTACTTTACAATGCCATTCTCAAAGTTATTTAAAGTCAGCCTTAGCAAAGAGTCTTCAAGGAATGCTTGAGGTTTTCTAGTTGCCCAGGTGAATGTCTTTCTTTGTTTGCACATCAGGGAGTAGTCTGGAGAGACGCGCTGATTGGAGGACTCACTGAGAGCTGAGCACAGGAGAAGCTGCATGGATATCTGGCTACCTTAACTGTTCTGTAGGGCAGCCCAAGTGAGCAGACCACTCCCGTGTAAGGACAATGGTGTACAGTGGCACAGAAGTCCCTCTATTGGAAGAGACTGAGAAATCAAACCTTTCAGATGTCAAAATGTCCATTTCTTCCTCCTTAGTCCTAAGGTCCATACAGACTGTGCAAAGGGCTAGGGTGGGGCACACCATTCCTTTTTACCTGGCATAGTATTTAGGAGAGTGAAATCCAGAGCCAAAGATGACAGTGGTGTTAGAGTGGACTATACCCACAGTGGCCAGAGGAGCCATTGCCACATCTGAAGCCACTTGTCAGCTCGTGTTAACATGGCCGTAAGTGCCAATCCCATGCTGGACCTTGGAGGATGAGCTGGTGGCTGTTGCTCTCCTCTTTTGATGATGAAGTTGGGGACAGGCACAGGTGACCCTCCCCATGCTGCTGTTAATTGGGCTCATTGTTAGAAAGAGGCTTCTAAGTCTGGGACGATCTCTAACCTTTGTGACATACCAGGTGGTCCACAGAGGGAACACTGACAGCTAGGAGGTCACTTGCTGGCGGCAATAGTACAGGATCAGGGAACAGTTTACCTGACTTCTAGACTATCGTATCAAAGGTATTTTTCTAGGCTATTTTTACAGTCAACTAGCCAAGGGCCTGGCCAGTAGGAGGGAGCAGCAGGATCTCTGGGGGAAAGGCAAGGGCTTTTCTTTGAGTCTGAATACTCTGACCAAGAGAAGCTGTAGTGTAGTGGGAAAGTGAGACCTCTGCGGTGAGCCTCTCTTCTCACATGAAAGGGAGAGGCTGAGGAGGGGCTGGGGCAAGGGGGAAGAAAGGCAGAGTCTGGCAGAGTCTGCGTGCCTCTCCTCAGAAGGGCTCCTGGACGCCTGCTCACTTCCTCGTGCAGCTGGTAGTCAGGTTTGCTGCCTCCCTTCTTAGTTGACAGGAAATTTGCAAAATCCAGCGAGGACTTCAGTGGCCGCAGTGAGATGTTGGGGTAGAGACCGAGACTCCACTGTGCCACAAGAGAAGGCACAGAGCAGTTAGTGGCTTTGGGAAGCTGTCGCTGTGCACGGACGGATGTGGGCGTCCGTCAAACCCAAAGGGTAACTCTGTCTGTCACGGAGACGCACAGCCTCCTGGCAGCCTGATGCTTTTGGGCTATTTTATCCTGGCAATCAATATTTAATTGATTGATGGTTTTAAAGTTTACCAAGCCTCAATAAATCTATATTTAGTTCAAACCCAAGTAATTCTATAAGCTGTCTCCAGCAGGGATAAAATGGCTGGGATGTTTTCTTAAATCCTAGAAGAGAGGCCGAACACCTGTGCATCTTGGTTCTAAATTTAAAAGTTCAACACATTGTGTATGTGTGTGTGTGTGTGTGTGTGTGTGCGTGTGTGTGCCTGTGTGTGTATGTGTGTGTATGTGTGTGTGTGTGTGCGTGTGTGTGTGCGTGTGTGTGTGTGTATGTGTGTGTGTGTGTGTGTGTGTGTGTGTGTGTGTGTGTGTGTGTGTGTGTGTGTGTGTGTGTGTATGCGTGTGTGTGTGTGTGTGTGTGTGTGTGTGTGTGTGTGTGTGTGTGTGTGTGTGTGTGTGTGTATGTGTGTGTGTGTATGTGTGTATGTGTGTGTGTTAATGTGTGTGTATGTGTGTGTGTGTTGTGCACATGTGTAGAACTCAGAAGACAACTTCTCAGAGTCAGTTCTATCCTTTTACTATGTGGATTCTGAAGATTCACGAGGCTTGGTGGCAGGTAGTTTTATCCGCTGAGCTATCTTGCTGGCCCTAGATTTTATATTATTTTATTTGCATGGGGGTGTGTGTCTTACTATGTAGTCCTTGATGGTGTGGACCAAACTGGCTTGGAACTCACATAGATCTGCCTGCTTCAACTATTTTTAGTGCTGGCATTAAAGGTGTACACCACCACTCTTGGCCCAGGTTTCTTAATGTCCCACAGTTTCGTTTTGATGCCAAGTGACTCTATTCCAGGGCCAGGTAACAAAGGTGTCTCTGGCAGGTCTGGCCTGATCCCTCCTGTGCTCACTTCCCTGCTGGGGTTTCTGTGACCGCCTTTGCTCCATCCCTTTGCAGGGTGATCTTCCCAAGTTCAGAAAGGACTAGAACAGTCAAGTTGTTAAAAACGTTTGCATACCCAGGAGGCTGAGGCAGAAGGGTCACAAACCAGATGCCTTCCTGGACTACAAGTGAGTTCCTGACTGGCCTGAGTGAATTTAGTGAGATCTTCCCTTAAGATAAAAAGAAGGCTGGGAATGTAGGTCAGGGGTAGAGCTCCTGCCTGAACCTGGGCTTTGATCCCGAGTCCTGAAGACAAAGCCCCAAAAAGGTTGTTTCAGTGACTCAGCTCAGCTTCCAGTGCCCGCCGCAGTTCAGACCTTTGTGTGTCCTCTGGATGGTGGGCATGTCTTTCCTTCATCCTGAGCTAGCCCCTCACTTAGCTACCCTTCTCTCTGCCTAGAGAGCAGTGGTTTTCAGTCTTTCTACTGCTGCGACCTTTAATACAGTTCTTCACGGTGTGGTGACCCCCTCCCATAAAATTATTTCATTGCTACTTCATAACTATAATTTTGCTACTGTTAGGAACCATGATATAGATATCTGATAAGCAGGATATCTGATATGTGTGCCCTAAAGAGGTCGCGACTGCAGATTGAGAACCGCTGTTCTCAGGGCTTCCTGTTTCCTGTTGCTTCTGCAGGCTTGTCTTGCTCTGTTGCCTGGGAAGAAGCAGCTGAGAGCTGAGGGAAACCCCATTTTTTTCCTTCTGTCCCTGTTTCCCACCCACCTGGGTCGAGAAGTACAGGAGGGTGAATGTGACTCCAGACCCTGGAAATCTCCTTGACAATCACACACCTCTCTCTCATTCCTTTGCACTTCTTCCAGCCACAGAGAAAGGTAGCAAATAAAAAGCTTCTTTACAATTTTATTTATATTTATGCATCTGTATTTGCACCTATGTGTCAGCAATGTGTCAGCTGTGTGTGTGTGCGTGCATGCATGTGTGTATTTGTGTGTGTGTGGTGTGTATGTGCGTGCATGCATGTGTGTATTTGTGTGTGCGGGCATGCATGTGTGTATTTGTGTGTGCGTGGTGTGTGTGCGCGTGCCTGTGATGACCAGAAGAGGCACTGAGATCCCTTGTAGCTTGAGCTACAGGCTGTGGTGAGCTGCCCAGTGTGGGTGCCAGGGATCAAACCCGAGTCTTCCAGAAGAGCAGGGAGTGCTCTTAACCACCGAGCTGCCTCTTCAGGCCCCAGATACTGAGGAGGTTTGAGCTGGGACATTTTCCCCAGGTCTCTGGGAAGCAGCAAAGCCACAACACACAGAAGCTGCCTTGGCGAACACTGCAATGTTGGCCTTCATTTCTTCCTGGACTGCAGTATCAGCCTTTGAACTGTTTATTTCCTAGAAAGACAAGTCACTCACTACGATTTACTGTCTTTAAATATTTTTTTAAAATGTAAGTCATTTGTTTTTCTTAGAAAAATAGTCATCACTAGTTCAAGAAACTTAGGTTGAAAAAAACCATTACTGCCAAGGAAAAGGAATGGTCTCAGGGGTGAGAATTTGTAGGGTGCAGCCATTCAAATGCACGGTTAGTGCCCGAGCTCATGCATGTGCATGTGTAGACCAGTGGTCACCATGTTCCTCTTGCTCTTTACCTTGTCTTTTGGAACAAGGCATCTCATCCCCAAAACTGTCCGGCCAGCTCCTGGGATCTTCCTGTGTCTGTTTCCCAGCACTACAATTACAAATACGTGTGGCGGTCATGCCTACCTCTGTAATGTGGGTTCTGGGGATCCAAACTCAGGTCCTCAGTGTATATGCCAGTCACTTTGCTAAGTCATTTTCCCAGCCCCAATATTTATAGTTTTGTCCTTGAGAGTAGGTCAGCATTTTAAAAAATTCACATGGTGGGGTGGTGGTGGTGGTGGTGGTGGTGGTAGTCTGTTCATATGTATCTCTAGGTACCATGTGACATAGCTGGTGCCTTTAGAAGCCAGAAGAGGATGTCAGATTGCAGGGACTAGAACTACAGGCGTTTGTGAGCCACCATGTGGTATTGGAAATCAAACCCAGGTCCTTTGCAGAGCAGCCAGTAGTTTTAATTACAGAGCCAAATCTCTTGCTCTGGACTGACTTTCTTGTTGGACATTTGGAGATGATGTAACTTTAACTGATCTGGACAAACACACCTGTGTCTGACTGGGCCCAGGTACTGATGGTCGTGGAATATAAGTGACCTCACAACCTCCTGTGCTCCAGGAGTTCCATTGAGACTGGATTTAGATTGCTCATCTCAGTCCAGGGGAATATTCTGGCAGTGGAAAATTTGAACAAAACGGTTCCTGTGCCTGGGCTGTGTAGGAAGCACACATGTTGATTAGTGACAGTGGTTTGTCACCTGTCAAGAGTTGGACTGCTGAAAGCCAAGAAGTGGCGCTGTGAAATGGAGGTGGCAGGGAGGTGACATTTGTCGCAATCAACATGTGTGTAGAAGGAATGTGGCTTGGGGTTATTTTTGCTGCTTGTATTGTTTTTAACCACAGGGCCCAGACAGAGCCTTTTATCAGAGCCCAGGGTCTCTGGCCAGGGGGGAGTTCCATGTTAGTGAACAGGACTCAGGTGGTGGTTGAGGATGGAGTTCTCTGTGGGCTAGCATGGGGTGAGGTGGGGGTGAGGTGGGGGTGAGGTGGGGGTGAGGGGGTGTGAGGATCGTGGTGGCAATAAGGCAGCTCAGTAGGTAAAGGCAAGAGTCCCATGGCAGAAGGGGAGAACCAACTCCTGCAAGTTGTCCTCTGAACTTCATATATGAGCTATGGCACACATGCATGAGTGCATGCATTGTATGTATGAACACACATTTTTGAAAATGCAACAAGCAGGGGAGCCTGAGAAATGGCTTACCGCGCTGAAACTCAGGCTGATTTATCTTCCGAGCCTGGTATAAACGTGTTAAATTCCTACCCGGCATCAGATTCAAGGGCAAAGCATTGGATGCAGCAAAGGAATTAAAAAACAATCACAACGCACTGTCTTCGCCATTGTCCATGGGTGCTTGGGAGTCTGCCTTTCCAGCTGTGCAGCCCTAAGGAGCTAGGAATCTTCCCCCAGCTCCCTGGCCCTGTTCTGTGGCTGACTGCCCCCTTTGGGTTCATGTGGAGGCCTCCTGGACAGCTGACAGTCAGGGCAGCTGAGGGACCCACCTCTAGGGTTGCCCCACCCAGAGAAGGAGCTCCCAAATTAGCTGTTAGGTTTGAGCACAAAATGCCACAGCTCCCTCGGCCGAGCTTTGGCGTTCTGTTGGTCTGAAAGGGCAGATGCTGCACACATGTCTCTGTGAGTCAACATAAGCCATTCGAGGAAGGAATGTCGATACATGATAGGAGCCCTGTAGACTTGTTAACTTACAGTTTTCAGTCAGAGCAGATGCCGAACGATCTGCCGATGCTGTACCAGAAGCTGTACCGGCTCCATGAACTCCATACATCCTACGTTATGCCTCTGATGACCCTAGAGGGAGTCTCCTCGCATCGGTGTGGTGTACTGTGGCCACACAGGAAGGGTAGAGAGTGACAGAGGGGCTGGAGAGGAAGTGTGTACCCCTCTGTCACTCTTTCCCTATCAAGGTGACAGCCTGAAGAGGTGGCTCAGTAGTAAAGGGCACTTGGTGCCCTTCCAGAGGACCTGGGTTCAGCTCCCAGAGGGTTGTTCCCAACTTTCTTTTTAACTCCTGTTTCAGGGAACCATTGCCTTCTCCTGACTTCCGTGGGTACTCTGTATACTGTGGGCATGCAGAACACTCGCACACAAAAATAATTCTTTAAAAACCAAAATCAAGGAGCAGATATTTGAGCCATGGGAATAA
This sequence comes from Rattus rattus, assembly GCF_011064425.1. NCBI lineage: Eukaryota > Metazoa > Chordata > Mammalia > Rodentia > Muridae > Rattus > Rattus rattus. The sequence continues at coordinate 19,060,077 of NC_046168.1, read as the reverse complement.
GGTTGTTGGGTGGAAGACTTGAAAATAGCCCACAAAAAAGGTCGGTCCTGTTTTCAAGGCCCCCAGGGAGCCCCAGAGGACTCCCATGCTGAGTTCCTTATGATGAACTCTTCTGTCTTTTCTTACCTTGAATGCCTTGGGAAGTTGAGTTTTATTCTTCCTATGAGGTCATGAAGGGCATTCTTTACGTTATAGTGAATTTCTGTGATGTATCCATACTTGTGCCTCCAGGACAGTGCCAGGCACAAGCCAGTGTCAAATTAGCCAACCGTGATGGGAATGAACTGCAATAGGAGAAGGTGGTCTGGGACTATCAGATACAGCTGGTGTCAAATTAGCCAACAATCGTGAACCCTAGTTGGGAATGAACTGCAAGGAGAACAACAATGCCAAGTTCCGGGACTGGGACTACCTAAAGACTATACAGATACCCTGGGCTCCAACCTCATAGGTGTAGATATCCTAGTAAGCACCAGTGGAAGGCCCTGGGTCAGCCCCCCCAGTGAGCGAAATGGGGGAGGAGGATGGGAGGAACACAAAAGAAGAGGAGGGGGGGAGGATTAGATGTTTGCCTGGAGGGAAGCACTCGAAATGAGCTCAGTGGTATCCTAAGAAAGGCCCTGAACCCCAGCTCCAAAAAAAAAAAAAAAAAAAAAAAAGAATCAAAAAAAAGAAAAGAAATGAACCCTAGAGAGCCAATCATGAATCTTGCTTTCCACTGACAGTACTCCCTGCGTGTGGTTAAAGACTTTCTATGTGACATTAATGTCTGTGCATGCACAGTGAGGTGCCTCTGTGTGTGTGTGTGTGTGTGTGTGTGTGTGTGTGTGTGTGTGTGTGTGTGCGTGGCACGATCCCAGGGTACACTGGGTAGCCTGTCTGTCACCTCAGCTCATGGTCAGCTCTTGTCAGCTCAGGACAGCTGCTGTTATAATAAGCCCTTAGACAACACCAGCTGTAAAGTAGATATTAAATATGCCTTACTCCCATGCCTTAGGGTTTTTATAACACCATGTTGACTCGAAGCAGAAGCAAGCTATGGAAAAGGATGAGACAGGAGCTTCCTGACTCTCTGCAGTTGGCTTAGCTGGTTCATAACTCCTCATCTGTTCCTCGTGAGCACCAGGGTGTGCCCATCTGGGGACAGTGCACAGCATTAGCGGAGGTCAGAGGTCTGAGGAGTGAAAATAGCCACAGGACACTGTTTGCTGCTCCTTCATTCAGCTGTCCACGTTAGTGGGACTGCGTCCTCCGGGTTTATCGTGGTCTTTCACCACCACCTTCTTTTTTTCTTCCCAAGGGACAAATGGTGAGGTTAAAAATGGCCATGACTCAGCCAGATGCCCAGTCAGCGTGGAGTGGTAGCCACCAGGACACACAGTGTCAGGAGTCTTGCTAAAATCTTGCTAAATTGGCTCTCAGGCCCTTCAGCTCTCCTCAGTGACTGTGGTTAAAGCTATTCCAAGTTACTTTAATTTGGAAATAAGCTAGCATAGACTCTTCGCCATTTGTCCAAAACTGAAAGTTTTATTTTAATTAATTAATTGATTAATTAATTAACATTCCACACTCCCTGTGTGTTAGGTTAGGCTCAGTTGTTGTTCTTCAGAGGTGTCCTCTTCGAGAACTCAGGAACTTTCTGATCACCCCAGGCTTGTCTGAGAGGAGAGCAGATCCCCCTGTCTCCACTTCTCTGTTGCTGGGTGACAAGCATGGGACACTACATGGGTTCTGAGAATTGAGTGCAAGTCCTTATGTGGGAAGTACTTTACAGGCTGAACTATCCCTTTTTATTGGTTTCCCCTTAAAAATAAGACTATGTGGAATTAACAGCAATGGTTACACACATGACAGCTCCTTGGGAAGTCTGGGAGGATAGGAAAAACAAACACCAACAGAAGATAAAATAGAAAGTGCTGGTTCAGTGAGTTAAAGTGCTTACCAAGCAAGTCTGGCGACCTGTATTGGGGTCCCCAGAACCCACACAAAAGCTGAATGCAGTACATCATTCTTTGGTAATCCCAGTACATCTACACAAGGAGATTGGCGAGTCTCTGGAAGCTTGTAGACCAGCTAGCCTGGCTTTACCACACCTAACCAACTTGTAAAGGTGGACACTGATATCCTCTGACCTCACAAATGTACAGTAGCATATGCACACCAGCATCCCCAACACAAACATGTACACACACACACACACACACACACACACACACACACACATGCACACACACACCCTGTATCCAGGCGTCTATAGGTAGAAAATACTCAAAATGGAAAAAAGACATGTCTTGGACATATACAGACTTTTCTCTTGCCATGATAACTTAATACAGTATGATAACTACTGACATTGTATTAGGTATTAAAAGCCTGGACAGATGAGCTGGGTCAGCGGTAAGAGCACTGACTTCTTCCTGAGGACCTGGATTTGATTATCAGCATCCACATGGTGGCTCACAAGTGTCCGTAATTCCAGTTCCAGGGGATCTGATGTTCTCTTCTGACCTCTGAGGACATCAGACATGCACATAGTGCACAGACATGTAGACAAAACATATAACGTACACGTGGGACACCCTTTAACAAGTCATGGAGATGGTTTAAAGTACACGAGAGGATATGTAGGTTTTATGCGTATAAGCCATCAGTTTACCACAAAGAACCCAAGCTGTGCTTACAAGCTGTGATTACAAGCCTACTATACCATCGTATCTGACTTTTTACAAGGTTTCCAGGCTTAAAACCAGGTCCTCATGCTTGCTTATCAACTGAGTTGTCTCCCTAGTGTTCAGCTAAGTGCTCTGAGATTAGCAACGAGTAGGAATCCTAAAACCGATCCCCTCCTGACCTGAAGGTCACACGCGATGCCATCTCCCCTGTGTGCACACTTACCTGCAGAGTAGATTGCAGGAGGTGGGATTGTCATGCCCAGTGGGCTGCACACTTAGAATCTTGAAAGCTTCTGCTCAAGTCTCTTCCCAAGTGCTGCTCATTCATACCTGGGGTTTGTGGTGGATCTATGGGAACCTCTTGGAATGCCAAATATTGATATGGATAGCATATTTGAGGTGCTCACTTGAAAGGCACCATCCAGACCATGCTCATAATGTTGCCTTGCAGTCTGAGGGATCTGTGGGTCCTGGTAGCATACAAGGTAGGCTCACCTGTGCAGCAGTCTGTATGCAGTCAAGGGGTGAGCAAGCAGGCCTCTGGATGCTTTGGCTCATCCTGGAGGCTGACTGGAAAGTAGACTTCTGTCTAATGCCTCAGTAGCCTCCTTGAGAAACAAAGATTGCCAGATTATATGACACTCCTTAGGGCTGGCAAGATGACTTAGTCGATAAAGGAGCTTGCTGTACAAGCCTGATGATGTGAGTTCAATCCCCAGAACCCATGGTGGAAGGACAACTCTAATTCCCAAAAGTTGTCCTCTAACCCATTCATGACACATATGCGCACGCGCACACACACACACACACACACACACATACACACACACACACGTACATCAGACACACAATATGCTTTTTAAAAAGGAAAATACATGCTATTGTCTATGAATCTGACAAATCTAATGAAATTAAATCCTAGTGATGTAAGTATCTGAGCTTGTAGGCTGTATCAGACACATGAGGAATCAGTTAACATATTTTTGAAATTGATGAGAAAAGAACATTTTCAATGTTTTAATGAGAAGCAAAACCAAGAATGCAGAAGTAATAGGCAAGAAATACAGTCTTTGAAGCCTTCTATTGTCCCGTGCCTGGGTTGCTCATGCTTTGGTCATTGCTTTCTTGGGTTACACACAACCCTCACTCTTCCTATTTCTCTGGCTCCTAAAGCCCTATGACCAAATTGTCACTCTTCTGTGAAATTTATATTTTAATTAGTGACATTGTCCCCTGATAGTAACTGATTGGTTGTGTTTGTGTTTTAAAGCTGTGATGATAATTTTGGGATCTCATTGGTGCTCAGATTGGGTTGAGTAGTTGTGGAAGAAAGAGGTTAGAGACAGCTACCCTGAAGTTTGGGTGAAGCCTGTTGTCTTAATCAGGACTTCTATTCCTGCACAAAACATCACGAGCAAGAAGCAAGTTGGGGAGGAAAGGGTTTATTCAGCTTACACTTCCACATTGCTGTTTCAGCCAAGGAAGTCAGGACTGGAACTCAAGCAGGTCAGGAAGCAGGAGCTGATGCAGAGGCCATGGAGGGATGTTTCTTATTGGCTTGCTTCCCTGGCTTGCTCAGCTTGCTCTCTTATAGAACCAAAGACCACCAGCCCAGGGACGGCACCACCCACAATGGGCTGGACCCTCCCCCCTTGATCACTCGTTGAGAAAATGTCTTACAGCTGGGTCTCATGGAGGCATTTCCTCTACTGAAGTTCCTTTCTCTGTGATAACTTCAGCTTGTGTCAAGTTGACACACAAAACCAGCCAGTAGACCTGTGATCATGGAAAACATCTCTGCACAGTTTAGACTACCAAGAAAGAGAGATGGAGGGCAAAGTCCTCAGATGACATCCAGGACAAATCTATAGCAGCTTCCTGAACACACTGTAGGGATGTGTGAATGTGGATGTGAAGAAGTGCTGAGAGCTACTTATCACATAGTGGGAGCCATGTTGGAAGAAACCCTGTGCAGGAATTTCACTGTTCAAATCCTACAGACTCGATATAGGGAGGAGTCGTAGCAGCATTGCATGCTGCGAACACAGGGTTCAGGTCATATTACAGCACCACACACTTGCGAAGGTAGAACCACGGTAATAAAATGCTTTCAGGCTCGTACATAAAGGCGTGTTTCCAAGGACCGTGGTGTAGAATGAATATGGTGATAGCAGATTGACATGTCTAAAAAAGAGCAACAAAATTTCCATTTACAGTGCCCTCTCCTGTGTACTTTTTACACAGGGATCAGCACCTTCTACCACACATTCTTACTGGGTAACCCCAGTTTGTAAAAAAAACTTGTGTGTCCCCAGTGATTGACACATTCGAGGGCAGTTGGAGTACATCACAGCTTGTGCATCTGTGACACTGTTTTGCTTGAGGAAGATTAGTGGAATGGGGGTTATAGCTCCCCAAAAGATGCAATCATAGCACAACACACACACCATGTATGCATGTGTCCTTTGACCATCTCCTAGGCTTCAGTTCACAGCCTGTCTTTTGGGCCACACCCACCATTTTGAGGCGTCAGACCATGCTGACTGACACTGAAGAACTGTGGTACCTAGAGGCCACTGAGATGGCCATACATTTTTTCTGTTATTGCTAACATTCTATCATCCTACAATAACCCATAAGCAACTGTTCTCCTGGTCTCCTGTCCACAGACATCCTTTAGGATATTTCTTATTAAGACTCATCTTAGAGCATGTCTATGTTTCCCAACCGTTCAGCCCATGTGCGCACATGCTCTGTAGTTTTATTAGGGTGCTCTGTTTTCTCCGTTTGACCTCTGATTTTATGGGGAGGATTTTGCAAAGCATGGTGATTTTTAGGAATGTGTGTTACACACTAGTAGAACTCATCAGTTGGCTGCGATTGACTTCCTATGTTTATTGTTCCTTGTCTCCCCCAAACCTGGATGCTTGTACATGAAGAGGCCCTGAAATAGCCCCTAACTGTGATGTCCCCAGAGCCCAAGTCAATGTCCGCTACATAGCAGAAGCTCAAACGTTATCTGATGAATGAGAATTAACTGATTTTTTTTTTTTGCCCCAAACAGCACTCTAGCAATATTCTGTTATACATAAGTGGATCTGTCTTTACAAATGAATGACTTGGTTAGGAGACTTGGTTGAGTTTGCCAGCTGTGTCTGGATAACACAGCTCACAAGGGGAGGCAGGAAATGGGTGGGAGTTAGGGTTTTCATAGATTTCTGGAATCTGAGTGTAAGCTTCATGTCCTGTTGGAGTGTAAGAACAGTGCTGTAGAGTGTTTGCCTAGCATGCACAGGCCCTGTGTTAAATCCCCAACATCACATGTACTGGATTGAAGAGGGGCACACATGTAGCCTCGGTACTTGGATGGTAGAGGCCTAAGGATGAGATGTTCACGCTTATCTTTGTCTCTATAGTAAATTTGAGGCTAGCCTGAACTGCTATAGACTATAGTCTAATTTTCTTAAAATAATTTATAAAAAAATAGGTTTATTTCTTACAGTGCTAGAGTGTGGGAAGTCTGAGCCTGAGGCTTGTATCTGGTAACAGCCTGCATTCCACATTCCACCCCATGGGGCACCAACTTGCTTCTATAGCAAGCCTTTACTCTGTATAAGGAGCCCACTCCCAAGGTAAGACCTTTAATCCATTCATGAGGGCAGCACCTTCCTCCCCTGAGAACCTTATAAGCCCCGATTCTGTTGCGTGTTGACTCTTTTTCAATACAGGATGTTGTATGTCTAAAGCATGCAAGCACAGGGCTGCATGGTACACTGCAGATGCTTTTCAAAGAAGGTGAGACAGTGAGGGCTTGGGAAGGAAGGCGCTGGCATCTTTGAATTTCTGCCGTGGTTCTAAGCACATCTATTTGTATATACGGTCCATCTTTTCAATTGTTATATAAGCTCCAGAATTTGTCATATATTGGTTATTGATGGTCCTTCCCTCCCACTGCATCAGTTGAAAACGCAAGCACCATTTTCTGAAGAAATAAGATTTGCAGCTAGGATCTGAGTTCAGTTCCGCCTTTAGCTGTTTGTGTGCTTTCCCTTCTTCATAAAAGTAAACTTTCAAATGAAGAAGGGAGGCGTGGGGCACGTGGGAAGGGAGGAGGCCCTGTTGCCACTGCCTCGAGTCAGAGGACACTGCTTGTCTGTTCTGTGTCTTTCTTGATGGCCCTGTTTGGTTCCCCCCAGAGGACACCACCCCCCTGAAGCAACCTCTTTGGTGGAGAGTTCTTGGGACTCCTGTCTTAAACACTGAATGCAGAGCCAGCGTCTCCACGTGCCCAGCACATGAGGCCAGCCAGCCACTGCATGAATTGTTTCTCTATAATTAATATATTGACACCAAAATCATTCAAAGAATATATACTGTCATTTGCCATCAGGAGTTCACCCCAGAATGGTGGCTCCCACAACCATCTGTAATGGAATCTGATGCCCTCTTCTGGTGTGTTCAGACAGGTGGGGGGCAAACATCCTTCCTCCCTTCCAGGTGGGTGTTCCCCTCCAAAAAGTCTTAACAGGACCCAGGGCTTCTCCTTCCACTGGTGCTCTTACTAATATTCATTAGCAAGGGTCAGCCACATGGTTTGCTGCTGGCATTAAGGTTGATCTAGCATCCGGCTCCTGTCGGTTCTGCACTTCTTGCTTCATCCATCTTGTCTAATTGAATGTATATGGAAGCAGCCACCAGATTGAGTTACTTTTTTTTCCAAACCATTTGCCCCGAATTTCATATAAAGTCGTTGTTTTTGATAGCTGAGTAATATTCCATTGTGTAGATGTTTTTTCTGTATCCATTCCTCTGTTAGAAGGGCATCTGGGTTTTTTTCCAGCTTCAGCTTTCTAAATAAGGCAGTGGGTACGTGTCTTTTTATATGTTGGGGCATCTTTGGGTATATGCCCCAAGAGAGGCAGCTGGATCCTCTCCAATGTAATTTTTCAGACCAACCTCAGACCAGAATGGTTTTCCAAAAATGGAGGAGTGTTCCTCTTTTCCAGACAGCGTGAGGCTTGGGAAGGAAATTTCTGATGCATTTCTTTAGGCATCTTTGAATTTTTGTTTAGCTGCCCCATTTTTTAATAGGGTTGTTTGTCTCCCCGCGGTCTAACTTTTTGGAGTTCTTTGTATATTTTGATATAAGGCATCTGTTGTAGATTGGTAAAGATCAATCTGTTGGTTGCCGTTTGTCCTGACCACAGTGTCCTTTGCCTTACAGCTATTTTATGTATTTGTCGATTCTTGATCTTAGAGCATAAAGCCATTGGTGTTTTTTGTTCATTTTTTCCATGCCCATGTGTTCCAGATGCCCCTAGTTTTCTTCTATTAGTTTTGAGGTGTGTCTGGTTTGATGTGGAGGTCACCACTTGGACTTAAGCTTTGAATGAGGGTTCATGGAGTTCTTTACTTTGACCTCCAGTTGAACCAGCACCATTTGCTGAAAATGATGGATTTGGGTGTTTTTGGGTTTCTGGTTTTCAATTGTTTTTATAAATTGCTCTGTAATACTGCCCAGTTGTTGTCGTTGTTATTATTAATCTGTATTTTTTGGCAGAATGGCCATTTTTTACTATATTAATCCTTGCCAATCCATTGGGATTATTATCTTCTTCATTTCCTTGCTTGGTTAAAGTCATACCCCAGGCATACTTTATATTATTTGGGTCTATTATGAAGGGTGTCAGTTTCCCTAAGCTCAAAGGTTGTTAAATATACTATCATATCATCTGCAAATAGCCTTCTTTTTCCATCTGTATCCCTTCACAGTTAATAGGTAGGGAGAGTGGGCGTGTCAATCCCTGATTTTTAGTGGATTGGTCCCCCATTTTAGTTTAATGTTAGCCACTGGTTTGCTGTATATGGCTTTACTATGTTTAGGTATGGGCCTGGCCAGTGAAGGTGTTGAATTTTGTCAATCTTTTCAGTTAATGAAATGAAATAGTTTTGTTCTTTCAGTTTGTTTATATAATGGATCACCATAAACTGAAGGGAAATGGTGGATGATTGTTTTGATGTGTTCTTGGAGCTAGGATCTGGGTTCAAGGCCGAAGGAGTTGGTAGTGCTTCTGTTTCCATTGTAATGTTTGGATAATGGGTTATGTGCTTCTAGGCTCTTTTTGGTTGGGAGAAAATGAGGAGTGATGGTTTACGTTCCTGCAAGTCTTCATAAAAAGTAAGCTTTTATAGCAATTTAGAACTGTAGCAGAAGTGCCCTGTGCCCTTAGGGAAAAAACCAGTCAGCCAGGTTGTGCATCAGCCAGCCACAGGCGTGGGGCACGTGGGGCTTTAAATGCGAAGCCTAGAAGACAGGGATGGCTACATTAGGTCCTGCCTCTCAGCTGAGGAGAAGCTTCACCTGTTGCCATGGTACAGTGCCACGTGAGCCATAAGCTGTCCTGGCTGTAGACTGTTTGTCACCCTCAGAGGACACTGCTGAGGTCTCTCCCCTTTGCCCTGCTGTTCTGTGTCTTTACGGTGACATCCTCCACACCACCCCAGAGCACCAGTCTATCTTTTCTGCAACCTCTACTTTAACCTGATACTCCGAGAGAGTTCTTAGCTGAATCTCCTGTCTTAAACCGACAAGCCTGTTGTATTCCTCGTATGGCTGACTTTGTAAGTGGCCCAAGAGTTTTCTGGAGTTTAGTGGTTTTTATGTTTTATATCCATGCTTCTCTGCCTGTCTCAGACTCTGCCAAATTCAGCCAGTGCTTGAGAAGTGGGTCAGTGGGTAGATACAACGTCTAAGGATGGTCTCAAAACACTACAGTGCATGCTTAGGAAGTCACTCAATAGGAACCAGCCACTGCATGAATTGTTTCTCTATAATTAATATATTGCAAGCTTATTATCACTTATCAAAATCATTCTTAGGAATTAGAATATACAGTAGAGGAGGCTGGAGAGATGGCTCAATGGTTAAGAGCACCGACTGCTCTTCCAGAGGTCCTGAGTTCAATTCCCAGCAACCATATGGTGGCTCACAACCATCTGTAATGGAATCTGATGCCCTCTTCTGGTGTGTCTGAAGACAGCTATAGTGTACCTATATATAATAAATAAATCTTAAAAAAAAAAAGAATATACAATAGATTTCAAACAAGGCAAGTTGGTAATGGTTTCTTTTTCCGACCTGGATCACAACTGGAAATATTGCAAGCATCTGCTCTCCTGCCTTTCTAGCATCTAGGTGACCTTTTGGCCTGTGAAGGATGTCCAGCTCTGTTCTTCCACATTGGCCAGTGTCCTCCATCTTTAGCTATGGCTCAGTGATTCTGGAAGTCAACTTGGAGGCATTGTATGAGTTTGTCTTCCGCTGCTGTGATGAACTCCATGACCAAAAGCTACTTGCAAATGAAAACATTTACTTGGTTTACACTTCCTCACCACAGGGCAGAAATTCAAGCAGGAACCTGGAGGCAGGAACTGAAGCAGAAGACGCGGAGGAGGGCTGCTTACTGGCTTGTTCCCCATGGCCTGCTCAATTTGATCTTTGTATCACCCAGGACCACCTGCCTAAGGGTGGCACCTCTCCCATTAGGCTGGGCCTTTCTGCATTAATATTAATCAAAAGAGTTCCCTACACACTTGCCTGAAGGCAATTTGATGGAAGTATTTGATCAGTTGAGGCTCCTTCTCCTGAGTAACTCAAGTTTGTGTCAAGTTGGCAAACAAAACCAAGTGGGACAGACATGTATCACTCTTCCTAGCGTCAGTGAATTGGATCCGAGGTTACTCTACAGTCTTCTACCAGATGATTTTCAGAAGGCAGGGGACATACTTTCTAAACTTTTCCTAACACCATCTTCCAGCCTGTCCCAAGTAAGCTCATCTATCTACTAGTCACGGTGAAGACTGATGGGGCCTTCACGTTCATACTTGGTCTTGACAAATTGCATAATGGCTCTTGTCTCAATTCTTGGCTCCAAACTTTCTGTGAGAATATAGTCACAGATATATCTGTCTGTCTGTTACGCTGGGAGCGCACTCAGGACAATACCAATGAACAAAGCTGACAGAATATCTACTATGTTGTAGAGCAAAGTGGAGAATCTAGTAGATTAACCAGAAAGGCGAGACAATGCAGAAAATACCATGCCTCTCCAGTTGAAATTATTAAAAGAGCAATGTAAAGACATGAGCCGGAAACACAGGATTTCTGTAAAAAGACCTCTGTCTTAGTTGGCCACATCGACAGAACAAAAGGGTTTTCAGAGTGAGGTGGTCTGGCCAGCTTTGCACCTTGAGTGTCCATGACTGTGTTACTCAAACAGAGGACCTGGGTACCAGGAGGATGTTAATCAGATGCAGGAGAGTCTGGAATGGCCATAGGGTCCCTGAGCACCAGGAGGATGTCCTGTAGGATGCAGAATGGCCCCAGAGAGTCTGTGACAATGTCCCTAGTAGCTCTGCTTGTTCTGAGGAAGCACTAGGGACACTGTGGGCCATTCCATGGCTGCACCTCTGTGAATGAAGGCTGCTGGCAGTCAGCTTAGATTTATGTCTGAGCAAACTGGGGATGAGTTTTCAATGGCTGAACAGTCAAATTTAGTGGACTCTGAAATTCCTTCCCAATCTCAAGTTCTGCAGGACCGGACAATCCATGCTTTGTTGTAATTTTAGAGCTGCTAACATATGGTTTGGAGATGGGCTCATCATTATAATTGGGGTTATGTAATACTATAAAAGGAAACGGTCCTTTAAGTGGGAAAGCTCAGGGAAGTTTACAGAGAAGCAAGAGAAACCACGATGGTTTTGCAGAGAGGGAGTTCTATTGCATGTAATTGTTATGAGAATCAATCTCTCTCTCTCTCTCTCTCTCTCTCTCTCTCTCTCTCTCTCTCTCTCTCTCTCTCTCTCTCTCATTCCTGGAAATATTCTGTAACAAAGGGGATTGTAGAGGAAACTCTCTGTGCTTAGGATAATATTCCCAAGAGCGTATCTTGTGCTTAACTGCCAATGCAGCGTTTTGCGTGTAGCCATCATTGTCCAGGGTAGAAACAAGAATTAAAAACAAAAACTTCCTTTCTTCCCCTTGGTGATTCTTTTTGAGTGTTTCCGCTTTCCAGTAATCACAGCTTTGTCTGACTCCACAAACTCCGCCTCTCTGGGGCCTGTGTTTCACAGAGCAGTTATTACAGCTGGAACAGGGGTAGAGAGACCAAGGACCCATCAGGACCTTTTCTCCTGAAAGAGGCCTTGATTGCTTTTTAATTTTGCCCCATGTTTTATAGAAGTCTGTAATTTAAAGTCCATTAGACAAAGCGTCTATAGTGCCTTCTGGAAGCTTAATTTAAAGCTTTCCTTCTTTCTCCCTTTTATTCTCTCTCTCTCTCTCTCTCTCTCTCTCTCTCTCTCTCTCTATGTCTGTGTGTGTCTGTGTGTCTGTGTGTGTGTGCCAGATGACACCTAAGGTTTTCCCTCAGGTATCCTCTATTTTGTTCAATGAGACAAGGTCTCTTCCTAGCTTGATGTTCATCGTGTTGTTGTGGTCCTGGGGTCTGTCTCCCCTCCCCAGTGTGCACTGAGATGACAAGTGGCTGCCATTACAGCTAGATTCTTTTTAAAAATCATGAGTTCTATAGCATTACACTCCAGTCCCACCCTGCACATTACGGTTGACCTATCTGCCTTTTAGTTAGAACATTGACACTTGTTTTGTTAGAAGTTGCTGAGATGTCTCTTCCTGAAACTGTAGTGCATTGGGAGGTTGAAAAAGCCGTCAATGCGAAATATATGTTAATGACTTTTTTCTTAAACCTTCAATCGAGACAGGGAACTTTTAGGCATCTGCATCTTATATAGAGGAGGGGAGGGACAGCACTTTTCTAGAATGATCGTCCAAGAGGTTGCGATGTGCCCTGTCCTGCTCTGTACCGCTTTGGGGTCAATGTGGAAGGGAGGAGGCAGGATGGCAGGGCTGTGAGTGCGTTTGAGTTCACAGGTCACTGTCAATCGCAAAGAACAGTAAGTGGCACCTGCCTGTGACTCACCATAATAAGGGCTGTCTCTCACTCAGTGTTCTTTGTTGTACTGTGGACAGTATTTTGCAGGTTGAGTGATGGCCGTTCTTTGGATTTTAGAATTCTCTGCTTTTTTAGGTTTGCAGACTTACCTTTTCTTTCTCATCCCCTTCAACCCTTAGAATGCTTTTATCAACTGTTAGACTGCCTTGATGGTTCTTTCTGAGGGTCAGTACAGATGGTGGGCAACAGTGGGTTAGTAGATAACACTGCTGGACAGAGAAGAGAAATGAAATCTGATTAAGATTCCTTAAAATCAGGGTGACTGTGGTAGCCCAAAGAAGGGATTCAGTCCCCAAAATACAAAAAAAAAGAAAAAAAAAAAAAAAAAAAAAAAAAAAAAAAAAAAAAAAGATCCCTTAAAATCTGACTGCAAAACCCAAAGAAGGACTCAAAATGGGGGTACAAAAGAAAATGCCATGGGCAAATGAGGAGGATGAAACATCTGAATTAGAGCTCTTAATGTAAAGACTCAGAAGAAAGGCTAAACACAAGACCAACAAAGTTGAAGGGAGAATTCTGTACTGGAACATGGATGGAGGATGGTGCTGAAATGACTCAGGATTGAGTACCTCTTACAGAGTATTTCATGGGAGGAAGAACTGAGATACCCTGCTAGTCAGGAAACCTGTCTTTTATCTGCCTGCCCTTAGCTTTTGAGAGACCACCCTTCCCTGGGAGTGATGTTTTGGGGAAGTTGTAATGTATGCTTGTCTATCAGGTTCTACCAGAACCTGTCTATCGGAACCTGTCTATCAGAACCTGTCTATCAGAACCTGTCTATCAGAACCTGGTTCTGGGTCCTACTAGAACAGTTAGTTATTCTTAGAATTCTGATGTTAATGGGATAAGGACAAAGCCAATTCAGTTCAACAATGGAGGTCCCTCTGATAGTATTGAATGGTTCTAAAGTGCCCAAGATACTCTACTTCCAGTCATTCCCAAAGCCTGGGGAGGCTCTGCTTGTGATGGGTGGGGCACAGTGGGATTTCCACCCTTTTCCCCTGTGGCTTGTTTCAGTCAGTTACTGTTGCAGTAGCCAGTTAACCTCTACTCCAATCATCCTGGCTGCAGTGGTGTGCATCCTCGTTACCTGCCCCAGTGTTCTGTGTTCCTGAATGAAAGATACACACACACACACACACACACACACACACACACACACACACACACACACACACCCTTAAATTTTAATATGCCTTAAACAGCTCAGTGACTGAGCCACTCCCAAACCTCCACATGGCTGACACCTCCCTCTGATATTCCCGTGTTATCACTTACTAAAATCTACATTCCATCATTGTTGCCCCAGACCCAGCTGGGCGTAGGAGGCCCTGGGGCTGCTCTTCCCTGGCTCTCTCTTCTCTACCTCTCAGGCCTGGCAGCTACTCCTTTCTGGGCATGGTGGCTTTTCCTTTCCTCTCTCTCTGGTCCCTTGCTGAGAATCCTATAGTCCCATCTCTGTCTCTCTGCCCAGCCTTTGGACGCTGGCAACTTTATTTACCAGTCAAAGCCAACTGGGGGCAGAGATCCCTATGTGGATTCATGTGGGCAGTCTTACATGTGGGTTCTTGTGCAATTGGGAATCCAATTAACATAGTACAAGTGCTAGGCCAAATTCACAACAAGTTACTTTCTTTCCTGTCCTCCTAGAAACTCAATGGAGTCTGTACTTTCTCTGGTTTTCAGAAAAGGAAGCCGCAATATAGAAAAATGAGGTTATTTCTGTCATCTAAGGGTAAAATTAGGTCTGCATTTTTCCTAAAGTTACTAGCACCCCTCACCCCAACAACTTGTGCCCAACCTCAGACCTGCTTGCCTTCCGTGATCCATCTCTGTGTACTTGTGTAGTTTTATGATAAACTTGTTGAAAGTTATTTGTAAATAAAAGTAAGTCATTGTAAAAGTTAGTTTTATTATTTTTAAGTGTGTGTGTGTGTGAGTGTGTGTGTGTGTGTGTGTGTGTGTGTGTGTGTGTAGGTTATGAGCCACCTGATATGGCTGATGGGACTGGACTTAAGTCTCCTGGAAGAGCAATGTGTGCTCCTTACTGTTGAGTCATATTTTAGGCCTCTGGGTACCTTTTATTTGTTTCCAACTATTGTTTAGTAAAGGACCATGGAGAGTGGCTTAAGCTACACATCTTTGCTTTTGTTTCTCTGCAGCCTCCTTAGGTAGGGAGTCCTGTTATCGTGTAGCTGGTTTTCTGCCCATGTCATCGCCAGCCTGAAAGAGAAGACTTGATTGGTTTGTAGTGTTATCTGAGACTCAGATTCCTCCTCCAGATTCCCAGATTCTTGGCCAGAATTCAGTTCCTCGAAGTTATTTACCAGAACTCTCAGCTTTTCCAGGCCCCCTACTGTTCCATACATGGCCCTCTGTTTAGCCAGGTACTCCTTCCGGGTCACCTCTGGGCTGCTACCTGCTGTTACTTTCACTCCCTTTAGGGTCTGGTTAGGACAGTCCCATCTAGGTTAACCTCTCCTGATTATTAAGTCCACTGATTTAGAGCCTTAATTACATCTCCATATTTACCTATGATAGTCACAGGCCTTGGTGCTCAAGGGAGGGAATTGTGCAGCAGGAAAGAAATCTTGGGGGTCCTTGAGGACTCCACCTATCACACTCCTCTAAACATTGATTTATTTAAGCCTCACAGAATAAAGCAGGATTATAGTAACTGTCTTTCATAGAGCTTAAATGCTTTTTTTAAATCTCAGGTTAGTACTTTAGTATGAATGTCCTCGGGTGTGGGATGGGACAAGCTTTGTACTACTCCTAGCAGACATGCTCAATGTTTTAATGCATTGGGACTTTATTAGATTAGCTATTCAAAGTGTAAATTATATATCATATCTATATATCTGGGTGTGTGTGTACGCGCGTGCATGTGTGTATGAATTATCGATTGAAAGCTATGTATTGAATTAACTATTCCAAACGTGATATACAGACCAGTGCTGAGTTGAGGACTAGCCAACCATTAGCTTGTGAGATAAATACAGAAAGGGAGGAAGAGAGTAAGCCCAGGGGACCATTTGTGATCATTCTACACCGAGAGAGTATCCAACTGAAACTGTAGGATAGGTGTGTGTTGAGCTTTAAGTCCATTGTCAGGATGAACTTGACCATTCTGTACGCTCCTCTACACAGTGAAGGAATGTGGTATAAGCCATGATTTTAAGTGACAGGTAAGATTAAAGAGAAAAGTTGGACATGGTGGTTTACACCTGTGAATGAACATGCAGAAGGCAGAGAGTAGGAGGATTGCTCTGAATTACCTGTAATCCCAGGATATAGGGGTTGGACACAGGGGGATTGCTGTCGTCAGTTTGAGGGCTTAAGGGCTGTCGCCATCCTGATTTTTCCAGTGACTGCTGGCAGAGAACACCCCTGGGTCTGTTCCAGATAGTTCTACGAAGACCTCTAGTTGGGACTGAGGAGATGGCTCAGTTGGTGAAGTGCTTGCTTTGTAAGCATGAAGAATCTGAGTTGATTCCTCAAACCTATGTAAAGGAAGTTGGGTAACTTCCTGCACTTGTAATCACAATGCTGGCTAGACAGAGACAGGCAGAACACTGGATCTGGGTAGCTGGCCAGTCTAACCTACTCA
Organism: Rattus rattus; assembly: GCF_011064425.1. Taxonomy (NCBI): domain Eukaryota; kingdom Metazoa; phylum Chordata; class Mammalia; order Rodentia; family Muridae; genus Rattus; species Rattus rattus. The sequence continues at coordinate 19,043,764 of NC_046168.1, read as the reverse complement.
GCTACAGGTCAGTGAGCGAGCATGTTTCAAAATAAGGAGGTTTCTGAAAAATGACACCTAAGGTTGCCCTCTGGCTTCCTTATATCCATATATACACATATACATAGGCATGCACACCTGCATGTATACACACACACACACACACACACACACACACACACACACACACACACACACACTTCTTATAGTTGTTCTACAGAGAAAAATGGGACCATCAAGAGCATTGTCCTTCAATAGTATTTATCTTAGGTGTGCTAAGCCAAATAGTGTGTATTGTTCTGTAGCCTCCTTAAAGACTCCCACAGCCTCTCAGGTGTCTACTGCTCCTCACCGACTCCATCAGTCATGGGACATGTTTGCAGGACACAGAAGGTTGTTTGTGGCCAAATGCAGAGAGCTTTAGTATTTACTTTGGTCATTTAATACCCGCCCCTCCTCTCTGGCTGCTCTGACAGTGCCCCCCTCTCTGGCTTCTCTGACAGTGCACTCAGCTGTGCTCCATGCACTTGTCTCCTTTCAGTAGCCTGGGTCTCCTTTCTGCCTCTTCTGCATGCTGTACCTTCACACTCTCTGTTTGCGTCACTAGCTGGTGTCTGTTTTGTCAGACCCAAGTCCTGTCCCTGCAGCCCACATGTGTCAGCCCCTGCTCTAGTGCTCTAGCAGCCCCTCTTGTAACAGGGTATCTCTCATTGGCAAGACCATTGGTGGTTACCCGACCTTCAAGATGGATGCCGGTTTATGTTGTTCTGGAGATCTGTCTTGATATGTACTACCCAGGTGCCCTGCTAATATCCAGTGCTCAAGTGCACTCTTAATGTCCTCTTAATGTCCTCTAGAACCATATGACATTGGGGTCATCTTAGCTCTAAGGTGGGTCCTCTATCTCACACTCTGACATTTACTCATTTATTTTGGGTATGTTAGTGTAATGGGCTTTATTATGATTTTTTTTTGTACATACATATCATTGTTCTTTGACTACATTTGCCATAGGATTGCCAATGTGGCATTAGGTTTTCATCCGTAGGATTATCAACTTGGCATTGGGTTTTCATGAAAATTAAAAAAAAAAAATCAGATCTGGTCCTGATTGGCCTCTCAATGGCTTCTTGGTTTGAGTGGTCTCTGGGCTCACCTTTTGAACTTTTCTTTCACTCTGGAACTCAGAGTCATACCAAGCACAGGCAGATGCTAACATGTGGCTAGGTTCTGGAATATCTGTGACAAACCCAAACTAACCCTCAACATCCAATGAAGGCAATGGTTAGAAGACCTAAGTGAAGAACACCAAGACCAATCCCTGAAGGATGTTCTGGACAGGTAGACGGTCCTGGACAGTCCTGTAGACGGTCAGGCTGGACAGTCCTGTAGACGGTCAGGCCTGCTCCTTCATTACGACGGATGAGCAGCTCCTATAAAGACTTTCCTGGGTCCATCACAACCTTGGGCCCTCAGGCTCTTCTCAAAAGGTGCTAAGGTTTCCTGCTGGATAGCTTCTCTCCCGGACTGGAAAAGGGCAGCTGTGCCCTTGTTCCCTAGCTTTCTCCCTAGGAATAAATAGAGGCACAGGTAAGAGCTTCACATGTGCTTGGAATGGAGAGGGAGGCAAGGCTGTTCGGGTAATGGGTGAGCAACCCCTTGGAGATGGAGTACTTTCAAGTCCTCACATTTATGTGACTACACTTGTTCTCCAGAGAAGAAGAACACATGAGCAAATGCACACAGGTACAAGAGACATTGACAGCGGGAATTGTGGGTCTTTGGAAGACTTGTTACCTGCAACATGGAGACCCAGGAAAGGAAGGAAGCTAGAGGGTGAAAATCCATTCAGATTTGAAGGTCATGGATCGATAATCTGACTCTCAGTGTCAAACCAAAGCCTGGGAACCAGAGATGAGAAAGTCTGAAGGCTTGGCCACCTGGACCTGTGGTGTCCCAGAACAGGAAAACGTGGGTGGCCAAGGTCCGAGAGATGCTCTTCTTTTGCTCTTGCTTGCCCCTCCCAGCCATGGACCGTTTGGATAAAGCTACTCTTCTAGAAACATCCTCACCGACACCACAGAATAATACTTAACTCGAGATTTGGGTGTCCTCAAACAGTAAAGTTGACATCTGGAGTTCATTCCTGGGCCTCTCCTAAGGACCTCGTTAAGATGCAGTAGGTCTCACTGGGCCATGGTGATAAAGGCTCCCGGGGGAGGCAGACAGCATCTGGAACCCATGTTGAAATTGCTAAGAAATAAGCCACTAAGCAAAGCATAGTGAGAAACCCATCCTGGTGGCCTAAGCCTCTAATCCGAGAGCTCAGAGGCAGAGGCAGGCAGATCTCCGTGAGTTCGAGGCCAGCCTGGTCTACCCAGCAATACTCTTTCTGAAAACAGCAATAACAAATAGTGATGGGATTGTGGAGACAGCTCAGCTGGCAAGGTACCAACCTTGTAAACCTACAGGCCTGTTCCGGTCCCCAGAACCCACATGAAAAAGTAGGCCGGGTGTGGGAGTGGATGTTTGCAATCTCAGAACCTGTTAGGAGGTGATAGGCAGACCCCTGGGGCTCCTTGGGTAGCCAACCTACTCAGATTGACAAGTTCCAAACCGCTGTGAGACCTACCTCAAAAGGCAGTGGATGGTGTGCCTGAAAAAAATGGCAGCCAAGGTCATCCCCTGACCTCTACATGTATACACACATGCAAACTCACACATAGACACACACACACCCAGTGGCATTTAAAACATACTCTGGTGCCTTGTCACCTGACTTGGGCCAAGTTGTCACAGGGCTTAACAGGAAGAGGTGTGTGGCAGTTTACAAGGCCTTTTCTCATGGGCTCGGCAGGAGTCTTCTTTCCTGAAGGAGGTGGGCTACTTGACCGAGCTCCCCTGTGCCATCCTTCCTGGCAAAGCCCTGCCTGTATGAGAGAGGTGGTAAGGTACACAGAGCTGTGTCCTCTGACCCACCCACTCTGATCTGCATCCATCAGATGATTGCAGTTGATTGGGTCATGGTGGCCCTCCTACAGGTCACAATCTATACCACCAGCACCCTGTTCAGTGGTGCTACCTGACCACTCTGAATATTATCCTGAGGGTGGAGTGGTTGGGGCTGAGCTTTTGGGTTTTTGGTGAGGAACCTAAGCACCTGGTGGAAGAAACTCAGTGTGTGGTTGCAAGTTTTGCTGACCTCATCCCACTTACAGCATAGCTCACATTCCTGCCATTTTTAAATGGCTCAGTAGATACATTTTCTCGTGTTGCCAAGCATGACCGTTGGTGGGTGGGTGGGGGGGCTGTCCTGTGAAGCTGGGTGCTGGGCGCACCTCCAGTTTTTTCCCTCTTGGTCTTTAGATGGAATCTTATGATTATTTGTTAAAATTATCCCCTGTGCCTGCAACCATTGAGAATTGGCAGGTCACCCATGTACACGGTCATAGAACCTGCTGAACTCATTTTTCCTTGCCACAACATTATTTCCGATTGGTGCACAGTCGTTTCCACAGTTAGAAACCAAAGTCATTCTCTTCCATGGACCTCCATTTCCAGATACGTGGTCTCGTCTTTCTGTCTTTACAATATTCTGTCCTACAGAGGGTCAGAAAAACAGGCTAGAAGAACAGATAGTCTGAACTGTGTGCATGCCGAGATGGATATTGGGTCTGTGCTGTGTGGATGCTGAGAAGGGATGCTGAGATGCTGCTGGGCATCCTGTGTGGATGCTGACTGTGACCTCTCGCTATGCTACCTGCCAGACGCCTCTGGTAAGAACCTGTGTGGCCCAGGCATTGTGTTAGACAGACACTGGGGTGGGCATGGGCCTTGCCTTCAGGGGAAGGAAATGGCCGATTTTACTTCATTTTTGCAAGAAACAGGGTTCTGCGTGATCAGACCAAAGTTGGGGACTCCCAGCTGGTAGAGATGAGAGACTTGAACTGGGTCCAGAACTGCCTGCTTTAAGCTCCTGGTACCTCCATAGCTGCTCTAGTGAGCTGAGCCCTTGCTGGCAGGGTGCCTCTCAGCCTTGTGTTTGGCAGTGGGCTCCTACATCCTCATTTTAAGCTCATTATGGAGAGGATATATTGGGAAAGCACATGTTACAGTGGAGGCATCACGGGAGCAGGCACACCGTGCAATTACCTCAATGCCTCCTAATTACAGGCATTCCTGTCAAGTGCCACATGGCCCTATCACACTGTGGACGCCATGCCTTCCCTGAGGAACAACGCAGAGCTGTTGGTAGGACCGTGAAGTCATTTGATTAGATTAGAAAAGCTAGGAAGGACTTTCATCAAGTTATAACGACACGTTGAATATTTAAATAGCACTACTTTCCAAAGAACAAAATGGAAAAGGCCAGGCGAGGTTGAGAATTCTGACTCTAGTCCATGATAGTCGGAGAGTCAAGCCACGGAAGGGAATAATAAATTATTGATTACAGAGTGTTTCCTTTGTGAGTCACAGTGAGAAAGTCACTCTTTTCCATTGTTAAGATGTCCTAGCCAGTGGCTGGAACCTTCGGCGCCCTCAGATACTGGACATTCCCTGTGCTTGTGGAATGTCCCTCCCCACACCCACCTTTCTGTCCACCATCTTCATTCCTTGCCATGTGTTTGCAGTCCTGTGGCTCACATGTCTCTAAAGTATACCGATTCGTGGAGTTGAAAATGGGCTATGGGGGGTTGGGGGATTTAGCTCAGTGGTAGAGCACTTGCCTATGGCGTAAGCCCTGTCTGATCCCCAGCTCCGGGAAAGAAAAAAAAAAAAAAAAAAAAGAAAATGGGCTATGGCCCTCAGTAGCAGATATCATCTTTAAAAGATATCTAAGATAGTTGGCCTGCCATTGCAAGACCAATGTTGTTCTTCCTCAGCCTCTGTAGGTGGGAGTTTTCACTGCTAAGACTTTTCTTCCATATTGGAGATCAGTGCCTGTGACTTGTGTGTGTCGGGCAACTGCTCCAAGCTGAGTTCCATCCATAGCCTCTGCCGAGGTGAAAACACGTGCGATGGCTTTGCATTCTCCTTCGGATTTCTCATGACCGATAGGCTTCTGTTAGGCTTCTAACAGCATTTTTATTTATGTATGTTTGCATGCGTATGTGTGTATGTGCATGTGTGTGTGTGTGTGCTTGCAGAGGCCGAAGAGGCTGTCACATTCCCCTGGAACTAGAACTGGAGATACTGGCAGCAGTCATGAGTCACCTGATGTGGGTGCCGGGACCTGAACTCCGGTTCTCTATAAGAACAGCAACTGCTCTAAACTGTGAACAATTTTTCCAGCTCAAATATATCTATATATCTATATATCTACATCTATATCTGTCTATCTATCTATCTATCTATCTATCTATCTATCTATCTATCTATCTATCTATCTATCTTCTATCTATCTATATCTATATCATAGTGTTTTTATATTGGAAAAATATATAAGGCAAATTCCTAATAATTTGATGAGATAATCTCGCTTTGAAAATTTGTTGATTTTACTTCATTTTTTTAAGTGATCTCAGACCTTCTAAAACATTGCAAAAAGAATACATAGAAGCTTAGAATGACCTTCATTCTGCCTCCTCAAAGATTCACATGAAAATCCTGCTCAGTCGTCCAGCTGGAAACCGTGAACTCTTCCACAGACTTTATATTTAGACTTGCTGAACGTTGTTCTGTGAGTGTCTTTTTTCCTGTCCCAGGGCCCAGTTAAGCCTCACACGGAGGATTGCACATTTTATCAAAGTTATCCTTTCAAAAAGGTTGAAATAAGATATATAGGGTTAGGAGTCTTAGTAGGCTGTGACCACATCGTTGTTTATATATGAACTAGCACCCCTGAAAGACTCGTGTGTTAAAAGTCTTGATCCCTAATGTATTTCTCAGAGGGGTTTTGACTGGATCATGAGATTTGACCTGATCAATTAGCTAATCGACACAATGAAAGAACCCAGGACCCCACCAATGCATTAATCTGACCTACTAAAATCACAGACGGATTTGAGATCTGATGACTTTATTGGGGGGTGTTGGGAACCAGGAGGGTGGGGCCTGTGGAGGAAGTGGGTCACTGGAATGTGCCTTTGAAAGGTCTGTTTTGTTCCTGGCCTTTCCTATCTCTCTTTGCTTCAAACCTCCATGAAGTAACGGCTTTTTTCTTAGATTGGGTTTCATTGCTGCAAAAAGACACCATGACCAAGGCAACACTTATAAAAGAAAATATTTAATTGGGGCTGGATTATAGTTTCAGAGGTTTAGTCCATTATCATCATAGCTGGAAACATGGCAGTGTGCAGGCAGTCAAGTCTGCATCTTGATCCACAGGGAGCAGAAGGGGATGGTCTTCTGAAGGCCACCAGGAGGAGACTAGCTTCTACACTGGGTGTAGCTTGACCTTATATTTGAGACCTTAAAGCTCACCTCCACAGTGACACACTTCCTCCACCAAGGCCATACCTCGTAAGAGTCCCTATGGCCAACCATTCAACACAGGAATCTACTACGGGTCCCATACCTATTCTAGCCACCACAAGGTTCCTCTGTCACATGCTTTCACCACCATGATGCTCTGCCACCATGGGTCCATTGTCATGTGACCAGCAGGTGGAGGACTAAACACTCTGAATGGAGTGAATGGAACTAGAATAAACCTTTCTTACTTTAAGCTGTTCCCTTAAGTGTTCCATCCCAGCCATGGAGAATGACTAGATTGAACGTGTCAGGAATAGTGGTCTGCCAACAATGAGTGTGGTGGAGCTGCTGTGAGTGTTCTGATGGAGGGTGGAGTGTACCACTTGTTATCTCCTTGTCTTGTTTTATAAGAATAGCATTCCAGGATGAAGGAGTGCCCACCTCAGGTGTAGATTCCTTTTTGTTTGTTTGTTTGTTTTGTTTTGTTTTTGTTGGATATTTTATGTATTTACATTTCAAATGTTACCCCCTTTCTCTCCTCTCCTATTCCCCATCCCCCTGCTTCTATGAAGAGGCTCCCACTCCCACCCACCATTCCCACCTCAACGTCTTGCCATTCCTCTACACTGGGGAACCTTCATAGAACCAAGGGCTTCTCCTCCTATTGATGCCAGACTGTGCCATCTTCTGCTACGTATGCTGCTGGAGCCATGGGTCCCTTCATATGTACTCATTGGTTGGTGGTTTAGCCAATGGTGGGAGCTCTGGGCGAGGGGATCTGGTTGGTTGGTATTGTTCTTTCTATGGTGCTGCAAACCCCTTCAGCTCCTTCAGTCCTTTCTCTAACTCCTCCATTGGGGTCCCGTGCTCAGTCCAATGGTTAGCTGCAAGCGTCCTCATCTGTATCAGTAAGACTCTAGCAGAGTCTCTCAGGAGACAGCCATATCAGTTAGGTGCTGATTCTTAATTCGAGCTCTCAGGGCTCCTCTGAGCTGTGTATTGAGGTGAATTTAGGATTCAAATTTCTAGCTTTTGAGCCATGCCTTGTGTTTTCACAGTATGGTCTCTAAATGCGGATTTTATTTAATTATGCTAAAAATGAGATGATAAATAATACTAACATATGGGAAATACTTTTCCTGTGTCAGATAGGGTCAATGTGGTCGGTCTGAGGAGGGAATACACTAAGTGTAAGTTCAGTGGAACATTACAAAAGGTATTTCCCTTTTGTCCACTAACACTGTTGAGGAGAGACTCTTAAGTTATTTCTTGACCTCAAGGCAGTGTTTAAATTTCCCTAAAAGTAGGTTTTGCTTTGCCTCAGTGTTTCTTTGTCTAGGGAAGGCTGTAGCTGTGGAGGATTGGGCTTCTTCCTGTCTTGAGAGTCTCCCTTCCCACTGAGAATGCCTATCTGTGAGTTCCAGCACTCTGGTTATGTCTAGGAAGTGACACAGGCTTTGGTGACCAACTGCTTCCCTCCTCTTTATTGTAAGTCAGGTTAAAACTGATGTTCAATACTCTTCTAAATTAATTAAGGAAACATTTGTGAACTGTTAGTGCAGTAATGAGTGTGATTTGCAACTTTCTGGGTTTGATTCCTTGCCCACAGAGGGCAATGATTCATGCCTATAATGTTACTGCAGGAGAGTTAGATGTTCAAGGTCATCCTTAGCCACATATGTATCTGGATTATCTTAGGCTATGTAAAACCCTGTCTCAAAAAGAAAAAATACATTCTTGACTTGAGAATTCTCCAGAGTCTTTAGGAGTACTTCAGGGAGCAGGTCCTCCATGCCTGTGTTGAGAGATAGATATTCTGGCCCTGTCCTAGGTTAAGGCTGGAACTTGTGGCTGAGAAGGTGACAATTAGGGTTATGATTGCCTGGGCATCATTCATAATCAATAAAAATGTCATGAGTATAAGACTGAGCCCTGTGACCAATGGACTTAAAGAGCAGATCTCAAGGTTACCACTTGATGTCCACGGCATAGGGAACCTGGGCTTTCTCAGCCAAAGGGCACCCTGGAGTTATTCACATGTTACACTCTCCCAAGCTCCAATCTGAGGTTGCTAGCAATGGGAAAAGCCAGCCACCATGAGGCTGCCTTTCAACAGCTTTGAGCCTGTGATTGAATTCTCTTCCTTAGAAGTTGAGGCAACTGTGGACTTCCCCGTTTCCCACCTCCTGGCTCAGCATGGAGGCTGCTCGATGGAGAGGTGTGGGATCAGTCCTGAGGACAAATTTAATATGAATTTAATATGCTTTAATATGAATGCCCTAGACCGAACCCACTTTGAACTTGGTTTGTAGGTCAGCGATGGTGCACGAAGGGAGGGCGGATGGGTTGAAGGAACTATGCCTTGAGGCTACGCTGGTTGGTTTTGTCAACTCAATGAAAACCTAGACATACTGGGAAGAGGAAATCTTAATTGAGAAAATGATTCCAAAAAAGTGACCTGTAAGCGAGTCTGCGGGGTATTATGTTTGTTAATGATTGCTGTGGGAGGGTCCAGCTCACTGTGGGCAGTGCTACCCTGGGCTGGTGGTCCTGAGTTGTATAAAAAAGCAGGGTGCACAAGCCAGTGAGCAGTATTCTTTCTGGCCTCTGCATTGGCTCCTGCCTCTAGGCCCTTGCCACACACACACACACACACACACACACACACACACACACACACACACACACACACGATAGGAGAGACTGCGGGAGCTGTTGTAAGGAGTATTAGGAAATCTGGCCAAAGACAGCAAAAGCAGCACAGTGGGTAGGAAGAGAATTCCACATTATCTAGACTGGAAATAGGAATGCAACCTTGGGCAAACTGAAAATGGAAGATAAAATGAAGTGCATGGGATATCATGTGGTCAATAAAATAACTTTTAGTGGGGCACACTGAGGAATAACTGCTTTGGTTGTTGTTATTGGGTTTTTTGTTTGTTTGTTCGTTTTTAAACCAAACCAACATTTTCAAACTTACAAGCACACGGACTTTCATGTGTGAACGAGGAACTGACTGCCTGACCTCCTGTGGAGCAGGGCAGCCAAGCAGCTGGAGATCCGGGAACCTTATCCCCTCTGGATCCTTCTGGCTGACGTGGGCATCCGTCAATGGTGTTAGGGTTCTCTTGGCTTCTGGAACTGTGATTGCCAGTTAAACGTCTTCATTTCATAAGAGCATCTCTTCACTAGAACAGGTAGACTGTCTTTCCTGACACTTGGAGGAATCCTGTAGTCCAGTACTCTTCCCTACACATAGCTGTCAAGCACCCCACCATTTTCCTTCAGTGTAAGAGTTAACAGCCCACCTCCACCCTAATGTCACAAAGGGTTTGAGTTCTGCTGTCTTAGATCAATGACTGGATTGCTGCTAATGGGAACGAGCCCCCCTCCCCCTTCTTACCTCCTCTCATCGCCCTCCTCCCATAACCCTCCTCCCCCTCTTTTGGCATTTTTGAAACAGAGATTCACTCTGTAGACTAAGCTGGTCTGAAATTCATTATGTAGCCTGTAAGATCTCAGATTTTTAACAGTCCTCTTGCTTCAGCTTCCTAAGTTCTGGAGTTACAGAAATGTACCCCCAAGCTTGAATTTTTAAGGATCACAAGTTCTGAGGGATATATCTGATGTCTTTCCATCTGCCCATCCTCTTTGCTCAGAGGTGACAGGAGCTTGTGGAAAATGTTCATGTTGGCAGGGCCAGGTGCTTTCACGACATTATATGTGTTTTAGGAATAAACTCCCCCCATTTACAGATGGGACAGGTTTTGTTACATCAGAAAACTCTTTGAAACAGGCAGCCACCACTTGCTTTTCCTGTCTATCAAGTAGGGGAAAGGCCGGGGAAGTCAGAATGTGAGTGAGCATCCTTCCAGTTGCAAGGAGCATAGTTCTATGGCTGTCATCTGCCCTCTCTCTTAGTATCCAGAGGAGTGAGTCCTGGGACGAAGGAGGAAGGAACAGGTCTGAGTCTTACTAATCAGAAGACACACAATATTTGATAATAGTAATGAGTTTGGCTTAAAGGACTAGTTTTAGGTTGTAGAGTAAAATTTCTCTCAGTCTAAACATTTGGAAATAATTTTAACTCATAGTTTTGCTGATAGAGTATTTGAGGGCTATTCAGCTATTTTGTTTATTCAGAGTCTCACTTCTGAATTTGATTTATTTTCGCTAAACATTGCCCAAGTCAATGTAAAGTCAGCAGACCTTGTCACCCGGTCCATGCCCGATTCTTCCTCCCTAAATTAGCCTCTTTCAAAGCTCACTCTCACGGTTTGTCTCCACAGTTCTACATGATGTATCATACTGCCTGTGGTGGTTGGATGTTATTTGCCAATTTGAGAGGATTCGGATTCACCAAGGAGATACATGGTGTTAGGTGTGTCTGTGAGGGCTTTTTTAGAGTCTTCACTGGGGAGGGGGCCCACCGTGAGTATAACTGGTACCCTCTATGGACTGGGCTTCCAGACTGAGTAAAACTTGGCAAAGGAGGAAGTCCTCCCCTTTTCCTGCTTCCTGGTTGGTGCAACATATCTACATCCACTGCCATGTCTTCCCCACCAAGATGGACTGCGTTCTTTTAGACTGTGAGCCCAAATAAACACTTCCTCTCTCAAATTGCTATTGTTCTCCATTAATTAATTTATTCGTTCACTTTACACTCCAATATCAGACCCCTCCAAAGTCCCCCTCTTACACAGATCCTCACCCATTCTCCCTCTTTTTTTTTGCTTCTAAGATGGGGGAGGCCATCTTGGATATTAGCCAACCTCAGTGCAACAAGTCCCTGCAGGACTAGGTGCATCCTCTCCCACTGAGGCCAGAGAAGACAGCTCAGTTAGGGGAATGGGATCCACAGGCAGGCAACAGATTCAGGGACAGCCTAACTCCAGTTTTTGGGGAACCCATGTGAAGACAAAGCTGTCCATCTGCTACGTATGTGCAGCGTGCCTAGGTCCAGCTGATTTGGTTGGTTATTCAGTCTCTGAGGGCCTCCATGGGCCCAGGATAGTTGGTCTTCCTGTGGAGTCCCTACCCTTTTTGGGTCTCTCACCCTGCATAAAAGTCAAGTTGCTTTTTATTGGTTATTTGGTTCTAGTAACAAGAAAAGTAGCTAATATATTAGTATGTGTTTGAGCATTTATTTTAGATGTTTTCTTTTAATTTTCTGAAGTGAAAGATGAAAATCTTGTTCCTTAAATCATATATCCCACTTGTTATATGACCTTTTCCTGGGGAGACATTTATTTACTGAAGATGGAGCCCCTGTGATAGAGAAAATGAATGATTTCATCGTGTGTGCTAGGTGAGTGTTTATGCCCCTCGATGAGAAAATGCCCCTTCCTCATCAGCGGTTGACCACTTATATTTCCTCAGAGAGGGGAGGGTCTCATGAACCTGCCCCTTCTCTATGACAGAATGTTAATGGGCTCAATCTTTTTTTATTTAGAAGGTTTTCTCATACAATAAAATTTGATCATGTTTTCCTCTCTCCTTCAACTCCTCCTAGAACCTCCTTCCTCCTCCCCCCTCCCCAACATTATCTTCTTTCTCTTTCAAAAAAAGAAGAGAAAGACAAGACAACTCCCCAGATCAAAATAATCAAAATACCAATAAGATAAAAGTGCCTAAACAAGATAAAACAAAAAGCACGCGCGCGCACACACACACACGCACGCACACACGCACGCACGCATGCACCTACTTAAGCTGTTTGTTTTGTATTAGCCAACTGGTCATGTTCATGGAGCCTGCTCTAACGTGTGATCGATGAATATACCCACTCCATTAGAAAGACACTCCATTAGAAAGAAGTAGTTTTCCCTTTGACAATGGGTATCAATTGATACCCACTTGGTTAGGGGTGGGAGCCTGTGTGATCTCTCTCAGTTCTGAGATCCCACCTGGCTTGAACGTGTGAAGGTCTTCTGTGTGCTGCCATGGTCTCTCTGATGCATATGTGCATCGGTCCTGTTGTGTCTGTAAGACTACTTCCTTGGAGCTCTCCATCACCTCTGGCTCATACAGTCTTTCTACATCCTGTTCCCCACAGATCCCCAAATTTTGAGAGGGGGGCTTTGATGAGGTCACTCCATTAAGGACTGATTGCTCTAAAAGCTCTCATTCTCTGCACATTACCTGGTCGTGGGGCTTTAATTTTTGTTTCCTTCAAAGAGAAGATTTTCTGATGTGGACTTGAGCAAGGCACTGATCTATGGGTATAGCATTATTATTAGTCACTTTATTGCTATGCTCCTTTATCAGAATAATAATATTAGGTTTTCCACTAGGCCTATGATCTATCTAGTCTCAGGTTCTTGGCCACTTTAGTAGTGCCAAGTATGGGCTTCATCTTATGGAGTCGGCCTTAAATCCAATAAGAGAAAAAAGTGGTTGTTACTCCTTTAACATCTGTTCTCTCTCTCTCTCTCTCTCTCTCTCTCTCTCTGTCTCTCTCTGTCTCTGTCTCTGTCTCTGTCTCTGTCTCTCTCTCTCTCTCTAGTATATCTCTTAGGCAGGTTGCTACTGAAGGTCACAGAACTTGTAGCTAGGTGGTGTTGTTATTACCTTTCCCCTCTGGTAATGTGTAAAGTATTTTCCAGCACAGCAAATGCCGGTCAGCAGCTATGAAGTTTCTATTTAGGCACCAGCTGGGCATTTTCATGTTTGATGACATAATACTGGTTTAGCAATAAGGCCTTACCATCAGGTTGTGAGGAAAAATTACTAGTTGGGCAGTTGCTTATGGTTATGGGGGTTTGTGGGTTCCCTTTGGCCAATGAGTCAACAGTAGTAAACTATAACTCATCCCTGGCACCAGAAGTTTCACTTGGTGGCATAAAATATGTAATTGAGACAATGTCTCCCTATTATATAGCATCTCCATTTAGATTCATTTCATATATATATATATATATATGTTTAGGGATCTTCGACAACAGTAAGTTTCATATAGTTTTTCAAATGATCTTTAATGCTAAATGTCTTTCCTCATATTTAATCCTTTCCACTTCTCTCAGGTCCCCATCCCTATGTAATCCTCTTATTCTGATTTACCTGTTATTTCTCTCTAATACTAAATCCTATTTCTTCTTCCTTGGGAGATCGTCCCTGGTTCCTTACTGTGTACCTAACCTGTGTGGTTATTTGTAGCATACCTATCAAAACCAGAAGGCTAACACCCACATATATGAAAAACATACTTATCTTTTGGGGTCTGAGTTACCTCACTCAGGGTGATTGTTTCTAGGTCCACACATTTCCTTTAAATTTTCATAATATCATTTTTTAATAGTTGACTGATATTCCATTGTGCAAATGTACCACGTTTTCACTATGTATCCATCAGTTGATAGACATGTAGGCCATTTACAATTTCTGAATATTACGAATAGAGACGCAATGAACACGGAGGCACAAATAGCTTGTGTGGAGTCTTTAGGTTGTACACTCAAGGCTGGTCTAGCTAGATCTTGACCTAGCGGGATTCCTGGCTTCCTGAGGACCCACCACACTGATGTCTGCAGTGGCTGCCCTCCCACCAGCGTGGGTTATTTTTCTCACATCATCACCAGTGTGTGCTGGTCATTTGTTTATTGATCTTGGCCATTCTCACGCATTTAAGATGAAACTCAATGCAGTATGAATGTGCGTTTCCCTGTTAGCTAGGGATATTGAACAGTTCTTTGTTTCTATGCCATTGGTGTTCCATATTTTGAGAACTCTTTGCTTAGTTCTGTACCCCACTTTAAAACTGTATTGTTATCTTTTCCCATTCTATAAACTGCCCTTTCCCTTGAAGGGTTGTGTTCTTTGCTGTACAGAAACCTTTTACTTTCATGAGGTCCTATCTATCTATCTATCTATCTATCTATCTATCTATCTATCTATCTATCTATCTATCTACCTACCTACCTACCTACCTACCTACCTACCTACCTATCTACATCCCAATTGCTGCCTCCCTTCTGGTTCCTCTCTTACAGAGTCCCTACCCCCTTCCCTTTTCCTCTGAGAGGGTGGGGCCTTCCCTGAATATCCCCCGACTCTAACACGTCAAGTCTCTGCAATGGGAGAAATCCCATTTATGGATTTTTTTTTCTAAGCGCTTGTGCTATTAGTGTCCTGTTTAGAATGTCCTTTCCTGTGACGAGGCTCAATCTTGGGTGGCTCTCTAGCGCTTAGTCACAAATACTAAGAATTTAAAAGTACAATGGGCACGTGCTCCCTGGAGTCAGTGTTCCACACCTCTACTACACACAGATGCTCACGCAGGCGCTCAAAGGTGACAGATACCAAGATGCATTCAGACCCATACACCCAGGCATACACCGCACAGGCCATAGGCACACATTGCCCTCCCCAGGTCCAGTCCCTACAGTGGCTGCTGTTCTGAAATGCACAGGGGCGTTTTCACTATTATGGTTCTGCCAGTGTTCTGCCCAACTCTGATTATACTTCCCTTCTTGTAGCATCCGCTTTCTTAGAATTCATAGCCGCTTTATTTTACATCCGGATACTTTTCTTTGCCTCACATTTTTGGGTACCTGTTTGCACTTGAACTCTGACGGAGTTTAAAAACATCTTCTCAATGTGTTCGGGTGTGCCAGCAATTCCATCACTTCAAATTAAATTTGTCTGTGGAAGAAGATGATCTAGCCCCCAGCTGGAAACTTTCAGCCAGCACTGCGTCCCCACACAGGCACACTGGGAACTAACTTACTCCAGTATGCTTCTATTTAGGTCTCAGAACACAGGCTTGTTTATCTCTGTTGGCTCTCCCACCTGCTGATAGGACGCTCACTTTTTATAGCGTGGACAAGAAGCAAGCATAAGCTCACAATATGAGACAAAGCAGGAGAGGAAATGACAGCAGACAGGGTGTTGGGAGCGTTGCTGAAGCCTGGGTGCACGCAGTCACTCTGCCCTGGGCAGCTCAGAGCCAACCACCTTGTCCTGTGCACCCTGCCTTCCTGACAACTGAGGGACTGGCTAGCCCTGGCTGGCTTGCTGCCTCCCGGGCTTAGGGACAATACCGGCATGCAGTACTCAGTGCTGAAGGAAAAGCAGTTAGGAAATATTCTGGGATGGAAGGAGAGGAATAAATGGGAGGCATTCTCAGTGTTTCCATTGATTTTTTTCTTTTGTTTTGGTCATATCTGTGGAATGGTAAAAATAACTATCACAGTTCTTTTAGTAGGAAATACTTCTTACATGTGTTCCATTGGTATGGCTCTAACGCATTGGATAAACCTCCATTGTGTGTGTATATGTGTGTGTGTGTGTGTGTGTGTGTGTGGTGTGTATGTGTGTGTGTGTATGTGTGTGTGGTATGTGGTGTGTGTGTGTGTTGTGGTGTGTATGTGGTGTGTGGTGTGTGTGTTCTGTGTGTATCTGTTGTGTATGTGTGTGTATGTGTGGTTTGTGTATGTGTGTGTATATATGTGTGTGTGGTGTGTGTGTATGTGTGTGTGTTACATGTGTTCCCACACATGTGTGTGGATGCCTGTGCACATGTATGTAGAGGCCAGGGATTGATGTTGAGTGTCTTCTCTATCACTTTCTGTCAAACTTCCTAAGAAAATATGATAGGGCTCGGGGTCTCTCATAAACTTGGAATATCGTCTAGTCTGGCTAGCAAGCTTGGGGCACTCCCTACTCCTGCCTCCCAGTGCTGAGATTAAAGGTTACACAACACCCAGCCTTCGCATGTATCCCGAGGGTCTGCGCAGCAAATATTCTGTCTATTCTCAATCCCTAAGCTTGCATTTATAAAACCTCTTTCAGTATCACAGTTTAGTAAATGTGTCTAAGGAAATAATTAAAAATCTAACCAGGCATGGTGGCACACACTTGCAATTCCAGCACTCAGGAAACCGAAGCAGGAAGATTACGTGTTCCAGCCTGGGCTATGTAGTAAGATCCCAGGAAACCCTAATCCATGCCCTGCCGTCTCAGACTCCGGGATGAGCCAACGGCTACCACAGCACACACTTTTCACCAGCACAGACTTTGGTTCTGGCTGGTCCGATGCCAGGTTGAACAGACTGGGCTGTGGCGTTCAGGAGAGTAGCAAACATGCTCTTTTCCATTTGGAGTTTGGTTCTCCTGCCCTTCCCCCATCAGGTGCCATCTGACTGACGAGAGCCAGAAGTCAGACGGGAGTATACAGGGCCCTGTACCCTTCTGCAGAATCTCTGTGTGTAAACATAATTGAGAAAGACGTGTACCTCCAGAGTGCACCTTGCATATGCCTGCATATTTTTATCCGCCACCTGTACTTTTCCAGTGTTTTCCAGGCCCCCTGTGGAGTTAGTGCAGCCTTGGTTTCTGTTGAACTGCTTCGTTCTGAGCAGTGAACGGTGACAGGTGAGCCTGACTCTGGCTCCTAGGACAATTATAATTAACCACGAGCCTCAAATAAACCCCTTAGCTATGCAAGATTTTCCCTCTTCGTGTGACCTTGGCTGGTCTGAGACAGATCAACTCTGACTGGTGATTGCAGCAAATGCAGACGATCGCTCAGGGAACAGGGAGCCATGCTTTATCAGACCAGGGTTACAGGCTGTGTATGCTGATGGTTTCCCCTCTCTCCTTGAGAGATCAAGAGGGAAAGCCCCATTGGATGCAGTGCAATAGAAAATATTTAGGATAGAGGGATGACCCAGTCTGTAAAGACTTGTCTGATGTTGGATGGAAGTATTGTGGAAAGCCAGACATGGGGGACACACATGTGTAACCCCAGAACTGGGTGGAAGGAGCGTGGCAACAGGCAGAATCACTGAAGCTCCCAGACTCAACTGATGAGCTCCAGGTGCAGTGAGAGACCCTGTCTCGACAATAAGATGGGCAGTGATTGGAAAGGTACTCATGCCAGCCTCTGGTCTCCACATGCATGTTTACATACATGTGTGCACATACTATGCACAGGTGCACACATGCACGAAGGAAAGTATTTAGAAACAAAATGGTTATTTTGTGTGAGTGTGTGTGAAACGACATGGGCTCCTGCATCATGGATAAGAATAAAAAGAATAAGATTATAGACATCAACCAGCTTGCAAGTTTCAAACAGATTATCAAGGTTCTTTCTGGAAGGGCGGGGAGAGGGTCGCTAGCCTATGGCTTCTCCATGTGTGGCAGTTAATGGTGGGGTCAGAGAGAGTCCCACTCCATCGCCTTCTTGCACTGAGTTCTGAGGGTTGAACTCAACATTGTAAGAAAGCCCTGCTAACTCCCAGGTCTTCCCCAGCCACATGGGAAAGAATCACAGAACCAGGAGTAACACCTTCTTTCTGTCATGAGATGACTTGTCTCATGCAATTTATTCAGTGTGTCCAATATGAGTAGCCATCTCTTGTCTCTCTAACCTCCGAAAGGGCCCTACTCACAGAGCACTGTAACCCATGAGTTAGACTCTCTTCCCACCCCTACCTGCTGAAGCTCAGCTTTGTCTCTATCCTCCATTCCATCTATCTCCATCTTCCTGTCCTTCTTGTCACTATCCCAAAAGTTTAGCTATCGCACAGAAAGAGACAGGCTGCTCATTCACGGTGTACTCACGGTACTTCAGCGGGTTCTCCAGTGCCAGAGGAATAACCTGGTGTTGGACTTGGTTTTCTTGGCAATCTGACACCGCATGAGACATGGCCGTGCAGATGACTCAAGGAGGTTGAAAGCATCTCCTAGTGGGTTGTCCTGTGTCCCTCATTGGCAGTTACAGATATTTGGTAGGGTTGTTGGCTGGGGAGAGCATCTTGGCTGGGGAGAGCATCTTCAGATGTGGTTCAAAGCTGTGTAGTAAACACAAGCTTTGGTAAGAATATCTAGTTTTTGTAAGAATTTTGGCTTGAATCCAAACATGAAAGGGTGTCTGAATCTAGCAATAAAAAGCCAGGGTGTTCAGAAAGCAAAGAGGCAGCTTTTATAATTTTCTATTATTGCCAGATTTTTAAAAAATCCCACAAGTATTGACAGTCTTGCTTGAGAGGATGAGAGTGGAGACGCCACTGCCGAGTGGGAGGGGACAGATTGTAATGCGTCTGGACTTGAATTTCTCCTGTCTGAGCCAGCACTTACCCTTCCTCCATCTTCCTGGGAGCGATCCCTGAGCTTAGAAAAGCTAACCTGGCTCACAGTGTCACTCTCAGAAGTCATTTAGGGAGGACCTCTGTCTCTGCTTCATCATGTTCTGTGTCGTGGGCAGAGGTGGGCATAGGTAAACGGTAGCCTCATAATGCATGCACTACTTAATGTATTAATGAGTCTTAACACTCTGATGATCTAGAGAGCCCTGGGGCTATACGGATGGGAAAGTTGTAGAATCTCCAGGTGCAAGAGGAACACCTAATAATCCATGCAGAAAAAGAGGAACCAGGTAGCTGAAGCATCTACCTGGCCCATCCCTTCCTGTATATTTAAATCCAGTGCCTTCTGGAGTAGAACCATGAGACTGGATTGAAGCTGTATGCTATCGTATCCTGGCTCATTGCAGTTCCTTACAGTAGTATCTGGAAGCTCAAAGAAAGCAAACTAAGGAGAATGAGTTGTGGCGTGAAGAAGAGGGCGGGCACAAGAGCATACTGAGGCTGAGTGGTAGTGTCGAAGAGGAGGGTTGGAGGTTCCTCTGGTTGCATTTTGAAGGGCGACTCTTTCATAACTTTACGACACAGGTAACATAAAATCAACGTGAGCAGTTTTACACATGGCTTTTGGCAGCACAGACCCCCTGGCCTTGATGTTCGTGTGGCATAACCTAAGATGCTGTTGCGGCGAGGAGAAGTCAGAACTGGGATGCTGTCGTCTCCAGATTGAAGACAACACTTACTTCTACAGAAGGCTGTTCCGTTGTCTGTCCTATCAACCCACTGATCTTTGGATCTGGGAAAGGCTCAAGGGTTTCAGAATAGCATATTCCGGGTGTGTTTTTGTTTCTGTGTATAGAGAATTCATATTTCCCCCCATGAAATCACCAAATGGCTCTGTTGAGCCACTGGGGAACTTGACCGAATGGAGCTCCGTGAATCGTTCCTGCCATGTCTTTTAATTTTTTTTCTGAGATATTTAAATACTTTCCACCTAGAAGGAAAATCCACCTCTACATGGTACCTGACCTGCTTTTGAGCTGTATTGTCATAGCTGTCCTGCCCCTGAGTCTTCTAATGCTTGGGAATTTTCCTGACTAGGTGTCCTTTCTCCTAGAACAGAGCTTTGCCCAGTGATGGCTTCCACAGCAGTGCCCCTGAGGCCGCTGGGAACCTAATCCCCTAGCTGTTTTGAAGCTTCAGCGTCCTAAGAGCTTTTCTCTCAGAGTTCTAATTCACCCTCTTTCCAGCTAAGCGCATTTTTATACTCAGCTCATCTGCTTCCTCTGAAAGTAGGATCTGGCCTAAGACAAAAGACATCACCACCACCAAGAGGAAGCTTCCATCCGCATGGCTGTATGGTGGCAAGCACATGGAGTAGTTAGCCCATGCAGGACGCCTCATTAGAGGAAGAGATGATGGGAGGCCAGGCACTGCATAAGGATGTCTCAATCAAGCCTGAGCTGGATAATATGCTAACTTTCTAGCTGGCTTGCCCTGTCTCTGCTCCTGAGTTTGGAATTGCAGGGCCTGCCAGGCCTACCCAGCATTGACGTGGGTCTCTGGAGATCTGACCTCCTCTGGCCTTCAGACTCGCCTAGCAAGTACTTTAACCTCTGAGCCATCTCCCCGGCCCCATTTCTGGCCTAGAATTTAGAATCTTCTTTCCTCTGCCTCCTCAGTTACCTGGGACTGCAAGGCCTGCGCCACCACATCTGTATAGAGTATACTTTTAGTTATAAAGGCAAAGTTTAATGTAATAAACAATTCTGTGAATGCTTGAGGAAGCTTGCATCAGGAGGCCATGCCCAGCGACTGTCCTATACCATTAAGGCTTGCATAAGCACCCGCTGTGTTCACACAACAGATTTCTCCAACGATGCAATTACAACGAGCAGTTAGCAGGAGGTAGCCTATCTTTAAGTGACAGGCGACTGCGTACTTCCTGCCTATGATGGTATGAACAGATTCCACAAAGAGCACTTCGAGAGAAAATGGTTCTGCTCCCTTCCAGAGCTCAGCGTTGGGCCAGTTGCTTCTCTGGACAGACTGACTGCCTTTGCAAGTAAGCTGCCTTGGTGTGTTGTCTGGGCGTGGGCACACATTTCTGCAATTGGCTAGGCATGGTGGCTCACACCTTTAACCCCAGCACTTGGGAGGCAGAAGCAGGAGGACCTCTGTGAGTTCAGGGCCAGCCTGGTCCATACAGTGAGTTCCAGGCCAGTCAATGCTACGTAGTGAGATCCTGTCCCAAAAACCAACAAAACAAAACAAAAACAAAAAGGAATAACAACAACAACAGCAATAATAATAATCTGGTCTCTGAAGGTCAGGCTGTTAGCTCTTTACATCAGCAAACTGTGAGACACTCTACACTAAGCAGGTAGTGAAATCTAGACCTTTCTAACTTCTATGTGGGTGGTGGTTTATTGGAGGGTGTATCAGGGTGCCAGTTGATGGAAGTGGATGGTGTCCCACATCTGTAGCCATACCCCTGAGTCCCCCATTGATCACTGAACAAGTTCCGTATTGTCTCTGAGCATCACTTTCTAATTGGTCAAATTTAAACCCCAAGGCTGGCATTGTGAATTGTTATGGGAAATGAGTAAAGAGCTGTCTGGGAAGTTCTGACAAAGGAGCAAGGACTTAAGACCTTCTTTCTAGACCCTACTCCTTGCTTACCTGCTGAAGCAAGTCAGGTGAAGTCATCCCGGCTTCCGAAGTGCTGGTGGGAGCCTCTCAAATCTTAGGTGACACAGTGACTGAAAATAGCACAGGCGGGTTGTGCCCAGAGGTTGTGAGGAAGGGGTCCCTCGAGAGTAAAGATGGAAGGTCGGCCAGGTCTTGTCTGCAGCCTCCCCAAGCCCTTCCGATGACATGCTCTGCTGTTGCCACCAACCTTTGTTCCCGAGCAAGACAATGTCCCTTTCTGTGGGACAGCACCTTGACAGCACTCCGCTTTTTACCTCTTACTAAAGTGAGAGGGCACGGCTCTATCCCTCAGCCCTCTTCTTCCATTAGATTTGTGCTAAGAACATCGACACTAGTACCTGCAAAGGTTTCGTGAACCTGAGTCCAGGCAGGCTGGGACCCTCCCAAGTGTTTGCCCAGGTGGTTTGACAGTCACTTGGGTCAGGAGCCTGCTTACCCAGCATGACCTTCAACTGGTGGTATTTAAAGATTCGGGGAATCTAGGTACTACACACTCTGCTTAGAGTCCCTGTTTCTGTTTCTCATAGTATCCAGGGTCCCCTTTGTGGGTTCTCTTCGGGACTCACCCAACACAGGGAGCACTATTTTCATGAGGGAATGTCTGTCACTAGTAAGCTGCTGGGCTGCCGGAGCCTGCCTTAGATCTTTGGCTCTGCCAGTGCATTGTGGAAGGTGCAGTGGGATCCCCTGAGGAGTGATGTAGTGGTGTGCCTTCCCCAGCAGGATCTGTCATGGACACGGTGATCTTTAACTAGTCCCTTCTAAGTTTTGTGCTTTCAATAACATCAGACTGGACAGGAGGGTCTTGGCTATCTTTCCCCGTACTTATGATCAACTATAATATAAGACTGAGAAAGTAAAAGAAGCGGTTTTTGAATGGTTTTTGAGGGCAGGTGATTTTGTGGAAAGTTTTTTGTTTGTTTTAAACTTAGGGTTTCACTGTGTGGCTCTGACTGGCCCAGAACTCAGAGATCTGCCTGCCTCTGCCTCCTAAATGCCCAGGATCAGAAGTGTGCACTAGCATGCTGCCAGACTATGCAAAAAAGCTGTTTTCATTAAGGTCTCTCATATATTCTCTCTACCTCCTCTGTCCATGACTATTTCTGCTTCTCCTATGCCCCAGCTCACACGTTCAGGTGCTGTGTTCACCAGCCGTGCTCTGAAGGAGTTGGGACATAGCTCTCTGAGGCTCTGGCAAAGCATACCTGAGTACAGGTAGTTCGTGAGCTCTCCCACCTTTTTAAGTTCCCGGCTGACATATTAGATGATACATAATTTGGATCAGATTCCCTCAGACTCCTAAATGATTAGGTACCCATAGTTTAAAGATAGCAGGAAGTAACCATTGGTCTCTTGGTACCCAATATAATTTTGATACTTGAGACTTACGGATTAAAAAGAACCATTCTGATGATTTTGTTCACGGGGACTTCTATTTTCAGGGATTAATTTTGAGAGTTAAATGCTTAGTAGAATCCAAGTGAGTGATGTGTGGCCTTGCATGTCTATGGTCTCCATACAGTCAGAAGTGAACATTTAAGGTACTCGGGATGCAGTTCAGTTGGTGTGTGCTTGTCTGGCATGTATGAAGCCCTGGGTTCAGCCCTCAGCATGGCATAAACCAGGTCTGATGGCAAATGCCTTCAATGCCAGTATAAGTAGGAAGGCAGGAGGGCTAAGAGCTTAGAGTCACCCTTGGCTAGAAACACCCTGGGGTTTATCTTTCCTTGTCTAGAAGAGGTGTGGGGGTGGGAGGAGATTTGAATATGCAAGAGTTCCTTTCTGAGAGCCTCATGGGCTGTGGCGAGTATGTGGACAAAGTCCAGTTCGTTTGTTGAAAATACAAATGTTATCAAAGTTGGTTGATGCCGTAGAACTTAGGAGCTTTTACTTTTACTTTAAGTCGGTGAAAGTAAAAATCCAACAATTTGTCAGGGCTTCATAGATGGATAGACTAACAGTCTAAATCTTTGTTCTTAAAATAGTGCTGTTTTCTTTGGGGTGTCTGATAAAATGCACAGAGACATGGAATTCACTCAGCAAATGGGTTCTTAACCTGAAAGGAAATTCACAATGTCGATGGGAATGTTCTGTCTCCATTACACTGGCTGGTTTGTACAGAGATCACACCCAAGAAAGGCAACACATTTAAATTTTATTTACCGGGAAAAGCATCATGCTTCCAATAACTGGCACTCCACTTGGTCTGTGCCCGGGGTTGGGTTGATAATTCTCTTGGAAAACATGCCTCTGTACTTGAGATTTGGGGTGATTGTGTCAATATTGACGTGTTGAAGAAAAGAAATGTGAGCCTTTCTGATAAAAGGTGTCTGGGGGAAGGATTAGCGAAGGCCAAGCCAGGCAAAGTAGTAAACATTCCTCCATTAATAACGTTAATAACGGTCGGTAGGGTGTTCCCTAAGGTCTGTTCACCCTTCAGTGTCTCCTAGAGAGTGCTAACTGCTTGCTATTTGAGATGTGCAGTGAGGCCCTCTGACCTCTGAGTACTTCTGGAAGCTTTTTGTGTGCTGTGCTGGAAGATGCTGCAGTATAGCCCAGACCTCAGCACTCAGCAGGCCAGGAATCATCCAGCTCTTCCAGAGTGAGGCAGGTCCAGCAGGGGAAACTTGGGTCAAAGAGATAAAAATTCCATCACTGAACACTTGGGAGACATTGGGCTTCTTTTCCTCTGGCAACTGCCAGTGTGATAAGTTGCAGGGTGGAAAGGATCCATTCTCAGTGGAGAAAGCAGGGGAGCGCCAGGGACAGAGAAGCCCCGATGGGTCTCTGGGCATGGCAGAGATGCAAATGGAGGAGGAGAAAGGGGAGAGGTAAAGCCACCATTAACTTAAGCCAAGAACAAAGAGCCCTGGGGTCAGGGAGATGGGTCAGTCAGCGGGATGCCTTGCTCAGTGCACAAGGACCCAAGTTTGGATCTCAAGCACCTACATAAAAATCTGGCCGGGGTCATGCCCGGCTGTAATCATAGTGCTGGGAGTGAGATGGAGCCCTGGCCAGGGAAATGCAAATTCAGTGAAAGACTGACTCAAAAAAAAAACCCCAAAAAAAAAAAAAAAAAAAAAAAAAAAAAAAAAAAAAAACAAAGGAAAAAATAAGATAGAGAGCAAAAAAGGAAGATAATTAACACACACACACACACACACACACACACACACACACACACACACACACACACACACACACAAGCACCAATCTCCCATGCCTCTGCCTTTTCTTCCCTGTGCTCTCCCTTCCTTTCTTCAGTTCCATAAGACTCCCAAATGCACACAGGGTCAGCCACCTTTCTGTCCCCGTCTCTCATGCATGCTGTAACTTTCTTCCTATGACCTAGAAGTGGTCTAAGGCCTGAGATGACCAGGACCAATGAATGCTCTGGCCTAGGCTTGCCTCTATAGAGGGTCAGGTGAAAGCCAGGAGCTGACACAGAAGGTACAGGACCACCTCAGACCACTGTGGACCTTTAGCTCCTGACACTGGTCCTGGTACTATATCCTAGGAAATAGGTATATATATATTAAAAGGCTTAGCTGGTGGCCTCTTGGTATTTCTGGGTTCATCTACATAGCAAAAGCCACAAGTACATTTTTTTTCTCAATAGCCAGCACCTCTTAACTAATACTAGAGTTCTGAGTTGCTATGTGCTGAGAAACGGGAAGTCTTGCCTGGACTTGGTGGGGCACAGCTAGAAGCATCTGCTGTTGAATGCTGAGAGAGAGGTAGTGTTTTCCTTCTCTGGTCTAAGACCAAAGTCACATCGACATTAGATTTTTCTCCTTGCATGTACACATATGTTCATTTACCTCTTAGGCTATTTCTATGGTTGGATCGGATCTCAGTTCTAAACCGTAAGCCAGAGGAAGTCAAGTCCTCCAGGTAGGTTTTGCCAGGAGTCTGACTCAGGCCTAGCTTCCTTGCCCATTTCTCTTACCTCCTCCTCACCTCAGCACACTCAAACCCTGTGCAACTTGACATTGCTGAAGAAAAGAACCTGAGATAATTAATACTTCCCCAGAGAGCAGCCACCCCCTGAATGACCAAGTAGGTCCCTCTGCCATCCTTATCCTAGGCAGAGTGGTGCCCACTGGACCGTGGCTCACTGAAAACGGGCAAATCCTCCTTCAAATATTGGATGGGGTCTTCTCTGGAGTTGGGCACCTGGGATGCTTTCCCATTCCTGCTGCTCAGCGAGCCTCTAGATCTTTGAAGTACATAGAAGTACATAGAAGTACATGAAGACATTGCATTCCTTGAGCAGGTGGTGGCAGTGGTGGTGGCAGGGGCGTGACCCTGGGCAGAGAAGAATCGAGCTCCTCGCCTTCTGTTTTTGCTTTGTGACCCCCAGGCAATCTCTTTTGCTCTTGCAGTCATATCTCAATGGTTCCACAGAGCAGCAGCACGTGCTGCGGCTTTCACTTCCGGGTTTGTTAGAAACCGAGCGCGGGGTGCAGCTTTCCCTTCCGGGTTTGTTAGAAAGCATGCGCGGGGTGCAGCTTTCGTTTCCGGGTTTGTTAGAAAGCGTGTGCGGGGTGCTCTCAACACACAAAGCAAGAACGGTCCTTCCCCATGGACCCTGCCTTCCAGCAGGGAACACCTCTGCAGGAAAAAGAGCTGTCAGTGCCACCTGTGACTGCCTAGCAGGTCTTTAGCAAGGGATGTCTCTTCTGCCTTCCCTTCTTGGGGAAGAGACCCAGGGCTGGTGCACCCTGTCCCAGCATCCCTTCGAAAGGGAGGCCTGGATTGTATATAGCTGTGAGGAGGTCAAAGGTAAATGTGCTGAACTTGGATGCAAACCCCACCCCTTAGCTTGTGGCTTGGAGGTAGGGGTGTGTGCGCGTGCGTGCGTGCGTGCGTGCGTGCGTGTTTACAGAGTCAGTTCTCTCCTTCAATCTCTATGTGACTTCCTGCTATGGAACTCAGGTTTCCAGCAAATGCCTTTCCTTTCTGAGTTGTCTCACTGGCCTTGGCCTTTGGGTCATGCAGGAATCCTCCTCCCTGTCCTCAGAAGCCTTGCTTCTCTTAGTGAACATCTAACTCTGATAAGATTCTTTAGCCTGAGAAGCAGATGACTCCGGGCATCCTGCTAGAAGCATTTCTGTGGCAGAGTTCCCATACAGCAGACCAGGGAAGTGGGAAGACTTGTTAAAACAGATGCAGTGCCCAGGAAGCCAGGGTGGTTTGCCGTCTGTGGCAGGGGTAGGTGTGTTATAGGTGGGTGCACACCTAGGCTCTCAATAACCCCCCAACCTCTGTGCTGTAACAGGAAGCCCAGTGTTCTGGTAAGAAGCTTCCCGACATAGGTGAGGAAGAGGCACCGCTGGGTTCTTTCTCACAGGGCCCCTGTGAATAGGCTGTCTCTGCAGTCTCTGCTGCTTCCATGATGCTGCTGTACTACTGAAGCCGCATGGGTAGTGAATACCTTTTCCTGGCTGGGTTATGTGACAGGGCGGTCAGATAGGGAGTGAGGAGGCCGTTCTGTTAGGGAAGAATGTTGTACTAAGAATAACGTTCAGCGTGTAGCGATAAGAGCCCAGATGGTCAGGGATGTCAGTTGGGGACAGGGAAGGTGGAGGTGGTAGGGCAGAACAGGACGATAAGATAAGACTGTGACACAGGAATGCGCAGCCCAGGAATGCACAGCTGGGAGTCTGACAATGGCCCTGGGAGCGAGCATCTGCCCCGCACGTAGGAACAGATGACCTGAAGGATCTGGCTACAACTGAGCATATCTTATATTTGTCACCCATCCCTGGCACTTTATAGGAACATAAATCTGAGGTTTAGGCATGTAAAGAGACCACTTGGGGCTTGGCGGCAGAGTTTAACTTAACCACAGCTTTTCTGGTATCTCCCACCGGCTTTCTATTAGTGCCGTCGTAGGCCCCACAATGACAGGACTGTTGTCCTCTGCTCCACTCATGGGAGGGCATGGCACCTCTAGTGTGAGGGGTGGCAGGAATTCAGCATCACTGATTTACCATAAACAGTGAGCTCTCTGTGCAGCAGGTCTGCAGTCGAGTCAGCCAGAGGGTTGTGTCTTCCTGGAGGCTAAAGGAGGCAAACAGGTGGCCAGCCAGGAGACACACAGACACTTAGGTTAGTATGACATCTCAGCTAGGGCTAGGAAGGAGATAACAGTCTGAGCTACAGCCCGCTTGTGCCATGGAACTCTGGAATCGCTATACTAGGTCATTCTCTGTAACGTTACTATTCTGAAGCTTGCAGAGACTTTCTACCTGGGTTATACACGGCTTCCATGCCATCCTCAGCCTGACCCCCTCATTGAGCACCAGGCATAGAACTGCACAGTTAAGGTGTACTGACCCCCTATGGTTGGGCGATAACTGCTTTTCTTTCCTTCCTTGTGAAACTTGAGACACTTCCTTCCCAGGGCTAGGTTTTATATAGATGCAGATAGAAGAAGGTCCTGTGCAAACCACATTTAGAGATCTCTGGACCTAGTTCACAGCGTCCCTCAGCGTGCTGATGGGAGGTATGAACAGCTGTGTTGCCTGGGGGCTGTGATCTGAGGCAGAGCCAGGGTCTAGGGAATGTTGTTCCCTGGTTGCCCCTTCCCAGAGCAGGCTGCCTAAGCAAACTTCAGGGATCCTCCAGCTTGTCCTGAGCTAGCAGAAGTCCCAAGGTGGCCATGCTTAGGACCCAAGCCCAAGCCTACTTCACAATGGTTCACAAAACCAGCTGTGTTCTCAAGCATCTCGTAGCCCAGAGGCAGCTGAGACCAGCTCCGACAGAACTTGTCAGCTTTGACAGGGGTCTCAAGACCTCCTTGTCTTTGGTTGGATCTTATAGGAAACCAGTTGGGCCCCTGACCAGGATTTGGGGGCATTCAAGTTGTTCCCGAGTTGTGGGCTTCAGAGAGCCCTGGGGGAAGTTGTTAGAGGGTTAAGAGGGTGGCCGTGGGTTTGTAGGGAAAGCTGCAGTGCTCTGTGGCTAAGCCAGAATAAGCGTGATTATTTCCACAAATCAAGCCATTTTCATGCATATTTCCCCCTGTGTCCTGATCTGTGTAATTATGGAATGCATATGTGTGGGAAGGAGCCTTGGAAAACTCATTCCTGTTCTTTGTCAAGGGGCTGAAAAGCTTAGGTAACTGGTTCACAAGAAGATTCTGCCATGGAGAGCTGGCAGGGATTCCGGATGGTGGGGGAGGGTGGATGCCGGGGCTGGCTTGCACTGCCTTGTCCTCTGCTGGTTGTTGAAGGTCAGGTGATGACCTTGGGGCATAGCAGGACGACATTTTTTTCTGTTCACCGTGTCTCCTCAAGGCTAACAAGGTGTCTGCTACATAGATGATGCTTACTGGCTATCGCCCATTCCATGGGGAGCCCCTGGGCCCCTGGGCCTCTACTTCCTCTAGTGCTCTGGGAAGGAATGGGATTAGCACCAAAGTGGCATGATGGTTACTCTTGACTATGAACTCAGTTGGATTAAGATGACTTTAGAGTGTTAGTAATAATACCCTTGAGTGTGTCTCTGGGGTGTTTCCAGAGCTGGGCCTCTGACTGAATAGAAAGGAGGAAGTCAGCTGAGCATTAATAGCCTTCCCCTCCCTCCACTTCCTGGTCCACTCAGACATGAATGAGCACCTTAGCCTCCTGTAGCCAGGCTTCTTCCCTGTGACTAAGGACTGCTCTCTCAGACTGTGAGCTAAAACAAACCTCTCCTCCTCTGATGCTTTGTTATCAAGTATTTGATCACAGGATAAGGAAAGGAAGTCATGCAGTGGGGAAAGGACTATGGCTGGTGTTCTGCTAAGCGCTTTGTGGGAGAGGTTTCTGGCACACAGATTTGTCAGGAAGTGAGTTGGGTGAGTGGTACATCTCCCAGTGCCGTGTTCACTCAAGTCTGGATTCCATAGCGTATTGGAGACTGTTACTCTCAGAGTCTAAAGGGGCATGGTTCTTGTGATACGCTTAGATTATGCGTCTACTCAGTGACTTTGGATGTTCCCTGATATGTCAAAGTCCAGCCACTGCATCTATGACGATACAAAGCCGAGCCAGTCAGAGCTTGGCCTAGATTCCTACTGTGTTCTAGGATGCTAGGCAGGGTCTTAATGGTCCCCAGACACTGATGCCCTCAGTAGAACAAGTGCCCAGGAGACCAAGATCACGGGGTTAGAAATGAAGTAAGGTGAGGTACCTGGCCATTTGTAGATGACGGTGGGCAGATGACGCGTAGCTGGCAACCTGGGCCCTGGGTAGACTGAAGGGCTGAGGCAGGCCCAACCATGGCAAACATGGTACCTATAGGTACCTTCACAACCTTGTAAAAATTATAGATTATACTCCTGAAGCTAGCCACCAAGGTGTAGTTCCTCATTTGGCCACTTCTCTAAGGCTGACCATCAAGGTCCAGCTATTGAAGTGTTGAAGTGCAACAACCAAAAGCCCCCTTCTGGCTTACCCCACATGTCCAGTTAAAACAAACCAACTCATCCTGACAAGGGGTTCCCTTTTTCCCTCTATAAACTCATTTGCCTTCAGACCATGTCTGCCCCTCTCTCTGAGAGAGAAGACAAATGTCCCTTCCCCCTCTCCCTTGTTCCTTCTCCTTCTCTCCCTCATTTCCTATCTCCTGTCTTTGTCTCTTATCCCTTACCTTTTTTTTTCCCTTCTGGGGCAAATTAATCTCCTTTGGGCTGAGACCTTATCTTGGTGTGTCCTGTGCTAAGTCTGGTTCTTTCATAGATGGTGCCTTGCTGTGGATTCTTTACTCCCTGGTGAGCAGGGAAGATGATGACATCTGTGTGGGTGCCCTGTTTTCTCTCTTGAGAACAGGTCATCAAGGGCATTCAGTCCTGGCTTTCA
Organism: Rattus rattus; assembly: GCF_011064425.1. Taxonomy (NCBI): domain Eukaryota; kingdom Metazoa; phylum Chordata; class Mammalia; order Rodentia; family Muridae; genus Rattus; species Rattus rattus. The sequence goes on along the minus strand of NC_046168.1, from coordinate 19,013,724 downwards.
ATGCACATGCGCGTGTGGTGAGGGTCCGGTCCTGGAGTGCCCGGGGTTAACAGTGAAGCATTTCTGCATGAAATAAAGGAGCAGAGGAGAATGCTTCCCAACAGGGTGACCTGGGGAAGAAGCGTTGCTCCTGTGGCTCTCCTAAACTTCGAAGCCCAGTAGCACAAGCGCATGCTCTTTGGGCGCCATTTTAAGCACCCTGAATGGCCAGGTTTACTCTTCCTTCTTCCCAAGACCCCAGCTCTCCTTCATGCTTAGCTCGTTTGCGCCAGCTTGCATCTTGTTTGAAACTGTGCTTCCTGGAGACTTCCTGTGGTTACCCTGGTTCCCTAAGGATTCCAAGTGGTTGCGAGTGAAAAACACCCCCTCTGTTCTGTGTCCTCACTGTGTCCACAGCAAGGAGTTGTCTGACAGGCACTGCTCTTCCCCAGTAGTCCCTGAGCTTCTCCTGAGGCCCTGCTGGCTAAGAACAAAGACTATCTGTGCAGTTAGGTTTTGCACAGCAGTCCTTCCCAGGTAAGGACTCTTTTTGTCCAGAGCTGACTTTTGGAACACTGTTCTTAAGGTTTTGGGGCAGACCGTTAGACTTACCAGGCTAAAGGCAGTAAAGAGCACTTCTCTGTGGGAACCCGACCCTGTTTAAAGGTGGTCGCTTCCCACTCTCTCACAGTCACCCACTGTCTATCTTTAGCTTAGGCAACGTTTTCTTTGCAGCCCACGGGAAGTTTTTATTTTATCTGGACATGGTATCCAGAGTACAATTTTATTTCCCTCCCGGGGCCTTTTACATAAACAAGAGGATAGAAGCACAGCTTTTCATGCCTTTGTGGGCGTAGCAAAATACCTGTGAAAGCCTGTGCCTTAGGGGGAGTCAGATGCCTTTCCCAGCCATTTTAGCACCCAAGGTGCTTGGAAGGCAGCTGGTTGTAGGTGAGAGATAAAAAGCCGTGAACTCGACAATGATGTTGGAAGAGTGGGACACTCTGACTGAACAGAGGCCTAACTGTAAACTCTGCTTCTCTGCAGTGCCTGATGTGCCCAAAGCTGTGTGAGATTTCCCCGAGAAGCATTTTGGCCAGTATAGGTTGGTGTTTCCTACGGATGATCTTGCAGGAAGGACGATCTGGTGCGGAAGCTCGGGGTCTTGGGAGTTGCCCTAAGCCAGTCTTGAACAGTCCCGACCTAGCATGTCGCCATGACATTGCCTATCTTGTATGAGTGGGAAAGAATATATACCTTTACAAGACTCTATGTTTAGCATGCAAATGAACAATTATTACTAATTACTCATTGTTATTTGTGTTTGTATTTGTGTGCAGCTGCCAGAGGAGCTCTATGGCTCCACACCTTATCCCTCAGTCTCTCGTCAAATGTAAATCTTACTGTTTTACAGCTTGGGTGATATGAGCAGGCCCAGTGATCGTCCTTTTCTACCTCACTCATAATGCTAGAGTCACAGGTGCATGCATCCACACTTTGCTTTTTATGTGGGTGCTGTGGTCTTCCTGTTCCACAGCAAGTATCATCACCCACTGAACCCCCTCTCCGTTTCCCATCTCCTCTACGTGAGAACTTTAAAGACCAGCTTTACTAAGATAAGTTAACATGCCCCAGAACTCATCGTTTTTAAGGAGATAATTTCTTAGTTTTTAATATACTGACAAAGTTGTGTAGCCACTGCCAGTCTTTAATTCCAGAATATCATCTCCCAGGAAAGCACAAACTTAGTGGCACTCACTCTTTATTCCTTATGTCCTTCTCTCCAGCTATGGAGTAAGCACTGATGTACTTTCTGTGTGTTTTAGTCACCTCTCTGTTACTCTGAGCCAAATGCAGCTCACCTAATGTAGGAAAGATTGATTTAGGGTCATGGTTTCAGAACTGGTTTCCTAACACAGTTCCAACCAGCTTTGTTTTAGATATCAGATTTCAGATACTTTGCATATCAGACATCTACATTACACAGCAGCAAAGTTACAGTTATGATGTAACAACAAAATAGTTTTATAATTGGGGTTACTACAACATGAGGAACTATATTAAAGGGTCGCAGCATTAGGAAGGTTGAGAACCAACTTTGTTGGGGGCCATACTGAGGCAAAACATCACAGAAGGGAGTATATAATGAAGCAAAGCTGTTCACCCCATGGTGGACAGGAAACAAATTTCCTGGGACTTCAGGTACCCTGGCTCCTACCTTTTGTTCTAGAACATTCCCCTTCAGAGCTTAATAAAGAGTTCTTAGGGCCGAGGACACAGCTCAGTGAAATATGGTTGTTCAAGTGTGGGGACCCGAGTTCAACTCTTCTATACTCATGGAAACACCTGACATGGCCACATACTCCTGCACTCGAGCTGCTGTGGGGATCAGAGACAGGAGGATTACTGGAGCTTACAGGCCACAGGTTCAGTGAGAGAGAGTAAGAGACCATGTCTCAAGAGAATGAAGTGGAACATGTGAAAACAGCTCAGCAGACCTTCCCTTCTGATGCCCATTAGTATGTATGGTACACATACTCATTCCTACAAGTAATATCACACACACATACCACATCACTCATACACACATCCCTACACACACACACACACACACACATGCACACACACACACACACACACACACAATCACAATTTCACACACCAAAAAAGAGTTCTCTGCTAGAAGACACAGCTTTAAATTATTATTATTATTATTATTATTATTATTATTATTATTATTATTATTAATTATTAATGTTACTGTTATTGTTGTTGTGTGCGCATGCACATACATGCTACTATGAATATGGAGGTTGGAGGACTACTTTTTTCAGGCTGGTTCCTCTTTTTCCACCTTTATTTACATGGGTTCTAGATACTAAACTCAGGTTGTCTTGTTTGCATAGGACGTTCTTTCCCCACTGATCCATCTCATCAGTGTCACAAAACAGCTTTGGGTAGTGTTCTGGGAATATTAGTAATCCTTGGTGTCCATTCTGGGAAACCCATGAGTCCAATGTTGCTTCCATCAAGCCCCACCTCCTTCTATGATGTGGCCACAAGGTCTGTGAGATAACCATCTTATAAGCATTTGGTTCTCTGGCTTCTGCCCATTTTCCCATTAACCCTCCGTGGTTAAAGTTAGGATTTAGAAAATAACATTTCTTCTAATATCTGCCACCATAGAGCAATATAAAGACCTTGTAAGAGAGTTAGAGGTCCTAGAGGCCATCTTGGCCTGGGGCAGTCTTGTGAAACAGGACTTACTCCATTCACAAATCCTTGCCTGTCCCTTCTCTGCCATCCCTACCATGTTCACAGGGACATGTCCCCATAGGAGAAAGATGCTAATTGTGGTGGAACGTGTCGCAGAGGCAGATAAGGTGAAGATCACAGTCGGCTGGCCTGGTGTCGGGGCTGTGTACTTGCCATTGGAGGCTGGGTCTTTAGAGGAAGAAGCAAGCTGCTAACTGAGGACAAAGGCACTGGGTTCTCTGCTGCAGGAGCTCAGGGCCTAATGGTCCACGAGGCTACAGGGAGCTTTCGGCAGGCAAAGGTTGAGAAACAGTGTTTGGAGCAGTGTTTCCCAACCTTCCTAATGCTGTGACCCTTTAATCTAGTTCCTCATGCTGTAGTGACCCCAAGTATGAAATTATTTTGGTGTTAAGTTGTAACTGTAATTTCGTTGCCGTGTAACGTGCGTATCTGATATGAAGGCTATCTGAAATGTGACCGCCAGTGTGGTCATGACCCCAGGTTGAGAACTGCTGGTCTGGAGAGTCTGGGGGCCCCAGTCAGAACACTGGCAGGTGAGGCTTGACCCTGTTACTTCAGGATCCCCATCTTCTGGATGCTTCTGCCTTCAGCTTGTCTCCAGAACTCAGCTCTAGGAGACCTTTACGACTTTTAGCTTTTACCTTGATTGCCTTCTAGAGGCATGGAGCTACCAGCAGGTCTAGGAGAATGTGATAGTTTTCCTTGGAGACTCAATGCAGGGCTCAGGCCATTTTTAGGTGGTTGGGAGCTCCAATCTGTGTTGAGTGTATTCTGAAGAGGTTGGACATCTGGAGGTTCCCAGGGTCTAGCTAGCGGCAGATTATTCTTCGAGCAGAGGACCCTGAGCAGCTCAGGGCCTTTCAATTTTGTGAAATGCTAGAGTCTTAATGTTCTCTGACACAGATAATGAAAAGTATGTGTGGTGAGGGGTAGCTGGAAATGCATGTCAGGGAAAAAGGAGTCCCAACAGTCTAGGGTTATTCAACCTTCATGTCGGTCCCACTGAAAGAGAACTGAAGACACAGATCCCCGTGGAGGAGGCTTGTGTGTTCAGTCACGTCATTCACTGGAGCTAAAATGTAGAAACAGCCTCACGCGTGGGGTTTCTTCGTCAGGGTGATAAAATGTTCACAGTTAGAAGCAGAGGTTGCCTAGCTTTCTGAATATACCGAAACCAAATAATTATATAGTTTAAATATAAATGTTACGGTATGTGAAATACACCTCATTAGAAGCAACAAAAATTCTCCCAAAGTTTGTGGCTTTTACATGGGCTGTTTCTTTACTTGTTCAGTGCAGAAAGTGCTTTGGTTTGCAGGGATGGGGTGGGAAGGTAGGGGTGTAGTTGGTGTCCTTCACTCTAGTGCCCTCCCCACCCCTTCTGCAGAGGCTCAGCCCAGCTTTTGCCGTAGCTGGTGCCCTGAGGCATACACAAGCTTATGTGTCCTGTGAGTAGTCTGTCCAGGGCTGAGCTGCAGTCAGGGATGGCGTCCTCCAGGGACCTGGGGACTTAGGTGACGGGCATTCTTAGCCTTTCAGAGGTCTTGGAGTAGTCCCCAACCACAGAAAGCTGAGGGCCTAGACTGTCGCCTCTCATGACCGATCGCTAAAGACGATTTTGTGCCCAGGTAGGCCAGGCAGCCTGGAGCTCAGCGGGGAGTGGAGGGACACGAACTGAGAATTCTCAAGAGAAGGATCTGCTATCTAAGGGAAGCACAGTCAGGCAACTTTGGAGAGGATTCTGTGCAGCACAAGGTGCAGAAGCCTCGGTCTACACTCCTGGTGTTTGTGAAACCATTCTCCCTTTCGAGTGAGTGGAGAGGGGCTTCATACTCTGCTGGGTGGGGATCACAGGAGACTTCCCCATGCTGAGAAGTTATAACTCTGAGATTTTGGTATTTTTAAATGTCAGCTCCTGCATATCATTTTCAGTGGAAGTATTAGTTTTATAGTTTAAACAAGTATACAGTAAGAAAATGACTATATCCCAGGGAATGCTGGGTAAAAGCTTTAAGGGGTGGGGGTGGGGGTAGCGTGAGCACAGCAAGTGATATACATGCAGGAAACTATCCTAAAGAAACGTGTTATTCAGATTAATAAAACAAATTAAGTCATTTAAAAAACCCTAGGCACTGTGGGGGGGGGGAGGCTAGAACGCGCCATTCACTAAATCCTAAATATGTCAGAGAAAATGTGACCCACAGTTTGGTCCAGAGAGTACTTTGTAAAGTATTTTGCTACTTTTCCCCTTTAAGACGGTCTCATGTGGCCCAGGCTAGAAAATTTGCTATTTGGCTTAGGATGAACTCAAACCCGGATCTTCCTGCGCCCACCTCCCCGGTGCTGAGATTATAGGCGTATAGTGCCACACCTGCTTTATCTAACGCTGAGGTATAGTCCATGGCTTCATGCACGCTGGGCAACTGCTTTTCCAATGGAGCCCAGCACCAGCATTTCACTAATACGTGATTTCCAGTTTATGAAGGCTGCTTCCTCATTCATTTCTTCCTAACATCAACCCATTAGTCCTGGGCTGTTGTAGTCTTGCTACTTTGATGGTCACAGCAGGTCCTGAGAACACTGGGCTCCCCTGGCCTCCTAAGGACACATTTAGGATTACTGTGACAAGTCAGTCCCCTGTTGGTGAAACGCCTCATAGGCTGTCAAGGACCTGGAGAGGCATCACCTTCCACACCCCTGGAAGAAAGGAACACAACCGTCAAGCAGACATATGTGATCTCCAGCTCTACTCCACAGTAATCCTATTGGCTTCAGAGGCCAAGAGTGCTGCACCAGACCAGATCCTCCTGCCCTAGCTGAATCTGCTGATGGCAGGCCATCTTGTGGGGGTGAAGTGGGAGGCTCGGGTCAGCCACTCCACGTGGATCTCTTCCCACATTCCTGCAACCTGTGTGCGCCAAGTTCTTTGTCCCCAGCCCCCTGTCTCAGGGCCCCCTGTCTCAGGGAAGGGCTGTAGGATGCATGGCGCTCATTATGTCTGAGTGTGCTCTCACCCAGTGTGAGTCACCCAGCTCAGGATCAAAGGCAGCAATTTCATGTCAATTAGCCACTTCAAAGCACGCCACGGGGAAAATTAGGAATCAGGAAGCAAATTGAATTATACATCAAAGGCAAACAATCTCTTGACCTTTTTTCCTTCTAAGATCTGTTTCTTAGTGTGAAGATCCGAATGATGGAGTCGCTCAGCTCAGCGTGGGGCTGGGGCTGGGGCTGGGGCTGGGGCTGGGGCTGGGGCTGGGGCTGGGGCTGGGGCTGGGGCTGGGGCTGGGGCTGGGGCTGGGGGCTGTGCTAAACCAGAAGTCTCCTTGATCAGTTCCTTTACCATGCAGGGCTCTGGCAGGACTTGATGGGGTTTTCGTCCTAAAAGCGCGTACCATACATTGGGGAAGAATTGCACCCAAAGGGTCCTGGGGGTGGGGTGGGGGTATACAGAGCTTCTGAGGCCATTCCCAGAGCCCAGATACCTGCATACAGAGGAATACAGGCACACACACACACACACACACACACACACACACACACACACACACACACACGGCTCACAGCAGGACTGTTGTCATGATTATATGGTGAACTAGATGAGACAATCTCATGGGCTCTGGCCTTTGGGGAGGAGAAGGGGCTGCTGTGGTGGGAGGCGTTAGCTAAGCTTGGTCCTTGTCACAGGTTGTAAGTGAGGGTTTAGTTTGGTAAGCTGGGGAGAGGCTGGTGTTCCAGGAAAGGGGCGGGAAGATAATCAAGTGTAGGGTATACATGAGGGGGTCCCTAGGGGTGCAGACGGATGCTTCTACTATATGTGGATCCCTAAAGCTGGGTATGGGCACATGAACTTGACTAGTCAGAAAAGAGTGACAAATTACAAAGTAGGAATAGCCTGGGCTTGAGAGATAGCCAGTGGGTAAGAGCATTATGTTTGTAATTCAAATAAGAGAGAGTAACATGGCCTCTTCATGTTTCCAATCACAGTATTATGGGTGTGTGTGTGTGTGTGTGTGTGTGTGTGTGTGCGCGCGCGCACACGCGCCTCTAAGATGCTCTGGCTCTATGTGCTCACTTCTTGGGGTCTGACATACATTCTGTTTTGTTTGTTTGTTTTTGTTTTTATTGCATAGTTTATGTATTTATATTTCAAATGTTGTCCCCTTTCCCAGTTCTCCCCTCTTCCATCTCCCCTCCCCCTGCTTCTGTGAGGATGCTCCCCCTCCCACCCACTCATTCCCATCTCAACACCCTGACATCCCCTTACACTGGGGAAATGAGCTTTCACAGGACAAGAGCTTCTCCTCTTATTGATGCCAGACAATGCCATCCTCTGCTACATATGCGGCTGGAGACATTGGGTTCTCCAACCCCTCTTTGGTTGGTGGTTTAGTCCCTGGGAGCTCTGGGGGTCTGGTTGGTTGATGTTGTTGTTCTTCCTATGGTGTTGCAAACCCCTTCAGCTCCTTCAGTCCTTTCTCTAACTCCTCCATTGGGGCCTCCTTGTTCAGTCCAATGGTTAGCTGCAAGCATCCTCATCTGTATCAGTAAGGCTCTGGCAGAGCCTCTCCGGAGACATCCATATCAGGCTCCTGTCAGCAAGTACATCTTGGTATCAGCAAGAGTGACTGGGTTTGGTGACTGCATATGGGATGGCTCCCCAGGTGGAGCAGTCTCTGGATGGCCTGTCCTTCAGTCTCTGCTCCGTTCTTTGTCCCTGTATGTCCTCCCATGAGTATTTTGTTCCCCCTTCTAAGAAGGATTGAAGCATCCACATTTTGGTCTTCCTTCTTCTTGAGCTTCATATGGTCTGTGAGTTGTATCTTGAGTATTCTAAGCTTTGGGGCTAATATTCATCCATTTATCAATGAGTGCATACCATGACTGGGTTATACCTCACTCAGGACGATATTTTCTATTCCATCCATTTGCCTAAGAATTTCATAAAGTCGTTGTTTTTGATAGCTGAGTAGTACTCCATTGTGTAGATGTACCACATTTTATGTACCCATTCCTCTGTTGAAGGGCATCTGGGTTCTTTCCAGCTTCTGGCTATTATAAATAAGGCTGCTATGAAGATAGTGGAGCATGTGTTCTTGTTGTATGTTGGGACATTTTTTGGGTATGTGCCCAGGAGTGGTGTAGCGGGGTCCTCAACTATCCTTTTTTTTTTGAGGAACCACCAGACTGATTTCCAGAGTGATTGATGTCTTTGGGAGGCTCCAGGGGCAGAATCCAAGTTTTGCTCTAGTGAGAGCCAGTGTGTAGGGTCAGGGGCCACTCCATTGGAGCAGACAGTTCCGGAAGGGATTTAGAGCTTTCTGGTGTTAAAGTCTTTGTCTGCCTGTCTTTTGGTCCTGCTATTGTTTCCTCTTTTCCCATGAGTGTTTTCCAAGCACCTCAGCTCTCTGTGCTGAGTGGAGACAGAAGGATTGGCCTGGGACAGTGCACAGGCTCTGATCTTGCTACTTAAATTTGCTAGTTCTTTGCCTCACTTTTCTTTTCCTTCGTCCCCTCCCCTTTTCTCTCTCCTTCTTTCTTTCCTTCTCCTTTTCCCTCCTGGTTTTAACACTAAAGTGTTTAAAGTATAAATGCATCCAACGATACCCACAGCCCTATACACATTCAGGTAGTTTTCTGAGGCCATTTAACACTTATGTTTTAAGGTGTTTTGAGAGACTCAGGTTAGGTTGTAGCTTTATTGAAGAGAGATCCAGTAGTGTCTGCTGTGTAACTCACTTTTGCTAACTATAAAATTTCCTTCAGCTTACATTAAAAAAATTAAAAGTTACGATATGGGTGGGGATTTTTGCCTTAGTTTTCAAAACGTTAGTGAATTCACAAATCTCCTTTATAATTTTCAGTCTGTTAATTCTTTTTACTTAACCAAGTGGGCATAATTTATCTTCAATTAAGAAAAAGAGAGCCTTTGAAGAAAGAAGTTATCAGAGAGAACTGAGTAAGAATGACGACCTGAAATGCACGCACAGCTTAGAAACACGCCGGGGGCTGGCGTGGCGGTGGGAGTGAGCGGGCTCTGCAGTGTGAACCTAGAAACATTCCGGGGGCTGGCGTGGCGGTGGGAGTGGGCAGGATGCAGCCGGGAACTTGGAGCCGGGTTCTCTGCAGTGTCAGAACTGTTCAGTTATTCCTGACTCCCATTCTTGATGCCCATCCATCCACCCGACCAGCACCCCATCCACTGTCAAACTGTTGAGGCCTCTCAGTGTTTCTGGCTCTCCAGAAGGGCACTTGAGATCTCTGGTTCCGCCTCTCTAAAGTTGGAATAGCAAAGAGAGGATTCTAAGTATAGCTGAACTACAAGACCAGAGTACATGCTTTTATTGTCTTCAGTTGGGAAGCTCAGGCTAAGTCATCAGCATCTGAATTCGTTTGTGCTCCCCCCTCCCCACCTCTCTCGCGGCCTCCCTTGTCCAAGGTGCTCCTTTCCTGTGGAGTTCTTTCAGAGGTGAGAATGAGCTGTGTAAATGGTCTCATTTTCAAGAACAGCTCATACTACCTTGACTTTCAAATTGAAGATGAGCACAGTCAACTTCTTCCCTGTGCCTGTTTTTGTTATAGAAATTATAAACCCTGACCTGGGGTTCTACCCAGCCAGTGATCATTCATTCCTAAATAAAGGGACACACACACACACACACACACACACACACACACACACACACACACACACACAGAGAGAGAGAGAGAGAGAGAGAGAGAGAGAGAGAGAGAGAGAGAAGAACAATTAAAGAAAACAAGGCCATAAATTTGAAAGCAAGTGCTCAACAAGGGTAGTTGGAAGGGGAATCGGGAAGAAGAGAGTGACGTATATTTAATTTTAAAATGTCACTATATGTATAAAAAGCTGGGCTGCTGCCTCCCATTGTGCCTTCTCCTTCAGGTTCCTGCCAGGGAAGGCTGGTGCTGGAACTCCAACCTCCTGTGCGGTCCTCAAGCTTAGGCTTCTTCCTCTTCCCAAGCCTCACTTCCCCCACAACTCTGTCTCAGCTACAGCTGTAGGGGCTGGGCCAGGAACAAGTTAACCATTCCTAAAACCTGGTCATCCAGAACTGGACGGAGCGAGCTGGTAAAACCATCCCTTCCATCCGCACTAGGGAGGCCTCGCGGCCAGCAAAGAGAAACAGGTTCATTCTGTAAAGCGGGTTTAAGCAAATGTGCTCTGCATCTTGGTCAGCTTCTTACTTAGGGCACCACAGAGGCCCCCAAGGGAGACAGTTTGTCTCTGGGGACCAGCACGCTGCCTCCTGACTGCTTAGTCCTGCTCTCTGGTACCCCGAGGCTGTCCCACGCTGATTTAGAGCTGAGAGCTGATTCTCAGTTGCTGTCTAAGCAGCTGGCCACTGGCACGTTAGAATTTAGGACAAAATTTGATTCGATTATGTAACAGAGAATGTACACACAAGCAGAGAGATAGCCCTTGCCTTGTGTCTGTCAAAGGGTTCCAAAGTGAAAAGGGGGAGTGGCTTAAATGTCTCGCCTGGAAGAAGGAATGGGTGCTCAGTTTTAGTTCCTCTGCCCAGGGAGGCTGCCTACGGCAGGCTGTTACAGTGGTTCTCAACCTGTGGTTCGAGACCCCTTTGAGAGGTAATGACCCTTTCACGGGAGTCACCTAAGACCATTAGAAAACACAGATTTACATTATGATTCATAACAGTAGCAAAATTACAGTTATAAAGTACTAACAAAAATAAATTTATGGTTAGTAGGTCTTCACAACTAAAAATCTGTATTAAAGGGTTGCAGCATTAGGAAGGTTGAGAACCACTGTTCTGTGGCTTTAAGGACGTTATCACCAAGGGAATGTATTGTAGATCATCAAAGGATCCTTTACATTTATTTACAGTTTTAAAATTTTATTTGTGTATATATGCAGATGTGTGAGAATATTCATGTATGTGTGGGTACATATGTGTATATGTGCGTAGAGGCTAACACATATGTATGTATTACATGTGGGTATACGTGTGTGAAGGCCAAGTGACAGCCTGCTTGTCATTCTCTGGTAACATCTGCTTTGCTCTTTGACACAGTCTCTCATGAACCTAGAGCTCACTGATGCAGCCATGTGGTTGGCCAAGCCCCAGCAATATGTTTCCGCCCCTCCAGCGATGAGCTGGACAGTCTGAACACAGGCCCCCATACCTGGCTCTTTTCTGTGGGTGCTGGGGATTGAACTCACGTCCAGATGCTTGTGTGGACGGTGCTGGACCAGTACAGCCATCTTGCTGGTTCTGATTTGCAATTTCTAGCTTTATTCTGGGGCTTTACCGTTTTTAGTAGCCTCTGGAAACAAAAAATGACAGTTTTAGTCATCATACTAACTGTTGACAAATTGTAGTCAGCAAAGGGTATTTGTCTCTTGGTTCCTATCTTGTGGCAAACTGGCACAGGAGGACAGATAGACCCCATTGGTGCAGATAACGCGCAGTGCGCATGAAGAAGCAGAATCAAGCAGTTGCTCCTAAATGAAGGTTCCTCACCTCAACAAGACTGGGTCCCGGTTTCTGCTTCTGCATTTGTCCCCAGGTAGGGCTTTCAGTCTTTCTCTGCCCTGTACCTGTCTACTGATCACACTCCTTTAAACAGAACCTCAAGCTAGTTCATTTAGCTGCTGTGGGCCAGGCTGGCTGTGCAGGGCATTCCTGAGTGTATTTGTAGAGCACCCCTCGACTCTCTCTCTCTCTCTCTCTCTCTCTCTCAACTCATGTTAGAAATACACCTAAAATTTCCTCAGCATTTTTCCTTTCACTGAGGAGAAAAGCAGCCTGGAACGGGGAGCCGCAGCGAGCCTTGCCTGTTCTCTGCTCCTCCTTTTCTCGGTAAACTGCCTCAGGAATGTCAGCAGTCAGCCATAATCCATGAACTCTCCGGAACAGCTGGATGGGGAGAGAGGATGCAAAGAAAGGGAACAACTCTTAGCACGGATCCTTCCGGTCGGGTGGGAAGTGTTCTCAGGGTGGACCGTTCTCAGGAGAGGGCGTGAAAAGACGGGCGCTCTGCTTGCCTTTCTTTATTTCTCTTCTTCCTAATGATACTCCATCTCCTTTCCTTTCCCCTCTCCTCCTTCGGTCCCCATCTCAACCAGAGTAAGAGTCAGCAGAGCTTTGCTCAAGCGTCTGAGAATGGGGTAGGATGGAGATTGGGCAGGGCTCTGTTGGTACCACGGGCAATTACAAGCTACCATTCCTAGCCCTGGCTCATTTGAAACAGCACCTTAGGGCAAACTTAATGTGGGATACAGGTGATGAAAGTTTGATGCTCTCGTCTCCAGCTAATTAAATATATATTAAATATTCATGTTAGAAATAGGTTAAACACAACTTTTATAGAACGTAACAAAGATGAAGGTATTTTATGTGATGACTGACATCGTAAAGGGTATTTGTCTCCGATCCAGCAAGTCCAGTACCTCCAGTACAGAATCAGAGCTGTCTACATTAACTAAGTTAGCTAAGTTAACTGATGCGAGTTACTGTCGTTGACACAACGAATCCATTAGCCTTCCCTTAATTCCTAACAGTGGGGCAAGAGGATAGTTTCTATGTCAGAATCCTGGTTGAAGTTTTATGTAATTGATCAGATAGAGGTGTCAGGCACTTGATCTGCCTTAGTGATCCTGGTAAATACTTCCAGTCCCCAGAAATTAAAAAAGAGGGGGATGAAGGCACCCCCAAACCCCCATTCATAGGTAGGGGAAAGGGGGCGGGGTGGGCCAATTCTTCCCTCCACTTCAGCCCTGGGAACAGAGCTGTGTACTGAGTAGATAAAAGGCCCACTCGTGTGCGTGTGTGTGTGTGTGTGTGTGTGCGTGCTCACGCACAGGCAGTAAATAAATGAGAAAACTATATGGTAGAAGAGCGGGACCACTATGAGCAGAGCGAGAGAGCAAGTTTCTGAGGAGAGCATCTGAGATTTGAAACAGGGCTGTTAGAGGGGGAGGTGTTCAGTAAGGACCTGAAGACACGGAGCCTTAGAGGGAGGGACAAGAGAAGAAGCCTAGTGACCTGGGAGGACATTCAATGGAGAGATGATAGAGCAGAGGTGTGGACCAGCCAGTGGCGAGAGGGCTGGGTGTGAGAGTCCTTGACAGATGAGAGTAGGGATAGAGAAGAGAGTGAGGAGAAGGGAGCCATGGATTCTGCCCTGACATCTGATTCAGATCCTGCTGTCCTTCTGTGGTCACTAAACCCTAGGACTACGGGCTATGGCATGCTGTGTGCTGTGCAAAGCTGTTCACACTCATTTATAAATATCAGGGAGCAAGGTTTTCTTTTTTATCCTTCCTTTCCATCTCAGAGCATTTAATATACGTCTGCTGGCTTGAATGGAGTTGATTCCATTCCCAAATCAGCACTTCAGAGTCATAGAACACTGGAGAATGCCTGTCTAATTGCCAACGTATGATTCATCTGAGGTAAAATTGGTAGCCAAAGGCCACCGTGGAATCTTTCCTAAGCCAATTAGACCCACTCACATCCTAGAAACAGATGCGTGGGCTCAGACACAAGGAGAGAGAATGAGTCTATCTTCCCATGAATTACCGTCTTCTACCTTGATTCAGATTGTTAGAGCTATGTCTTAGTGCAGTGCCATGGGAAGATTCATATTGGAGCTCCCGTCTTGGGAGGCAAGCCGCTCCAAAGATTGTAGTATAATCTGAAAATGACCCAAGGCAGACAGCATGCCCTGAATTCAGGACATCAGCAAACCACTGTGGCTCCTGAAGAGGTAGGTGTAGCCTGGAAGACAGGGTGAACCACAAAACCATCAGAGCCGGCCAGGCGCTCCTGTCTGATCTGAGGAAGCTGCCAGAGTGGGAAGAAGTCTGCTGACTAGACGGCCATCACTTGTGTTTTCTGTAGGTTGATCTGTTATTTAGATGCACCGTGTGTCATAAGTGGGCACTCCCATTGGCTGGGTTTTACTCCCACCTGAAAAGGTCAGGATGAATGGGGCTAAAATATATCACCAGCAGGGCAGCAGATTTCCTGACTCCTGGAGTCAAAACTCAAGGCGGTGAGTTCTGGTTCAAACATGGTGGTACCTTCCCAGTCTTTCTGGCTGAGCAACTTCCATTCCATGTCTGTCATCAGTGAAGCTGTGTTTACTCATCTCTGATCTTGGGTGACGAGCTCCTTGGAGCAAAGACAGCAGGATTCAAGGCACTTATGAGAGCCACCCTTAGTATAGAATTCTACCTCTCACTGGCGAGTAGGTCTCTCCCAAGCACGGCAGATCAATACCCTAAGGCCAGTGGTTCTCTGACTCTCGTTTCTTAGACCACCCACTAGCCCTGGGGCTACCCCTGTAAGCCTAACAGACCTGAAAACCCCTGGAAGCCTTGAGGCTTTCCCAGTACACATTTAAGTGTGAGAAAACTAAAGGGAGCATCAGGCAAGTGCCCTGTCACCATCTGCCCACAGACATAGGGCCTCTTGCCAGGAAGCCATCCATCCCTGCCTCTCATTGCCCGCAGCTCCGGCTTTTGTTGCTGGTTTCTTTTAGCCTTTGCTTGTCCATGCATCTGGTTCCTGTAACATGTATCATACAACACACGGAGGCTATTAGTCTTTTCAGGATTCTGAAGTGGGCTATGCTTGTCCCTCCTACGACCCTCTCATGCCACGTGTTAGAATGGCCAAGAAAGGGATCACCTTTAGAGTTCTATTTTAATTCACACATATGGAAGGTGATGTATGGCTGACTGTGCTTAAATGCCTTCTAGAAACATCAGGTAGTGCAAGGAGGCTAAACACCTGCTCATCTTAGACCTTGATGAGCCTATGAGACTGAAGTTTGTTGTAATTTTCGGACTAGGAGAAGCAAAACAGGTCTCAGCTTTCTTGTAAAGCGAAGCAACAGTTTGGGTGCCTGAATTTGGTGTAATAGCACCTTTATCTGCAGTTAGTGTTGGAGGCGGCCTCCTAAGTGTGCTATAATGACAGGTATACCTGTCTCTTCCTGGGCCATGTGGAAAGAGCACCAGCACCATAGGGGTGCAGTGACATCTGGGCCCTGCTGTTGACCACAAGATTGCCAAGGGAATTTTACATGCTCATAGCTCTGGTCAATAGAAGACGGGAGAATTGAGGGGAAGCCCCCACCCCCTGGGAGCAGCAAAGGGCACCATCCATCCTCCCAATTCTGTGCCTGAGACACCACCAACAAGTTGGTTTACAGAGAGCGGAGTCCCACACCTAGGTAGCACATGTCTGTGATTCTATTCCCATGACCTTCCTGTCCTTGGAAGTAATGGGGAATGCTGGCCATGGATGGTCTGGCCAGTGAGACGTTCATCTCTTGCAAATGTGTTTAAAGTTTCCTTTTCTCACCCACCTGCTTCCTTACCTGAAATAATTCAACCAGAGGTCAGCTGGCCCCATTCACAGTGATTTGGGGGCCTATATTGTATCGTTGAACCACATGCCTGTCTAATTCTATTAGGGCCTGTGGTTATAAACTGTCTTTCAGACGTTCACTCACCTCTCACGCTCTCACAACCGTGTGAGCTGATGGTGAAGCCACTGAGAAGGAGCTGAGGGGCAGAGAACCTGAAGCAAGCTGAATGCTTCCCAAAGGGTCAGATTGTGTGTGCGAGAGAGAGAGAGAGAGAGAAGAGTAGAGGCGAGTCTTTGGGATAAAATTCATTAAATACACTAGGCTAGTTGGCCAGAAAGTCCCCAACCCACCCCCAGTCCATCAGTCTCCTCCCCAACTCTGTGCTTATAAGAATGTATCACACTGGCCCTTGATGGGTTCTGTGAACCAAACATAGGTTCTCATGCTTGCAAGGCAGATCTTTAATCCATTACAGTTTCCTAGCAGCCTTGACAGTCTTTTAACTTAACCTTGGCTCTCTACTATTCCTTGAAAATCCTCCTTGCTGCTACCCTCTGGGGCTCCCCTTGGTTCCCACTTGGAGCCAATCAGATGTCAGTGTGGAGCTGGTACTCCCAAGATACATTCCCTGGTGGAGGAAGGAAGTCCTCATCAGCCAGGCTGTCAAAACCAGCTGAGGAGCAGGGGAGAGAGCCATGGGAACTCTTTGATCTGCTGACAAAGGACATCTCTGTGAAAGGGCACCAGCCACAGTCTGTGAACCCGGAACCTCACACAGAGCAGAACACATAATGGACTTCATGGTGGTTGAGTGAATATCAGAAAGCGTAACTCAGCTGACCTGCCAGGCACATGATTGATGACTTCCAGGAGTCATCTGTGGCTGATCCAGAGGAGTCACTGCTGTCCAGTCACCCCAGGCTGGCTCTCTCTTTAGCGGGCCTCTTTAAAGAGCCACACTGCCTCCACTGACCCTAAGAACAGACTTACTTCTCCACATCTGTCTGGGGCTCTTCTGTTCCTGGAAGTCCCTACTGAGGGAAATGTGTTAGCGTTTCCTGGAGTCCACCGTGTATCTTTTTGGGCTATCTTGTTAGCCTCACAAGGAATGTTGGCCTCATCTTTGCATACCTAGCACTTGGCAGTGAGCAAAATGGCACCACCACCCTATCTTCATTTTCCCAGTGACAATTTGCAGCTGTTGACAGCTGTCCTGGCTCCCCCTGGAAGGTGCTGTGCATGGCTCTTCTCCCCCGACATCCAGCATGAGGTCTGCATGTGCAGTCCTGTCTCTCTGTCTAGGCCTTGTCTCCCGAGTCTTTCCTTAATGTTTTCATAATAATCATGCACACGCAGCTTTATGACTGTGGGTGTTTGTAGTGACCACTTTGTAGACTCTCATAACCCCTGATGTCTGGTGAGGTTTAGTAGTGGTTGCTTAAAGTAAACGAGTCTCTGAAGAGTTAGAACTTGAGCTGAATTATAGGCTCTAGGATCAACCTTCTCTTTCCTTGCTAACTTTACCGAAGAATGACGTACATGGGAGACGATTGGCACATTTTAAATGCCCCGTTGGATGGCTTTTGACAACTGCATGCACCTTGACAAAATCCACTTCCCGTCAAGTTCTTTCATGAGTCTTCCTTGCAACCTTTCCTCTCCCGAGTCCAAACAGGCGCTGATCTGCTTCCTGTCCCTAAAGATCGTATTTGTCTTTTCCAGAACTTTGTATAAACGCAGTTGTACAGCCCGTACGCCTGCTGGCTGGCTTCCTTCACCGAGTGTGATTTTGAAACCCTTCCATGTTGTGGCATGTGTCAGGAGTGTTTGTATTGTCAATTAGCTCTGCTTGTATGAATGTCCCATGGCTTGTTTACCTGCTCACCAACTGACAGACACTGGATGAGTTCCAGGAGACTTTTGTCTATTGTGAGTAAAGCAACTGGGAGTCTGTGTGAAATAGTTTTATGTGCATACGTTTTCATTCTTCCCTTGGAATAGCCAAGGAGTGCAACCGCCGGGCCCATGGGTAAGAAGAAACTATGAAGTGCTCCATGTGCTTTCCAGCGTTGTCACACCCGACGTGCAGAGCAAGGGGCCCATGTGCTCTGTGGTCGGGATGCTCTAATAGAGCCTGGCTTTTACTATCAGGCATTCTAAAGGCGTAGTGTGCCAGCACAACTGTTTGGAAATGTAAGACTAGAGACCCAGAGGTTCTAAAAAGACAAAAAGAGGTTAGGGTTGTGATTACCGTAAGGCCTTGCTCTTGAGAACAGGGCTAGTGCACCCCTGAGAGCACGACTGGTGCACCCCTGAGAGCTTGACTGGTACACTCCCACATCTCTGAGAACACACCCGGTGCACCCCTGGCAGCATGGCTGCTGTTCTCCTGCTTACCTGTTGTTGTTCCGCTGTCCTTCTGCTTTTTTGAAACTGACATCTTGCTTGAAACTAAAGCATCCTAGATGTTCTAGACCCTAGGTGATCCCAGAGTCACTCTGGTGCCCTTAGATCAAAACGCAAAGCTGCTTCTCCCAAAAGGAACCTCTGGCATGCGGCTCACTGTTGCATCCGTCTGGTTCTCAGTGGTTGTACATCATCAGGGAGTTTGACAGGTTAGGACACACTGAGTCTAACTCTAGGCTCTTTTTTTCTTTTCTGTAATTGAAGTCAACCAGATTTTTCCCACTCATTCATTCATTCACTTTATATCCTGATCACAGCCCTCTCCCTCTTCTTTTCCCAACCCCACTCTTACAACCCCCTTTCCCCATTACACTTTCCCCTGCTACTCAGAAAAGGGGAAGTCCCCCCCATGGGACCAACCCACTCTGGTGCATCAAGTGACATCAGGACTAAGAACGTCCTCTGCCACTGAGGCTAGAGAAGGCAGCGCAGCTATGGAAAAGGGATCCAAAGGCAGGCAACAGAGTCACAGGCAGCTTCCCCTCCAATTATTAGGGGTTCCACATAAAGACAAAGCTGCACCTCTGCTACAAATACGTAGGGGGCCTTGATCCAGCCCATGCACGACCAGTCTTTGGTTGATGGTACAGTCTCTGTGAACCCCATGGGCCCGGGCTAATTAACTCCGTAGGTCTTGTTGTGGTATCTTTGACTACTCCAGCTCCCTCAGTCCTATCCCCAACAAGACTGCCTGAGCTCCACCTGATGTTTGGCTGTGGGTCTCTGCATCTGTGTCTATCAGCTGCTGGATGAAGTCTCTCAGGAGACGGTTTTGCTAGGCTCCTGTCTGCAAACATAGCAACGTATCACTAATAGTGTCAAGGATTGGTTCTTGCCCATGGGGTTCTCAAGTTGGGTCAGTCATTGGTTGACCATTTTCTCAGTCTCTGCTCCGTCTTTATCCCTGCACATCTTGTGGGCAGGACAAAACTTGGGTAGAAGTTTCTTGTGGGTGGACTGAAGCCACTCAGATTTTGGAACTGCACCCAAGTTGTGTCCCTGTGAAGTTTGCAAGTATGTTGGGCTCATGCAGCCATTGAAGCAGAAGAAGAGAGCTTGGGCCCACCATGTTGTCTCTGCTCACTGTGGCTATGCAGGACCCGCAGCTGGAAATGAGCCCAGAGGGGGAGTAGCTCAAACTCGGGCTCCACACATATTAGCTCATTAATTTTATCTAAATCTGCAGTGAGGTGTGATTTTGCTGCAGGACAATGTGCCATTTAGCTTCGCTGTGTGTAATTGCAGAAACACAGTAGTATATTCTTTTCCTGTGGCCCTTTGGTTCTTTCTGCCCCCCATTGGCTAGTGAATAAATGTTCCTTAGAGCTGTGCTTTTAGAACTGGATCTTTTCTCTGGTTCCATTTTGTTTGCATGATACAATGCTTGCCTTGGATGAATGGCAGCTCCTCTCTTGAATGGCACTGAAAGGGGGGGCCCTGACCCCCTGGTGTGGGGCAGGTGCACTCCTGAGCCTCACCATCTCTGCTAGGTGACATGATTGATGTCAGATTGTTCCCTCTTGACCCCGCTAATGATCCTTATCTTCTCTCCAAGCAGCTACCTCTTTCTCTCAAAGTGTCCAGGGCAGGGAGGGAGAGCCCTTCTGTGTCAAGAGCTATTGACCCCAAAAAACAAAGGCTCGTCTCCCAGGCAGGGATGGTGCCTTGCTGAGGGTCCACAAGGCCCAGAAACCTCTGAGCTGAGGAAATCTTGTCATACAGGGAGCCAGACAGATGGCAAAGAGGTTACTCGCCAAACCTTGAGTGCAGTGTCTGAGAAAGGCTGACCAGGTGCTATACACAGAACCTTGGATCTATTTCTGGAGGCGCCATGTTCCTATTTTATCCTGATGCTATGTTTTTCTAAAAAGTTGACAAAAAGTATCTTGAGAAAAAATGATTTATTGAATCTTATACTTCCAGGTCACAATATATCACTCACAGAAGAAGTCAGGTCAGGAACTCAACAGGAACTAGGGCAAAATTGAAGGAGGGGCATATTCTCACTTGCTCACTAGCTCATGCTTAGCTAGCTTTTTTATATAACCCAGGACCACCTGACTGAGGAATGGTACCACCCACAGTGGGCAGGGCCCTCTTACATCATTCAATTCTCAAGACACTCCTAGTATAAGAAGAGACCCAACGTTTACACACACACACACACACACACACACACACACACACACACACACACACACTTTCTCTCTGTCTGTCTGTCTCTCTCTGTCTCTCTGTCTCTCTGTCTGTCTCTGTCTCTCTGCCTCTCTCTCTCTCTCTCTCTCTCTCTCTCTCACACACACACACACACACACAGACACACACATGAGGCAGGGTTTCAGGGAAGGAATGAAGTGGAAAAAGAAAAAGAAAAAATATGGAGCATCGAAATATTTCAACTTTTTCAATATTTACAACTTGATAATGGCAGTATGAAAGCTGATGGTGAAGTAAATATTTGAAGGTCTCCAGATGGTAACTAATGGAGAGGAGAGAAATGAAGTGTGAGAAGGAGGAGGGGGAGGACAGCTAACAAGGCGTAGAACTGAGGAAGAGATCTAGAGACAGAGGGAGCCTGAAGCCAAGACCACCCAACTCTCAATCTCATCACTGGGCTACCACTCAGGATGACATCAAATAATGTCACAGGCAGTAGCCTGTTGGGGGACAGTGTGAGCAGCTGATCACTGTGGACATATATGTGGGGTTCCCCTTGGATTTAAAAGAGAGGCAGAAAGATCGGGGTCTCTGAGGACCCTCTTCTCTCCACCATTCTTTGATCCTGGAGGTGAAAAAGGCGTGCTTGAGAGAGAATTTTCAGCTTGCTCTAGTAGTTTACTTTAGCTGATTCTGGCTTTGTCTCTGAGCATGGATGGTGTCTGAAGAGATCGATGAGAGAATTTAAAAGTGTATTTCACTAGGGTCCCAAGGCCAACTCACGCGCTTAAATTCTGAAGGACAGTTTTCTTGCACTGATTGAGTATAGTGGTATGAAGAACTTTTCCTGGGCTGCTTTTTTTCCATGAAGATGAGGATGGGGAAGTGGTTTCCAAGGTGACCACCTGAAGGATGACCACCTGGATAGGACCCTGTAGGTAGCAATGGCGGACCATCAACTGCATACATCACTGCAGAACTTGACACTATCAGCAGCCTCTCTACCAACAGCTTCTTACATGCTGTTTGACTGTTCTTGCCTCTGGCATCTCCCAGATGGTCTGGTATGAGTCTTACTGAGCTCAGGTTATCTTCCCGGGAATAGAGCCATGCATGCCCTGGGTACTTGGGGAGTGTAAGTGTGTGCAAACATGTGTACACAACATACAGGTGGAGGTCAGAGGACAGCCTTGGCTGTTGGTCCTCACTTTCTACCTTGTTTGAAATGGACTCTGTTGTCTCAAGCTTTACAGCAGCCACCAGGCTAGCTGGGCCGTGAGCTTCCAGAGATCCTCCTGTACCTGCCTCCTATCTCGCCATAGGAATGGGGTTGTAGATGTGCACCAGCACGCTTGGCTTCACACGAGTTATGGAGATTTGAACTCAGAACCTTATGGTTTTATGTGGCAAACATTCTGTTCACTGGGCCTTCTCCGCAGCATCCTGATGGTCTCTTCATTCCTTTGTTTGTCATGACTCTTGTCACAGAGTTAAGTGGCCAGTGGTTGAAGGAAATAAAGACAGAGGAGTCAGAATTCTCTATCTAGGGATATCTCTAGGAGTGCTTGGGGCATTAAAAAAATTGTTTCCCTCTGCTTTGGGTACTCAGAACATGCACAGACCTACGAAACTGATCCATGGACCTCCCCTGGGAATAAATAAAGTGAACTCCATTCTGGTTCATGAACTCTAGGAAATGAGGTTGCTTCTGACCCTAGGTTAGCTTCTGGGGAGCCTTTATTATCTCAAGAGAAGGTCAGTTTCATGGCCGTGGTCCATGTTCCCCAAGTTCTCCAATTCCTGAGGCCTTTTTGTTGGTTTCTGGCTTTTGTCTACCCGCCTCTTCAGTTCTTCTGTGCCAGTGCCACGCAGGACATGAACTTGGTTGTCCATCCCCTCCTGCTTTCACTCCTCTTGAGCCCTCCACAACCCCCAAGAACACACAGATGAAGTCACACAGCCCAGCCCACAAGGTCCTCCCTGAGCTGACTCTCCCCATGTGTTTTCATTGGTATGGATGGTAACTGTGTGCCCACCTGCCCATGCACGTGGCAGCTGTGTCAAGTGGCTGCTCTCTTTGACCACATGGCTTTATTTCTGCTTGGCTGCATGTCCTCTTACACACAGCCTTACTCCCCCTAACACACAGCCTCACTCCCCCCTTACACACAACCTTACTGCCCCCTCTTACACACAGCCTTACTCCCCCCTTACACACAGCCTTACCCCCCCTTACACACAGCCTTACTCTCCCTCTTACACACACAGCCCACTCCCCCCTCTTACACACAGTCTTACCCCCCTCCACACACAGCCTTACTTCCTCCTTTTACATACAGCCTTTTCCCCTTATACACAGCCCACTCCCCCTCTTACACACAGTCTTACTGCCCCCTCTTACACACAGCCTTACTCCCCTCTTACACACAGCCTTACTCCCCCTTACTCCCCCCTTACACACAGCCTTACTTCCCCCTCTTACACACAGCCTTACTCCCCTCTTACACACAGCCTTACTCCCCCCTCTTACACACAGCCTTACTCCCCCAACACACAGCCCTACATCCCCCCACACACAGCCCACTCCCCCCCACACACAGCCTTACTCCCCAACACACAGCCCATCCCCCACACACAGCCTTACTCTCCCCACACACAGCCCACTCCCCCTTACACACAGCCCCCCTTACACACAGCCTTACTTCCCCCTTACACACTGCCTTACTTCCCCCTTACACACAGCCTTACTCCCCCTTACACACCGCCTTACTTCCCACTTTACACACAGCCCACCCCCCCCACACACAGCCCCACTCCCCCTAACACACAGCCCACTCCCCCTCTTACACAGCCCACCCCCCTCTTACACACAGCCCACCCCCCACACACCGCCTTACTCCCCCACACACCCCTTGCTTCCCCTCTTACACACAGCCCACTCCCCCCCCCACACACTGCCTTACTTCCCACTCTTACACACAGCCCACCCCCCCTCTTACACACAGCCTTACTCCCCTAACACACAGCCTTACTCCCCTCTTATACACAACCTTACTCCCCCCACACAGCCTTACTCCCCTCTTACATACAGCCTTACTCCCCCACACACAGTCTTACTCCCCATTACACACAGCCTTACTCCCCCCTTACACACTGCCTTACTTCCCACTCTTACACACAGCCTTACCCCCCTCTTACACACAGCCTTACTCCTCCTAACACACAGCCCCACTCCCCCCACACACAGTCTTACTCCCCCACACACAGCCCACTTCCCCCCTCCACACACAGCCCA
The DNA here is from genome assembly GCF_011064425.1 of Rattus rattus. Taxonomy (NCBI): domain Eukaryota; kingdom Metazoa; phylum Chordata; class Mammalia; order Rodentia; family Muridae; genus Rattus; species Rattus rattus. The sequence continues at coordinate 18,990,188 of NC_046168.1, read as the reverse complement.
CCCCCCTCCACACACAGCCTTACCCCCCCACTTACACACAGCCTTACTCCCCCCCTAAACACAGCCTTACCCCCCCTTACACACACAGCCCATCCCCTTTAATCCCTCTTACACACAGCCTTACCCCCCCTCTTACCTACCGCCTTCCTCCCCCCTTACACACAGCCTTACTCCCCTCTTACACACAGCCTTACTTCCCTCTTACACACAGCCTTACTTCCCCCTTACACACAGCCTTACTTCCCCTCTTACACACAGCTTTACTTCCCCCTTACACACAGCCTTACTTTCCCCCCCTTACACACAGCCTTACTCCCCTCTTACACACAACCTTACTTCCCCTTACACACAGCCTTACTTCCCCCTCTTACACACAGCCTTACTTCCCCCTCTTACACATAGCCTGTTGCCATGGCTGACTTTATTCAGCATCATCTGTGCATCCCAGCATCAGGACCGCAGACTTGGTTGCTCCTCCACGTTGGGTAGCTCAACTTGTAAAGGCATTTGCTGAGGAAGCCTGGTCACCTGAATTTAATCTCTGGGCTGCCTGTAGAGGTGAATGAACAGACTTTAAAATTGTCCTTTATTCTACATATGCACACTGTGGCAAATGTGCCACCTGCCCATAAAATATGTATTCATATTCTCTCAATAGGAATGATATTATTAATAACAACAATAATAACGGCCTTTAAAAGTTGAGGGATCGTTTTGTTCCTGTATGTGTTTTCTCTAAAGGACATGGTGATATTTTAGTGTCCTGGCTAGGATACCAGCAATTTCAGTGGCTCAGGTGTTTCCCTCACTTTTATTGTGCAAAAAGAGTGCCTGGCCAGTTGCACTTCTGTCAGCATTTCTCAGTTACTCGTCTCCACTTCCCCAGATCTCAGTCCCAGACCAGGAATTGAGGCCCCTCTCTGCCTTCACTTTATCTGATAAAATGGAGATTTTGGCTTAGATAAGGACGTTCACTCTAGCAGATAGAAGAACCCGACAGGGGCTCACAGGAAGCTACCAGGCACCCATGTCCTCTGAAATTGTCTGAATTCTGTGTGTCTGATTTTTTTCCTGCCATGTGTATATAATGTTTGAGTAAAAGAGTCTAACTCTAAAATTCTTTTTAGAAATTACTGGAATAAATGATTCACAGAAATACTGTGATGGTTAATCTCTATTGTTGTTTTGATGGGATTTACAACCACCTAGGAGATCTGCCCCTAGGTGTATGTGCTGGGGTGTTTTCAGAGAGGTTGCACTTAGGAGAGAGGACCCACACTGAATGTAGGTAGCACCAGTCTGTGGGCTGGGGCTCTTGGATTGGATAAAAAGGAGAAAGTGGGCTGAGCGTCAGCATTCGTTGCTCTTGGCTTCCTGACTGTGGCTGTCCTGTGACTAGTTGCTCTTCTCTCTTGATGCTACAATGGGCGCTGCTCTCACTACCACTCTTTCCACATGATGGCCTACTGGACTATACTGTCACACCGTGAACCAAAGCGAACCCTTCCTTCCTGAAGTTGCAGGGTATTTTCTCACAGTGAGATGAGAAATATAACACATCAAGGTAAAGTCCATCTACTTGCTGCCTTTTCCTTTTAAAATATCAGAATGCAATAATGAGGCAAGGGTTGTAGGATGAGGCAGTCTGTATGTCCTGCTGTGTGTGAGTCAGATGGCCCCTTTGAGCCCATGAGAGTATTGTCCCAAGTGGGACTCGACAGGAGCCTGTAGGAATTTAGACTAAGTGCTTTCCATCTAGGAAGGCTACTTGGCCACTGGCTGTCTTTGGCCATAGTCCATGAACTTTTTTTTTTTTCCTCACCACTTCACTGTGCCCGATGTCTGAAAAGAAAATGGCAGACAGCCCCAGAGCTGGTGGCGGTGGCACCCATTGCTTGTGTCTTCAGCCGAAGACCACAGTGGTTGACTTCCTCTGTAACTGATTCTCACAGATCTTGAGATGTGACTGCCATCTTGTGTCCCCTCAGCAATCGAGGGGCTCCCATGTCTTTACCCAAGTTTTCTTGTAAAACTCTTGGTTCCTGGGTTTGCCATTTGGTGAGAAAACGTGTTTTGTAATCATTAACCCTAAAACCAGTGGTTTTATGGGATTACTCTAGATATAATAGATATCTAGATATTTGCCCCTTTTTCCTTGAATTCAGTTAGGTTCTCTTTCTCCACACTCATTCGCTGATTAAATGGGTTGCACCTTCTCACTGTTTTTACCCATGAGAGTTCCGGTCTAACTTTCTCCAAACATTAAGGCTGTCTTCCTTGCCATATTGACAGCACAACTAACTGTGGGCTGAAGTTATATGTGCATGTGGAACCTGCCGTCCCAAATCAGACATGTGAGTCTCAGAACACAGTCGCAGAAGATAGATCTAGATGGCACAAGTAGAGACCCCTGTGGCTACCAGTCATTCTCAGAAGACTTGTCAGAGTTTGTGTGGACAGCTGCTTCTAAAGCAGTGGTGGGAGTTCTGCAGGAATGGACCCTTTGAAAGCTGACAAGGGAGCTAGATGGACTGTCGCACTTTAAGATGACTCAGCTGTCATGTCTCAGTTTCTGCATAGGGAAGTCTGGACTCAACACAGACAGGCTGCTTTGCTTCTCGAACTTATTTTCACTCACGCTACACGTCCCACTAACTGGACGTAGTTAGCCATGGAACAAGAAAACCAGGATCCGAGCTATGGGAAGGAATACTCGTGCTTTGATCTGAGGTTCTCTGGACCCACATCTCTTCCGAGCAGCACTCTTACCAGTTGCTTGGTAGATTATCTGACATAGTAAGATGCCTGCTGGAATCTGGCCCAACAGCATGCATTATAACCTCTGTAAAGGGCAGAGGATGTGCTATTTACAAATCCTCTCCCTTTGTCATCTTTCCTGGGCCTCTAGCTGGAAGATGCTTCCTGAAATGTGTGCGGAGAACAACAGAGCAGTGATGGTAGGCAGAGGGGCTTTCGATGGTGACTTTGACTCGAGTGCTGCACTTGAAGCCATGGCTCGTTTTAGAGTAGGGATGTCCTGTGAGTTGCCTTTCCAATGACAATGAATGTGAGCTGTACCTCACAGGCTTTGTCACTTGTGGGGATGATGCTGTTCTGAGAGGTCGTAGAAAATTGGGGAGTGGGGACTGGTTGGAGGGATTGGGTCACTCTTGGTGGGCTTTGAGGGTTATGATCTGCCTCTTGCCTGAGTTCTCTAATTTCTGAACTGCCTGACTCCTCCATGACTGCCCTGCTCTTCCCACCTTCAGACCAGGTACCTAAATAAACTCTTCAATTCTGGAGTTGCTTCTGCCAGGTGTAACTGCCTGGTGTAACCACCAGGAAAGTAACTGTTAGATATGACTTCCCTTTCACCTGTACTGGAGATGGCTCCGCTATGGCTCTCCTGTGACAGAGGGGCCAGCCTGTGACTGTTGTTCACGCGGTGATTGTAACAGATGACTAACAGCTTTGGAGAACTTGACGTGAGGGTACCTGGCCACTAAATATGAAATAGCTATCTGTCATATAGAATACAGATTTTAGCTGTTTCATTCATTTGAGTTGCTCTGTGGTCTGGAGAGAGTACCTAGCAGTCAAGAGCATGTGTTACCCTCACAGAGGACTTGAGTTCGATTCCTAGCACGCACATGGCAGCTAACAAATGTCTATAGCTCCAGTTCCAGGGGATCTGATGCACTCTTCTGGTTTCTGTGGGCACTGCAGACATGTGATATACAAATGCACAGAAATACCTATGCACACAGAATCAAAATAAATCTTTAAGAAACTAGAATCCTCTTTTAAGGGAGAATTCCCTTACATGAAGAAAGTCATTCTTATGGAAGGGTGCTATTTGATTGTGTGGTTTTGCTTGGAATGGGAAGTATTTAAACAAACGGTGGCCCAAATTAAAGATGTTGGACTAGAAAACGTTCTGTCTGAAGGAATTTTAATTTGTTTAAATTCAGTGGCAGTTGGGAAAGAGGGAAACAAGGAGTTTGGAGACCTTTCAAAGATGTCTTTGGCTTTTCTAGAGGATGTTTCTTACTGAAGGGGGAGAATCAATATTGGAACCTCTCTGAGGTTTCTGTCCTTGTGCACTGTGGAGTCGCCTAGGATGCCTTAGAGGTTAGGATACAGTGGGAGCACTACACTCATTAAAAGCAGAGGCCACAATGTAGCCCAGTGATACATTGCTGACCTAATATATAGAAAGCACTGGATTCAGTTCTCAGCACTGCAGAAAGGCATACTATCAGGTTGTCTAAAGAGTAAAATGCACTGGTGTCCTCTAGAAACTTAGAGAGCTTAAAACAAAAGGTTGGGAAAGATACAGAAATGCTAAAAACCTAAGTGATTACATCAATACCAGAAAAGTATTTGAAATAAGGAATAAGGAATACTATCTAAGGTAAAGACAGACATTATATGAAGATCAAAAGTCAGGGAACCAAGAAGTCATAACATTCCCAAGTGTGAACACAGCTAAGGACAGAACTAGAAAGCAGCTAACACAAAAATTCATGGAGCTGAATGCAGAAATGCAGAAATGCAGCCTGCTAGCTGGACAGCTCAGCAATCCTTTCACGTCCCTCTATAAAAGGAGCAAATGGAACTTACAGAAGCCAGGCGCGGTAGCACATGGCTTTAATCCCAGCATGTGAGTATGGATGAGCTTAGAGCCAGCTAGGTCTATATAGTGAATTCAGACCAGCCAAGACTACATAGTGAGACCCCATCTTTCTCTATGTAAACGTGCGTGAGTTAATCAACACTGTCGCTTGATTGAGTGGATAGTTAGAGACTCCTAATTATGACAGAATACACACCCATTTTCAACACACGGATGATTCATCAAGATATTCTGGTCATAAAATACACCTTAATAAATCTAAAAGAACTTGTACCATAAAATCATATGTTTTGACAAGTTATCTGAAAAATCCTGGATATTTACAAATTAGTGGTATTTCTAATAAACCAGTCACAGAATTAGGTTATTTCTGCTTGTATTTTAAAGATTTTGTATTTTTAAATGAATGTGCATGTGTGCACGTGTGCCCATTTAGCTCCGAAGACTCCTGGAGCTGCAGTTGCAGGTGGTTGTGACACAAGTCCTGGGAACTGAACTTGGGCCTTTGGAAGCAGTGTGTACTCATAACCACTCAACCACTGCTTTAGCCCCTTCACATTTGAGTTTAATGAAATATTCACTATGAATACAATTTGAATGAAGGGAAAGCATGTCAGAATGCTTAGGAAACAAGGTCAGTGTTGCTTAGCAGTGATTGGGAATCATGACTGATTTACAAAAATAAAAACATCAAATTAATTAATAAAGGTCCTGCTTTAAGAAACTTTAAAAAATGGGCTTGGGACGTGGCTCAGCAGTAGAGTGCTTGTGTAGCATGCTACAGGCCCTGCTCGATCCCTTGCACAGCAAAAATGAAAAGTTCCAGTTAGCTATTTCCCAACAGACAATAGTTTTTAAAGGAATTAGAAACTAGAAAAAAGAAGAGCAGTTGAAATCCGAAGGAAATGCAAGGAAGAGACTAATCAATGACTAACACCCAAGAAACAGTGAGAAAGCCAGCAAAACCCAGGGGTGACTTTTGAAAAGAGTGACGTGATTGCCAGGACTCTCGTCAGACCAATAAATCAAAAGGCAACCCAGTCACAAATGATCAATAACAAAGCTAAGAGAGATGTGTAGTCAATAAAAGGCAAATATTACAAATAGCTCCCTCTCTTTAAGATTATAACAATTTGTGTGAACTAGATACTTCCTTAAAAGATATCAGTTACCAGAGTTCACTCAAGAACCTGTATAGCCCTTCATTATAGGAAGGGCCTGCCACTTTCAGAGTTAATAAATATAGTAGGTGCATCCTGCTCATGACTACAGTTCTAATTACCAATTAAATCATTACATTTCTCTAAGAGTAGACATGTTAGACTAAAAACACTGGAATTCATAGCATACACTTGTCTCAAAGGGCCCTTGCTGGTGATATGACACCGTGCACAGTGCAAGCAGAACATGTTATGTGCTCGGAATCCAGGCTGCAGTAAAATCACAGGAAACAGCAGAGGCAAGTGATGCCAGATGCACTTTGAAATTCATTACCTGTTGATTATGAATCAAGTTTTGCTCATTGTGCATTCAGAAACGTTTTATTGTTGGCGTGTGTGTGTGTGATTCAGTTACCTGACCTGATGAGGGACTGTCCATAGTTTAAGAGGTTACATGCTAAGAGATTTAATGTTCTACTCAATCACGTAAGTTCCTGATTTCTAAGCGATTCCATGCTAAGGGCCAGTCTTAGCTTGGAGAGAGGTTCTGAGGAAGGGGTGTCTGGGAGCAGTGAAAGAAATTACTGGAAGACCAATCATGGGCACAGGCTGATGGGCTATGTCCTGCTCGAGACAGCTTTCCAGACTATTCTCTCTTACAATTCTAAACAATTTCTGGATGGTTCATCCCTTATAGATCAAAGGACCAGTCTTTTACACATCAATTCAGTCATTACCCCAGGTTCCCTTTTGATTATTCAATGAATCAGTGTCCCATGACGTCAGCCCCTTGATTCTTAGACAGCAAGCACATGTTTGTTAGTTTGTCTGTCTGTTTGTTTAACATTGCAAATGAATTCAGAGATCTGCCTGCCTTTGTAAATACAGGCAGTAAGCTAGCTGGGTGGAATCTTGCCTGATCTCACTATTCCCACCACACCTGGGCCTAAGTTCTGTCCCTGGCTAACCTTGAACTCAGTTATCTGTCTGCCTTTGTATCTTTCTTACAAACTGGTTCCTAGTGCAGCTGCCTCTGTTCTTTTAGGTTCATGAAGCCCCTCATATATTTGCATCCTTATATCTTGTATAGTTGAGAAATTATATATTTTTGAACTCATGTTTTCAGAGTTTATTCCTATAGCCTTAAGGGCTGTCCTCTGAAGGTCTTAGCATTTACCATTTTGCTGAGACACAGACATGCCCTCACCTCCTGGACTCACGCTGCTTCTAATTATCATGGACTCATTAACCTTGGCAGACAGAACATTCCCCAAAGGAGGAACATGAAAATATATACATTATTATACAAGCAAGCGTTATGGCCACCGTAACCATCAACGCTCATGGAAGCACGTACCCTGCTGGCTTGTTCCATGGCAGGAACCATGTCACTCCATCCCTTGTGTGTGGCCATGCAGGATTCAACAATTCTATGTCCTACTTTATCACTCAAAACCCCAATTTAATACAAACGATTTCTTGAAATCTATTGCATTTGGGCTGCATTGGTTTTCTCTGTGTCTGGCCACCAAGTGGAAGGATCTATAAACCAGAAGGCAGTCTGTTAAACACTGAAGAGGATTAGGTGAGAGAGTCTCTCTCTGGGCTGTGTAGCAGACCAGGCCAGTGTATGAGGTACTTGAGTGGCTGCATTGTTGTCTTCTGGTAAAAAATGTCATTCTTCATAACTTTGCATGTTTGTACCCTCCATTGACTCCATTGAGTCAACTAAATTAATGGTTATATTCTTTATTTCAGAAAAGCTGTACAACTCCACTGGCCGGGATCTAAGAAGGGCCCTTTTCTCGCTGAAGCAGATATTTCAGGTAAAATGGAAAAGCGAAAGCCGAAATACCACAGTCCTGGTTTTACTTTGCTAGGGAGTTAGATACATAAAAGCTTATACCTATGTTTATTATAAATAGGAAAGTGTGTTTTCAGGACATTACAAGTTAGATCAGGGCGTTGAGGAGACGGCAGAGTGAGCCATGGGCTTGCTGAGCAAAAGATAGAACCAATTTGGATCTCCAGCACCCAGGTAAATGCTGGGTGGGCATGATGGCTTGCCAGGATTTCCAGTGCTCATGAGGTGAAAATAGGAATCTAGGGCAGTCTGAATAACTACTCTAGCTGAGCTACTGAGCTCTGGATTCAGGTGAGAGACCCTGCCTCAATATAAAAGGTGGAGAGCAATTGAGGAAGATCACTGATGTCAACCTTTGGCCTCCACATGAGCTTGCAAACGTGTGCCTGCAACCCTCCCACATGTGTCCACATGCATATGCACATCACACACACACACACACACACACACACACACACACACACACACACAAAATTAGATCAGAATTCTAGAGAAGAATATTTTATGTCAAATATTTCAAGTATAAAAAGTAAGGACAACTTAAGCAAATAATATTTTATTCTATATTCCAATTTTTTTTAAAAAAGAAAACCCATTTGATTATAATTAAAGACCTGTGTTCTTTCTGTTCCCCTCCAAATGTATTCTTTCTGTTCCCCTCCATATCACTACCTGCTCCCCACACCCATGCCTCCTTTCTACCAATGCTTGCATTTAGTGTTGTGTATATTCATGTTTCCATCCCAGTGGTAGATACTCACTGTGTATAACAATCTGTGGTATTAACTTCATGTGCATGCTGTCATGTGCACCCGTCCTACTTCCACTTCTTCAGTGAATGGGAGTGGGTGTGACTAGCTCTGGCTAGGGTTCTATTATATCCAGAGAGCTCAAGCTGTTCCGCTCGTTCTTCTTTGGGTAGACGGTTTGCTTAATCCCAGTTTTGTTATTATACATCCAGCTACTGTAGGGTATGCTCCCTCATGCACATGCAAGTCCCTCACCACTAGTTTCATGTTAACACTCCATACACACCAAGCCTTCCCTTTATCCCTGTACAAGAGAAGCCCTTAGTGAAGGGCTAAGTCAGGCTCCAGATACCCATGAGTGGGGTAGTGAAGGTGACCTTTGCATGGAGTAGGAATGTTCATTATTTTTTCCATTTTAATTTTATTCATGTATACATTCCACTTTCTTCTAATTCCTGTCTTATCCATGTCTTTCAAAGACTGTCTTTGTTGTTGATAATTTTAGCCAGAGTGAGTTTTTTCCTGTTAAGAGGGACTAGGCAAAAAAGCTGGGCAAACCAAACCAACCAGCCAACCAACCAAACAACAACAGCAACAACAACAACAACAACAACAGCAACATCATCAACAACAACAACATCAACATCAACAGCAACAACAACAACAACAACATCATCAACAACAACAACAAACCCATTTACTCACCCACACTCATCTCTTCTTTTACTCCTCTCTTCTTCTTTAAACTTGTTCAGTATACTGCCTCTTCTCTCCAGGATGGGACCCCTTTTCTGGTGGAAATTTCTAGAGACATGTCCTCTTTTCTCTTACATCCCAAGTCTGTTGCTGGGGGCATGGTTCCTCTGTCATGTTATAAGAAACTTGTATCCTTTTATCATATGGAGAATAGGTGTTATCAGATAAAACTAAGTCATTCTCCCTCTCAGAAGCAAGCTGAAGGGTTGCCCAGTGGAACAATACACATCAATCAGATGATAACCGCTATGGATCTAGACACACTGAGAAAGTTTGAACTGATGGACACATTCACAAGGAATCTAAAACCTTACAATGATAGGCAAGATGACTAGGTGGTGGGTGCTGGTGGACTAGCTGTTTTGAAAAGGGCAAACTTTTACAATCTCACATTCATCTTGCCTTTTCATATTGAACTTTAAGTTAAAAGGACATCTCTTTTAAAAATGAAAGCCTTTGTAGGTAATAAAGAATAGAAAACCCCTGTTTTTTGGCACTTAATGAATCTGTTAATGAATTAATAACAAAAGTTGCTAACATGTCAGAAAGAAGGTACTACTAGACATTAGGGAATATAAAGTATGATGTAGTCAAGCCAACATATCAACCCTGGCTTCAGATTCAACTACAAATAATTAAAGACAGAAGCACATGCTAGACATCACTTTAGGGAAATGATCTGCTAAATCCAGATGGTGGGCTGCTCTAAAGGATGACTGACTTTCTTCAGCACATATGTTAATGAGGGTATGGTCATTATCTTCCGTTAGTTAAATGACATTTCTGAGTTTTAGATTCATATAAATGAATTGATGTATGTAGATGTTATTTGGATCTTTTTTTGGTCTTAGCTCCGTGGAGGTAATAAAACACCCGAACCAAAAGGTAAGGAAACTTAGGTGAGGAAAGGGTTTGTTTCAGCTTACACTTCCAGGTCACAGTCTATTGAAGAAGGAAGTCAGGGCAGGAACCTAAAGCAGGAGCCTGGATGTCTGAGCCAAGCTGTTTGCTACCTTATCTCTGACTCATGTTTACCTACCTTTCTTATATAGCTGAAACACATCTGCCTAAGGATGATGCTGCCCACAGTGGGCTGGCCCTTCATATATCAATCATGGGTCAAGACCATCTCTTACAGACATGGCCACAGTTCAATCTGATCTGGGGAATTTCTTGAATAAGGTTCCTCTTCCCAAGTAATGCTTAAGTTGTATTAAACTGACATCCTGTGTAGTGATGATGAAAAAGTTGTAAATATAGACACTGACCAGATGTTTGATTGTTTTTTAAACTTAAAATGTTTCTTATAAATACCTATTTTTATAAGGTTTCTATAGTTGGAAACCACAGAAATAAACTATGTGTGCTCTGAGAATTGCTTCAGGTTCCATAGCAGGAGAAGATAGAATGATGAATAGAAAACAAGATCTCTGTGAATTCATTTACACCTGTGTTTGCAGGACTATTTGTTTTACACACAGTGAGATTTTCCCAAATTGAAAAGTTAGAAAGAAAACCAAATTAACTTGTTCAGACTTGTTATATAGTATTTGAACCAATCTACTCCTCGGTGCGTGTCCCTTGAGTTTCTCCTGCGTAGCCTAGAAACAGCTAGGCTAGTACTATGTAGACAAGCATGATGGAAGGTGCTTGCTACAGGGAGTGGGTCCCAAACCACATTGAAGGCCAGCCATGCTGGAGGTTAACTGGACCCGACAGGCAGGTGTTGGGAAGGCTTAGGCTGGTCTGCATCTTTACCAGCGCTCATGCTCTTTAGGCCTGGAGGTATTTCAGAGACTCTTACTTTAGGAGCTTAAAGAATAAAGACATTGGATTGAGTCAGTTAGTAACAATAACAACAAGACCCAAGACAAAAACAAAACAAAAACAAAATAAAACAAACAAGCAAACAAAAAACAGGGCTCTTGACTCCAGGGCTAAGGGCATTTGATGCCAAGCTTGAAACCCTGAATCAGACACCAAAGACACACACAGTGGAAGGGAATGCCAGCTTCCACAAGCTGCTACTCGGCTCCGTCTGCATGTGGCACCATGTGTCTCAACACATGTGCGTGTTCACACACACACACACACACACACACAGCAAATGTAAAACAAAAATATCACAAGCCAATGAATAGCTCCTACAGAAAATTCTGGAATGCGGCAATAACCCCTTATCAGCTGGTGAGAACATTGCAATTTCATAATCATCTGAAGCCGGTGACTTAAGAATCATGTGTCACTGCCTATGTATTTCAGGATACGTATTTAAAATCTAGGACATTGCCAATTTGGAAGACTTTCTCCACATTTATTATCCACAAGTCTCTCCTTCCCCGGTGCCTTATCTACACGGGCCCATGCATTTTAGCGAAGGGTCTGAGTTATTCTCACGAACACCGTCTCACCTGTCCGGTGCTTTTTTCCGAGGGCCTTTGCCAGACACTCGGTTCTCTGGTATATTAATATTAGTGATTAGCTTGACTGGTTTCTCGAGAGCTTGTTCGCACTTTTTCACCATGAAGTCATGTGTGAATCTAGTTTTAGTTAAAGCAATAAACATTTGTTACATGCTTAGAAAACCCTCCTGACTAGACATGAGCTCATCTGCATGTCCATTCCACATATGCTGCTGGAAAAGAGTGGGAGAGAGGGAGACGTATTTTTTTATTCCCTTTATACCTACCAGTGTAAAGTAATTTTCCAAAGACTCACGATACTGTCCCGTTTTCTCTTTCTTCCTCAGCCATGATTATCTCAAAGTCTGAGTTCACACAGCTGTCTCTCATTATGTTCAGTCTGGCTCCGCCCCTGCCCCTAACTGGCACTGACCCTGCCTCGCTACATCGCTTCCAGGGACCTGTACTATGTCTGCCCACATTTAACTCAAGGCTCCCATCCATGTAATTGAAAAATGTCATATAATAAAGAGAGGGGCTGATTGCACGTCGAGACAGGAGAATTGTACCAGGTCATCTATTTTCTCTCTTAGTGATAAATGCCTGGTTGCTGCTACTATCCCAGTTCTCTGTAGTTCACTCCATTGGCTTCTGTATTCCCATTGCTGGGGTTTACATGTGAATGCCTGCTCTGCTGTCTCTTATAACGAAGTATGGATGCTCCTGCTGCATCCTCCCTGTGCTGTCTATTGTAGGAAATCTGCAGCAGTGGAAATGTCTGTTTCACTGGGCTCCCCACAATTTGTTTTTACAGCAACTGCCCAGTTGAGTGCTGTCCAGATGTAGTTCAGTGGTCCCGGACAAGTGTATGTTGTTTGTTTTCCTGCCCTCTCGAGTCTCAGACTGTCTGTAAAGACATCCTGCTCTGCTCGTTTGGTAATTGAGTAGCCAAGCCTGGGTGTCAGTTCAGCAATCCCAATCTGGTGTTTTTGCATAGAGTCTTGCTTCCTTGTCCTCTCAAAGCTCCCTAGAGGGCGAAGGTGAGAAACGTCCCTCTTTGAACCTCTGTCTTGCCTGGAAGGAAGGAAGCTTTGATATTCACAGCCCCAGAGCTCTGTCCACTGAGGCTTCCCCATCCTCAGGCAGGGCTATGGCTACGCAATTTGCATGTGTGAGAGACTCCAAGGGTCCCTTGCCCGGTCTATCAGGAGAGCTCTCTTTGAGAACCACTAGCTTAGCAGTGTACTGAGTTTCTCTCTATGTCCTGCCTCTGGCTGACCACGGATGGCCAGCTGCTGCAGATGAATGGCTGCCCCTGTACCCAGCTCCCTTCCTGTGCTGCCAGCTGTGCAAGGAAGGAGATGAGAGACGGGACTTCCTCAGGGTGACAGCATTCACATGCCTTTTGCTGAAACTGCTGTCTCTAGGCTATCTCTTGGGACAGGCATGCGCTTTTCATGATGGGTTGCATGGTCACTGGATGCTGCTGTAGTAAAAACTCCATGGGGAAGTTTCACGTGGCCAGCACTTTGGGTCCTGTGGGTGTGGGTTCTGAGGATCTTGGAAAATGAAAAGCAGAGCACTATACAGCTTCCGGACGGGCAAGAGATTCATTTACTTCATCTTTATTAGATTGCCCAGAAGGCAATAATTGGTCTTTGGCAAATGACATTGTGAAGACTTGTAAAATTTCTTTGGCAAGAGTTAGACACTTGCTCATGGGCGCTCTCTCTCTCTCTCTCTCTCTCTCTCTCTCTCTCTCTCCCTCCTCCTCCTCCTCCCTCTCTCTCAAAAAAGGAGAAAAAGAATAAAGAAAAAAAAAAACCTTCTTAAAATAAAATTCCAAAAACAAAAAAAATAGAGTTGAGGAAAATCTGGGAGGAGTTGGGGGAGGGGGAGGAAGCATAATCAAATATATTGTCTGAAAAATTAAAATATTTAAAAAGAGTCAGATGCTTTATCTGAACAGAGCAGAATCTCCTATGGGGTAATTTTACTTCAAAGATTCCTGCAAAGTTTGAACAATGCAGCTTGGATATAAGGTAGATAGGGACCTATTTAAATACTTTAAAATTTTTAAATTTTCTTTTATTTCATTTCGTTTCTTTCCTTCCTACTAGGATGACAAGGATTTGGTGCATGAATTCGTCATAGCTGAAGGTCTGACATGTTTGATCAAAGTGGGAGCCGAGGCGGATCAGAACTATCAGAACTACATCCTGAGGGGTAAGTCATGGCAGCCTCTCTGTGGGGGGGCCAAGGTCTCCCTCAGGCGCTCACATGATGGGAGCTTTGTAAGAAATCTGGGATAATGGAGGGAAGACTCCTTGTGGTAACTCATGGCTTTTCTATCAGTTCCTCAGCTCTTAGTACTTAGCTGGTGTCAGGGCTGACTTAGTTTCCTGTAGGTCGCTAAGAGCAAAGAACGTGTGACTCGACTTTTACATAAACCCCTTTTTCGATAAGCAGGGACACATGCTAATTGGGCTCAGGTAAACTCTTCATTTTGGCTCAAAGCTACCCAAAACTAAAACCCTGATGTATTTCTAGAAGGAAAAATTAGTTTTTAAAGTCGAGTTGTCCCCTGTGGTGCTGTCATGAAAGTGCACATTCTTCACCACACCTTCCTGTTTCTGATTCATAGGTCTCAGGTGGGCCTGGGCACTTGCCCTGTAAGGAGCGGTTCTAATCACTGCCTTATAATTTAATGTGCAAATTAATGCACAGCAGCTTTGAAGCCAACTCCTGCTGCCATTAGAGCTAATGGTCTCGTACAATGGTGGCGATTCGGGTCTTCTGCTAAGTAATCTTGTTTCTTCCTGTAAAAAATAACCCAAAACCTATGTGCGGAAACACATAGGTTTGAACTACAAAAACAATGGGTTTGGCCAGAAACAATGGGTTTGATCTACAAAAAGAGACATTTCATGTAAGTCAGTATTATCCCAATTTTATAGTGGAAAATAGTTGAGACTCAAAGACATCAGTGCTTGTGCCTAAGGATGCCACTTTCCCTGGGCCTGGCTTGAGCACTGGCCCAGGTCAGGATGATCCTGGGTTTTCCTGTCCCTTCAGTGTGAGTAACTGTGACTCCACAAACTGCAAGTTGCTGTTCATAAAAAAGAAAAAAGCCACAGACATCTTTTACTTTTCCTTTTGGATGAAGGGGGGTACACAAGCAGTGTGATTTAATATGAGATGCCCATGGTTAGGGTTGACTGAGGCAGTGGCTGGGTCACTTGCCCTGAGAATGCACCTTTGTGTCCTGTGCTGTGATGTAGGTAGCCAAGCTTTCCTTCCCCAACTGGTGCTGCTAAAACCCACACAGCAGAAGGTACAGCAGAAACTCCCAGGGGTCACTGAACACATCCTTAAGTCAGAGTTCACTCTTTGGGTTTGCCCTGCTAAACGCCATGTGTGTAGGAGAGGGCACCTTCTTCACCCTCTTCCTTTGCTCTGTGGTATCTGTGAGATGACAGGCTGGCTCCTTCTGTTACCTTCCATCTTTCCTTGGGCTTCTCAACAGATTTGAATCAGTTTTCAGAAAGGATGCCTGACTGTTGGGATGCATGGTTTCTGACCTCCTGTATAATTTAGTCATTAACGTAGAAATTGGGATGGTGGGTAAAGACACACTGACCTCGAGCTGCATGCTCTATTGTATTCAAAGGTGGCAGCTGTCTCTGTGTTATAACGGGCAAGTCCTGTCTGGAGCCTCATTCGTGTGCTTCTCCTCAGGCTTAGATTAGATGAAAGTAGAGAAATGGGGCATGGAGAAGGGTACTTCCATTGGCTTAATTTATTTCCCCCACTCACAAGTTAGAAACTTAAAGTTGGCTGACACAAGAAATGCACCCCAAAATATCTCATTATGAATAATGAGTCCACACTAACTCTGTATATACGTGTAGCTATTTGAAATGTTTATCATTTAACTCAACAAACCAAACCAAACCATAACCATCCATATGTTTATTCCTCTGTCCCTCTCCTGGGAGCATGTATGTGTGATTCTTATGTGTAAGCATCTATTTTCATTTGCATCCAAGTCACGGCTTTCAGCTAGAGTGGGTCAATTTATCGAAAAGGATAAGGATTATAACAGACTCCCCCCCCCTCGATTATAAATGGATTACATCATCACATGTAGCTGCAAGGGAGGCAGAGAAAATGGGTGACTAGCTTCTTGGATTTAACAGAGGACACACTTAAGAGAAGTCTGACTTTGGGACCGAAGAGTATTAGATATGGCCACATAGAAGAAAAAACTAGTTGTGACTGGGAAGGGCCCCCTAGGAAGCAGCAGTGAGTACCACCCAATAGCTAGCCTTGGTGTTGCCCAGCGAATTTTTGTACAGAGTGCAAGTGGAGGTTAGTCCTCGGACAAGGCCCTGATGTAGAGTGTTGTGAATTCTGCTCTCCAGCAACTGTAGATGGTGTTGACATCATGAGCTCCATTTAAAGCTCTCTGCCATACTGAGTGTTTATCCTGAAGCTTACAGTGCTTTGTTAACTTATAATGTTCTGATCTGGACCAGAAAGATGCTAAGAGCACTTTGCTGAATGTTAACAAGTGAGAATGCCCACTCATGACCCAGAGAGATCCTGAAAAACACTTGCTACCGTTCCCCCACCCCCACCCCCAAAACATGTCAGCAGTTAAGACCCTCTTAGTAGGCAACACTTGTAAGATGTACGGAGGTGTAATGCTTCATCCCACCACCAGGGTTTGGCCTTCCCACCCTTTCTTTCTTGCCATGCAGTCCTGGGAAAGTGAGGAGCCCCCTCCACCACTTGAGTCACTTCTGAGCATGCCGTTTTCCATGGAAAGGAACATCTTCTTTTGTCTGCCCTGAATCTACCCAGTCTCAAGAGATTCGCCCCAACCAGGGCACTGTGCTCACTCAGTGGCACACTGTGATGTTTCCTGCTGAAACCTGTGCCAAGAAACGTGTCTTCTGGGAGCACATGAATGATGCATTTCTTGGGCTGTGACTTTTTTGTTTTTATACAAGGAAGCTATCATTCTTCCTAACCCACGTGTTGAGTCGCTCCTCTGTGTCTTCAACAGAGCTCTTGTGAGCAACAGTCAGTTGCCAGCAGTCGCCAGACATTCACAATAGAATAGCTTGCTTCGCTTGGCCCAGCCATGTTTTGACCATATTACATTGGAGTGGAAATACAGGAGGGGCAGATGGAGCTCAGGAGGAGGAGGAGGTCTGCAAACATTTTTCTCCTTAGGTTATTGGTTTTGGGCGAGAGCACAGCTAGACACACAGGGCCAGTTGGAGCACACCAGGGCCTGCCCAGCAGCCTCGGGAGTGGGCACCGTGGTCGAGCACCTCACTGTAGTTTCCCAGGAAGGAATAGCCGGAGTGAAATAAGCAGGCCTGTAGGTAAGATGCTCAACCCTCGCTGTGGACGTGAATGCGTTCAGAGCCACATAGGAGACATGCTTCCCAAGGTTTCCCCAGGGGAGGGAACCCTCTCTGAATGTGGTGGCACTGCCCTTTGGGCCAGGGTCCTAGATGAAGTGGAAACAAGGAAGCAGGTTGACCACCAGCACTTCTTTCTGCTTCTTGACCGGTGCAGGGTGTCCAGGAGCCTCACGTCCTGCTGAAATCCACTTCCCATCACACCGTGCCTGCTAAAAAGGACTGTGCTCTCGAACCGGGAGCCACGATAAACCCTTTCTCCCCTAAGCTGATTCTGTGAAGCGTTTTACCACAGCAGTAAGAACACTGGAGCACGGCAGGGCTGGCCGTTTACAATTATTTCAGCAGGGTCTGAGGCACATCGGTCTCAGGAGTGATCAGGGCTTGTGGGTGGGGACTTCGGTTATGGGACACTATTACAAAAGTGGTTGACGCTGGGCTACTTAGGAAGGGGAACTGTCTGGCTTCAAAACTGGGCCAAGCAGCATTTACTAAACAACACTGCAGATGGTAAGGTGGCTCCAGCCTATCCTCTGTGAAGTTACCTGTGAGGTCGCGTAAGTGCTCAGCTTGATGGGACCACCTGTGGCCCCCACAGGCCTGAGGAGCAGTGTGCAGATGAGTCTGTGATCAGAAGACTCTAATCTGTGAAGAAATTTGATGCAATCATTTTCTATTCAGCCCTGTTAGACGGTGGCGGTGGCAATGGTGTGTGTGTGTGTGTGTGTGTGTGTGTGTGTGTGTTAAGCTTTTATTTTATTTTTTTGTCTGCATGTATATCTGTGTACCACATGTGCATCTGCCCTTAGAGGCCAGAAGAAGGTGTTGGACCTCCTGAGACTAGAGTTATAGAAGATCAGGAGCCCCCGTGTCATTGCTGGGACTCGGTCCTCTGAAAGAACAACCATGCCCTTAACTAACACTGAGCCATCTCTAGCCCCGAGTCTGAGGTTTTTTTTTTTTTTTTTTAAATATAGAGGGCCAGGCATTGGTTATGTTCCATTGAGTGTCTATTGGCTGAGAGGTAAAGACAGGTTTGAGTTACAGGGCAGCCAAGTGCTCTCCACAAGTGTGAGCAAGCTGCTGGGAAGAGGTCTTAGCTGCACAACACGGAGAAATAATATTTATCTGAGTTATTATTCTTGGATGGTTATAGCTAATGATCTACAGTTTTTCAGGATAGCCAGTATTTAATATAAATGTACTGCGGAATTTTATACCTCACAATTATGCTTATGGAAGGAGGACCTAGAGTAGTATATTCCTGGGAACTTAAACTTTCCACAAACATTACCAAGTCTTGGCTATGGACCATGAGCCACATCAGGCCCCGAGGCTGAGCCGATGAAACCAGGATTGAACCCTGCTGTAGTGCAGATGCCCAGGACATCTTAGATACCGTACACCCATTGCACATACATACCAGACATCGGCGGAAAAGAGAAAGACGTGTGAAAGCCCGAAGGGCAGCTGTATATCCTGGCAGAACCCCAAGAGAAGCCTCCTTTGATTGGCAGGTTTCATGCAAAGAGAAAATTTTTTTCAAGGCAGGGTCTCGCTATGTGTCTCTGGCTGGTCTGGAACGCACTCTGTGTATCAGGCTGACCTTACAGACACAGAGTCCCAACCGGCTTTGCCTCATGAGTGCTGGGATCAAAGAAATGCAGTTCCACACCTGGCTCGATCATTTCACTGAAAGCAAAGCTTAGTCACGAACACTGTAGTTATAATCAGAGCCACGGTATAAAACACATGAACCTCAGTCCTTTAATTGTACAAGAAAAGTAGATTTTTTTTTACCCCCGTAGTATTTTCAAACAAATGTAAATATTGTCAGCATTTCAAAATGCAGATTTGAGGTTTAAAAGTCCAGAATTCAATGACTGAATTTTTCAAATGTAACTTATATACATGATGGAGTTTGATTCAGCCATAAAGAAAAACAAAATGGTGTCATTTGTTGTAGAGTTGATGGAATTTGAAGATTCCATTTTATTATATGCACACAAGGCGGTCACAGATAGACAAATGCCATGTGCTTTTCCTCACACATAACATCTAGATTTGTATGTGTGTGTGCATACATGTGTACACATGTATTCATGTCTATAACATGAAATGGAAAAGAGACTGGGGAGAGAAAGTTCTAAGAGGAAGTTAGAGAAAGAAACAGAGAAAGACAATATATTGCAGAATCTAGATGTAACTATGTGTGCAAACATAATGAGTACTGTTTGGCCTGAGGGAGGAGTCTGGTGGGGAGGGGGGATGGGGGGGGGATGGGGGATGGGAATGGGGATGGGAGGGGAGTAGTTCAGGAAGGGAAGAGTTGGTGAGGGCAGTAAGCATGAGAAAAGTACAAATGTCATGATGAAACACATTATTTCTTTTCCACACGGAACGGTTTAATGAGAGAAGAAGAGTAGAAGAGGGAGAAGTAAAGAGGCCGCCATGGGCACATGGGGGAAAGGGGGGGGCTAAGGAAAGAAGGGACAGGGAAGAGGGTGAGAGCAGAGCAGAGCAGAGCAGAGAGAGAAACCCATTATTTTGTGTTAAGAAATTTAATTTAAAGGAAGAAAGAAAACCAGAGTTCATGCATTTTTTTTTGTTTTGTTTTTTAAATTAGAGCTAGTCTTCACTAGATTGCACTACAGGAAAAAGAAAATCTGAAGTGTCTTGGCCATGAGGGGATTCTCTTGGAGGATCAGGTGGTGTTTGTCAGCACCTACAGTGGCAGGGGCAGGGGCAGGGGCAGGGGGCAGGGGCAGGGGCAGGGGCAGGGGCAGGGGCAGGGGCAGGGGCAGGGGCAGGGGCAGGGGCAGGGGCAGGGGCAGGGGCAGGGGGCAGGGGCAGGGGGGGGGGGCAGGGGCAGGGGCAGGGGCAGGGGCAGGGGCAGGGAACCTGAGCATCGAGTGATGAGCGATGACAGAGGTGACCGCCACACTGGTGGCTACACAAGCATTCTCTAGGTTGGAAAGATCTGAAGACAGAGAGGTGGGCAGAGGGGACCCCAAAGTGACTGTCAGGAGAAGAGATGGGAACAGAGGGAGGGGCATGGCTGCTTGTTTCTGAGCCGAGGTGAGGCCCAGCTTCTGGTCCTCCTGTTGACTGGTGGAGCCCTCTTCTCCTCTTCCTCTTGCCCACATCCTGATCACTCTGCTGGGCTGGGCGCTACTCTTCTTGCTGAATAGGCTTCCTTTGTCTGATCTGGATCTCAGAGACATTATGGTGGCTGCACACTTGACCAGATATAGGTGACATCACTGCACACCGTGTCCTGTGGTGCCACTAGCCCCGTGTGACGGAGACCAGTGTCCAGGGTGAAGTTCCTTTTTGTTGGATATCACTCTTCTTGCTGAGTGGACGGGCAAGGGGGGACACTTCCCGATAGGGAATCACGCCAGCCGGCTCAAATTGGCAGCCAGTAGAGCCAAGTCGGGTCTGCCGTTCATTTCTCCTCTATTTAGTATATTTAAACTTACAAAAACTATTGTGAATATCGACAAATTAGAATTGCCACGAACCACTGAGTTCACGCCCTTCATGCTGCATGGCTGCAGTTAGAGGAGGAAGCGGCTGCTCCCGGTAGCCCAGGCATGTGGCTCTGGCTTCTCCATGATCGGCCACTCCTAACGTGCTGCCCTGGACCTTTTCCACTTCATCCTGCTGCCTCTCTGCCCCCTAGGCATTTACACTTGAGACCTCTGACTAATGACATCATGGTCTGCGAATCGAGAATTACCATCGTCTGTGTCAGAAGAGCCCAGTTCTATTCCAGAAGTTATGACGTCATCAAGACTTCTTGCACTTGATTCTCAAGTATAAACCACACCTTATTTTTTTCTAATTTTTTTTTCTTTAGCAGTTTTCAAACTGTCCAAAGCTCAGCACTCTAGTATGCCTCTTCCCCACCAAGACATGCCATGAATTTGTAAGGGTGAAAAGCTACCACTTAAAAACAACGTTAGTTTACAGTCAGAATAGCGCGACTTGGGAAACAGGCAGGGGAGGAAGGAGAGACTGGGGTGTGAGGAGAGAAGGTCCTGGTTGGAAACTGGCTATAGTAGCTGAACCTGATTTGGATAACAGGCTTTCACATCAGCTCTAAGCCTCGTACCTCACATACAAGTCTGTCTTGTTGGCCAAGTCCCATCTAAAATGAGAGGCCCACAGAGGGCTGTGGCATGAAACTGTCTCAAGGCAGACATATCTTAACAGATAGCTATGGAGCTGGAGAGCATGCTCAGACGGAAGAACACTGGCTGCTTTCCCAGAGGATGGGTTTGGTTCCCAGCAGCCATGTGGTGCCTCACAACTGCCTGTAACTCCAGATCCAGGGGATACGGCACTCTCTCTGGCCTCTGTCGGTACTCTGCAGATTCACATGCAGGCAAAATACTCATAACATACAATAATGATAAATTACAACTTTTTAAAACTGCCTATAAAAATAATAAAAGAGCCACATAAATATGGAATGATATTTTTCTTAAAAATGCAAGTAGCTTTTAAGACTTTTCTTGTTTTACTGAAAAACAAACTTAAAATAAATTAAAATAAATTGAAAAATTAAATATTTGGAACTACAACTATCACATAAAGTCCAAACGGGGGCTCTATCCACATCTTGTGCTTGCTTCATGTTTGGCTTTGATAAAAATTGATGTCTCTTTATGTTGTCAGCCAGCCATGTTTCTGGAAGGGTGTGGCTTAAAAATGTGGCCCTGGGATAGCAGTTGCCATGGTATTGAGACATCTCTTAGACCTTTGCACAATTGTTTCTTTAACAATTCAGTTCATTCCCTGAATATGTCAACTCGATTTGTAAGGATTTTACATTATTACTGAAGATTTTTAAGTTTTGTCTCCAGGAACTTCCGTTTCTTGGGATTTTCAATCACATGTTGCCCATGTAACTTTTATGTGCTGTTGTGGGATACTATGTTGTAAGCATAGCGGCCATTATCATCTTAATCAGAGTGGCCATGGCAAATGACCCTCAAGATGGGGTCTGCTTATGCTTCTTTATAGAAAAGAGGGAGGGAGGGAGGGGGGGAGGGAGGGAGGGAGGGAGGGAGGGAGGGAGATGTTCCAGCTGTGCTTGGTTCCAGGCTCTCTGCAGGTGATACAATATGTAGAGTATGTGAGGGTAAGTGAAAAGAGATTCCATCTATGTAGCTGTTCTGGCTAGTCTTGTTGTTGTTGTTTTAATTAAGTTGATTGCAAGCTAGAGTTATTTGGGAAGAGAAACCTCAATTGAGAAAATGCCTCTATTAGATTGCAAGAGTTTAGGACATTCCCTTGATTAATGACTGATGTGGGAGGCCCAGCTCACTAGGGGTGTTCGCTACCTCCTGGGTACCACATGGTCCTGGGTGGACTCAACCGGTTAGTGTTTTATCACAGCAGTAGAAAGCAAGTTAAGATAGTGGCTAGAGGGATGCCATCCATGCTGGTCTGGGGGCCTTTTAATGATGTGGCTGCTTTGAGGTCAGCCATGCTCTCCTAAGTTACTTCTTACTTAGCTCCGCAAGGAACTAAATACCTTAATGGTTCACCAAGCTACACTTGAGTTTGTTCTGTGGTTGGTGCTGTCTTTGAGGCCAGCAAATGTTTCCTCTGGCAGTGAAAACAGCACAGTAGCTGTGTTCTTTTCTCCCCAGCCTCAGCCTAGCACCCCATTGGGATGTGACCTGCAGGTGTAATCAGCTACCTGCTGAGAGGTCTGGCTTTGTCAAGAGAGCCACAGTTTGCCCTTTCTAGGGACAGAGAGATGTGATTTCCCTCTGGTGGCTGCTGGGTATCCATGGCGACAGAGAGACTTCCTAGCAGTAGTCAAGGTATTCGGTCTGGGGGTCTCCCCTCTCCCTGATAGGACCTGTACCTCCTTAGGGAACCAGCTCAGAGACTGGCCAGACCCTCCTGTTCCTCCGCACTGAACTCTCACCGGTCTCTGCTGGACCCACATCTGCGGGATTCTGTTTCCAGAACAGGAAGCCGCCTGGTTCCCAGTGTCTTCCAGAGCCAGTGGCAGTCCCTGGTGTGTCTGGGTGGGCCTGTTGGAGAGGAGGGAGCAGCTGCCATATTTCAGGTGTTTGGCTTCCGAGCCCTTCCCACTCGTGCTCGCCCTGGAACATCTGGGGCAACTTAGGAGGTGGTGGTTTGGAAGCTGCTGGGGTTTTTTGTTTGATTTTGTTTGTTTTGGAAGTTCTGAATAATCGAACTCAGCGAAGCTTGTGGTCTGTGCCCTAACCATCTCTCACGGAGGGGACAAGAAAGGGCAGGGACAGATCCATGTCTTTGATGCAACACAATGCTTTTTATGCTTCTTCTGCTGTGAGGTCAGAGAGCTTGGTGGGATACAAAGGTGGGGAGGGCAGCCCCAGCTCACTAGCCCCTGGCATTCACGAGTGAGTGTGGTGTGGCCAGTCTCTTTCCAACTCCAGGTCGGTGTCGTCTTTTAGGGTGGCCTTGCTTTCCCCTCCTACTCTCTAACTAAGTTCCTGTTAAGCTATAACTGCAGAATGCCTAAGTCTGAATTTTAGATTCATAAGTAAAAGGCAGTTTTGTTGGAAATAGCAAGCATTAATAAATGATAGCAGATACTTTATATAGAAGAGTCTGCAGAGAAATATACAGCTGAGTGTGCCCGGCAAACATCACCTCCAACTTTCGGCAGCATCAGGCAGAGTTTTGTGAACTTGCTGACATCGGACCCTTTTAAAACCATGGAAGTAATAGTTATCGGCATCGTGCAGTGCTCTTGTACGTTGGTCTGAATGAGGACGTCTTCCAGAGGTTCCGGCATGTGAACACCTGACTCCCTGTACTGTTTGAGGAACTTTACGTGGTGCAGCCTTGCTGGAGGAAGTCAGTCTCTGGTGGGCTTTAAGATTAAATAGCCTGTCCTTCCTTCCAGTTAGCACTCCCTGATTCATGCTCTCTCGGCTTCCGCCATCCCTCTGGCCCAGCATGATTAACTCACCCCTCTGGAACCATAAGCCAAAATAAACGATTGACTTTTAAAATCTGCGTTTAGGCATGGTGCTTCAGCAAAGCAACAGAAAAGTAATTAAAATATGTAGTTCTCGTTACATCCTAATGACTCCTTTCTGTGCTTAGCACATGCCTCCTTGAGTGGGTGCGAGGGATCAGACCTGGACTCGCCACATGCTGGACGAGTTGCTCCACCATCGAGCTGCACCTCACCCTCCCAAGTAGGTTATTTCGAGCATGCCCAGTGCATTCTATGTAGAATCATCTCTCCAGCTGACTTTCAGACAAGAATAAATACATAAAAAACAAAATGAAACTTCTTGCAACCCTATGTCCTCAAGACCATAAGTATTTTATTTGAAGAAAGACTGGTAAAAGGATCTGCAATTACTGTTTTATCTGCCACAAAATGGAAGGAAGAGAAAATAGCTGTTTCTCCTATACAAAGTGTGGCGTTATACCCAGACGAGTCTCATTACAATACATCCCCAAGGAATTTTCCTTTGTACTCAGACCAAACTTGTGTGTCAGCACCCTGTCCCTCCCTCAGTCAGGACTTTTCTGCAGGAGCCATTGGCTAGGTATCTCTCAGAGCACAGTGAGTGCCCACTTGGCTGTTTATTGCTTGACCTTGCATGTGGTCTTCTTTTTACACAGCTTTGAATTACAGATCCAGGATTATGGTTAAACAGCATGTCTGAGGCAAACGTTAATCTATGTTCTTGGCTGGAATTTGCTAGAAAGGCAGTTGGTATGTTCCTAGATTCCTTCACTTTGGAGTTTGCAGGGCTAAACGGACAGGGCTGCTTCCCAATGCCACTCTGTTCTTGACACTGAGTCTTTCCCTGTAATAGATATTTTCAGGATATTTTCTGTCACTTCTGATCTGTGAGCCATCCATGTTCTGGGTCTCTCTAGTCCCAGAACACCATATCCCAAACCTGGTCCCAACACCATCCTACTCAGTGAGCCCTCCCCAACATTCCTACATGCCATTTCTACAAAGAGCACCGCCATTCATTATGTTTAGAGTGGCCTCCCGAGGGCCTCCTAAACCCACACACCTGTAACGGCGAGCCGTCGAATCTGGGCTTGTCTGCTTGTCTGGTCTTCTCAAATCTCTGTATCTTCATTCACAGTTGTGGTTTTGACTTCAGACCAACCTTTTCCCTTTCTAACCCATTCTCCACCTTTTCCCACTTCCTAATGGATCTCTGTGCT
Organism: Rattus rattus; assembly: GCF_011064425.1. Lineage (NCBI taxonomy): Eukaryota > Metazoa > Chordata > Mammalia > Rodentia > Muridae > Rattus > Rattus rattus. Next base: position 18,964,969 of record NC_046168.1, on the reverse strand, counting down.
TTTCAGTCCTGTCCATCTTTAGTCCCTTTTGTGCCCTTTTGTGCCCAGAGCACAGTGAGTGCCCACTTGACTATTTATTACTTGACCTTGCATGTGGTCTTCTTTTTATACAGCTTTGAATTACAGATCCAGGATTATGGTTAGATATTTGCTGATATGCTCTTCTCGGCTACTATCTTCAATTGTTCCCCTCTTCCTTGACATCCATGAAGTCCTGGGCCTTCCATGTGGGCAGAGCCATCATGAATGGACGTCTGCTACTCCGAGGATGGCTCTGTTCTCTGCTTCAGCTTGTGAGCTGTTAGTTTATCCCCTTGTGGGTTCAGACATAAGCATCTGCACTCTGCTTATCCTTCAAGGCGGGGCTCACGTATTGTAATTCCAAGAAGACCACCTTGGACCCTGGTGTTTTGATATTCTGAATATAACTTGGTCTTGATACTTACATCACTGACAGCATGTGGTGGACCACAGTCCCTAGAGTGTGACAAACGATTAAAAGCCCTTGCTGATTGATATATTTGCTGGATCAGTAGTTTAGGACGGTATATATCTTGATTTCGTGCGTCATGGTTTGCTGGATGGGCTGTCCATGGTTTACTTGTCAGGTGGGCTCTGCTGCATAGACTTTTTAATGTGAGAGACAGTTACTTTCCTGCCTTTGAAGCAGATGACAAGTTCTTTGGTGACAGAATGATGTACACCAGCCTCGGTAGCTAGCATCCTTGTACGTATCTCATAGATGTCTGAATGAATGAGCCATATGCATGGTCCATCCTGTCTTGCCCAGTGTTTGGTGAGGGGCTTTGCCTAAGTGTAAATAAACCTTATGCTAAGAACGTCATGTTTACAGGTGTGAAGCCGGAGCATTGTGTGTGTGCTGGAGGGTCAGCGTGTTTGGAGGGTTTTATTTGAGTAAGATTTCAGCATCCTTATTTTTTTTTTCTTTTTTTCGGAGCTGGGGACCGAACCCAGGACCTTGCGCTTGCTAGGCAAGCGCTCTACCACTGAGCTAAATCCCCAGCCCCTTTCCCTGCCTTCTTATAATGAGACTCTGTCAAGGGTAACGCTCACTCTCTCCTGGGCACACTTCCCACAGGGAGCATAGGGCTCTCTTGCTTCTCAGCTGCACAGTCATTTCTGTCACTTCCATGACCCCTTAGTCTTCTGGAATTATGTACCCGCTGGCTCCTTTCCTTCCCAGGTAACCCCATCCATGGGCCTGGCCTCAAGCCTACTAGGATTTAATCAGTGGATGAGTTTAAATGTAGTTAGCTAAGTAAGTGGTTGTTTTTGGAAGAAGGGACCGATTTCTTTTTTCTTTTTGCTTTTAAAGATGGATTAGAAGCAGTTAAGTAGAAGTTGCAGGAAAGTCGATTTTTGACGGCAGACAAGCTCCAAGAGTTAGAAAATTAGTTCCTTTCTCTTGCCAACACAAACTGATCTGTGGTGCCATTCTGGAGCAGTCTTTGAGGATTCTGAAGCCACATCCAGCATCAGCAGGAAAGAGCGCCGTAGCTGATTACTGATGTCTGTCAGCCACTCTCAGCAGGGAGGGCACGGGAGCTCCACATATTTGGAGATGAGGGGCTAGGAGGCACTTTAAGAAAGGTTGCAGAGTTGATTTCAAACAGGTTTGTGGCAAGAGCAATAGTGATAAAATCTGTATGGTATTGGTACAGAGACAGACAGCTAGATCAATGAAATAGAATTGAAGACCCAGAAATGAACCCACACACCTACGATCACTTGATCTTTGACAAAAGAGCTAAAACCATTCAATGGAAAAAAAGACAGCATTTTCAACAAATGGTGCTGGTTCAACTGGCAGTCTGCATGTAGAAGAATGCAGTTCAATACATTCTTATTGCCCTGTACAAAGTTCAAGTCCAAGTGGATCAAGGACCTCTGTATAAAAGCAGATACACCTGCCAAGACACAGCCTACACCTTGGCAGAGTTTTTCAGAGACAGGATCTCTGTGTGTATGTCAGGCTAGTCTTGAACTTATAAGCCCCTCCTGCTTCTGCTCTGAAATGCAAAGATAAAAGGTTTCAGACAGCTTGAAAAAAAAAAAAAAGCAGATACACTGAACCTAATAGAAGAGAAAGTGGGGAAGAGCCTCGAACACATGGGTACAGGGGAAAATTTCCTGAATAGAGCATCAGTGGTTTATGCTCTAAGATCAAGAATCGACAAATGGGACCTCATAAAATTGCAAAGCTTCTGTAAGGCAAAGGACACTGTCAATAGGAAAAAATGGCAACCAACAGATTAGGGAAAGGTCTTTACCAACCGTACATCTTATAGAGGGCTAACATCCAATATATACAAAGAACTCAAGAAGTTAGACTCCAAAGAATTAAATAACCCTATTAAAAATGGGGTTCAGGGGTTGGGGATTTAGCTCAGTGGTAGAGTGCTTGCCTAGCAAGCGCAAGGCCCTGGGTTCGGTCCCCAGCTCCGAAAGAAAAAAATGGGGTTCAGAGCTAAACAAAGAATTCTTAACTGAGGAATATTGAATGGCTGGGAAGCACCTAAAGAAATGTTCAACATCCTTATTCATCAGGGAAATGCAAATCAAAACCACCCTGAGATTCCACCTTAAACCAGTCAGAATGACTAAGATAAAAAACTCAGATGACAGCAGATGCTAGCGAAGATGTGGAGAAAGAGGAACACTCCTCCATTGTTGGTGGGATTGCAAGCTGGTACAACCATTCTGGAAATCAATCTGGTGGTTTCTCAGAAAACTGGACATAGTACTACCTGAGGACCCAAACATACCACTCCTGGGCATATACCCAAAAGAAGCTCCAACATATAACAAGAACACATGCTCCACTATGTTCATAGCAGCCTTTATTTATAATAGCCAGAAGCTGGAAACAACCGAGATGTCCTTCAACAGAAGGGATACAGAAAATGTGGTACATTTACACAATGGAATATTACTCAGCTACTAAAAACAATGACTTCATAAAATTCTTAGGCAAATGGATGGAACTAGAAAATATCATCCTGAGTGAGGTAACCTAGTCACAGAAAAACATATATGGTATACATTCATGATAAGTGGATATTAGCCCAAAAGCTCAGATTACCCAAGATACAATTCACAGACCACATGAAGCTTAAGAAGAAGGGAAGACTAAAGTCTGGATGCTTTGGTCCTTTTTAGAAGGGGGAGCAAAATACTCACAGGAGGAAATACGGAGACAAAGTGTGGAGCAGAGACTGAAGGAAAGGCCATCCAGAGACTGTCCCACCTGGGGGTCCATCCCATATACAGTCACCAAACCCAGACACTATTGGATATGCCAAGAAATGCATGCTGACAGGAGCCTGATATAGCTGTCTCCTGAGAGGCTCTGCTGGAGTTTGCCAAATACAGAGGCAGATGCTTACAGCCAACCACTGGACTGAGCACAGGGTCCACAATGGAGGTGTTAGAGAAAGGACTGAAGGAGCTTGGGGTCAACTGCTATTGGCTGACCTTTGTAAATCCCTTCTATCTGTAAGGGTCTAAGTAAAATAGAAAGGCTGAAAGGAGGAAATGGAGCTGCTCACATCCTCCTCTTTGGGCTATGTCTCTGTCTCTGTTGCTATAGGATCCTAGACTGTCTCCAAGCAACTGTTATCCACTTCTGCTCCCAGGAAAGCCAGCTGTGTTGTCACGTAGAGCCCATCCGTGCCACTGGCAAGGGTGATGACTCATTGTCTTCCAAGTGATTGTTTGTACAGAATCTTCTTAAAGGATTCAGAAATTTGAAAGGTTAAGTACATGTAGTTTCTATTCAGGAAATCACATATGGCGAGGCCAGTAACCAAGGGCCAGGAGCAGGCTTCCTGTCTTCCAGATCCCAAGGACTGAGACTCAGGGGTATGCTCAGAAACACCGTGGGGTTTGGGTTTATTGGTTCAGCCCAGGCCGGACTAGAGAGATGGTTAGTCCCCATGAGGAAAGACTTGCAGCCAAGACTATGTTTGGGGGTAGGGTGAGGCTTCCCTATCTTGTATCCGGCCACATTGTCAACATCGTCTAAAGAGTTTCTACCCAGTGAATGTCTAATAAGGAGTCTTTACAAGGACACAGCTGATATATCATTATAAGGGGCGGGGAAGCGGGAGGCTTACAGTGGCTACTGGGTAATGTTTTAACAGTGCCCAATCCAGTGAGTGTGCCTCCTCAGTACTGAAAGTCTGAGGTTTTTCTAGAGAGCCACTCAATGTTCCAGTTCTTGTTGAGAGAGCAGAGCAGCTAGAACCTGAGGTCAGTGGGCAGCAGCAGGGGCAGGAACAGCCAGTCACTCAGCAAAGATAGCTGCTCATAGCTTCCACGCTGCCTTTAGCCAACTCCACTTTCCATTCAGACAGTCAACGCATTTCAAGGTCCTGTGCCCACTAGGGCAGGTCTCCTCCCAGTTAAATCCCATACGTTAGTCCTCATACCAGAATGACTTATCAGATCTGTGCCTGAAGACTGTTCCTCTAAGGCCAGCCATTACACTGGCCCTCACCCGCCTTTGTTGATTTTCTTTCTTTCTTCAGCGCCTCCATATCTTAACTAGAAGGTTTCGTTAACATTGACCTCTTCAACGCTCTGTATTTCACTGATTATTTTTGTCAGTTTGCCCTCTCTCCAATTCTTCTATGATTAAAATCTTTAATAAGTTAAACACAGACTGATGGATCCATGCAACAGTGGATTTTGCTTGATTGCTGTAGTGGTTTGAATATGTTGGTTCAAGGAGTGACACTATTTGGAGGGATAGCCTTGGAGTGGGTGTGTCACTGTGGGCGTGGCCTTTAAGACCCTCTTCCTCGATACCTGGAAGCTAGTCTTTTCCTCTTTGCCTTTGGATGAAGATGTCCAACTCTCAGCTCTGCTGCACCATGCCTGCCTGTACACTGCCATGCTCCTGCCTTGATGATAATGGACTGAACCTCTGAACCTCTAACTTAGCCCCAATTAAATGTTTTTATAAGAGTTGCCTTGGTCATGGTATCTTTCCACAGCAGTGAAACTCCAGCTAAGACAATGAATTGCTTTGTAAGACTCAGTCACTTCGAAGTGAAATAAAGGAAGAAGAAACCACAGAACACTGTGAAATATGAAGATATACCACCAAGCTCAAGAAGAAAGTGGCACTGTGGCTGGTCTCCATTGTCAACTTAATGACCAGTGGAAGCATAGCTCTGGTGGTACCAGAGGGTTTAACTGAGGAGGGACTGTTGTTGGCACCATCCCATGGGCTGAGGTCCTATACTGACTGAAGAGGAAGAAGCAGCCTGAATACCACCATTCATTTTTCTCTGCTTCCTGGCTGTGGTTTATTGTAATGAGCTGTATCCTGTTCCTCCCACTAAACCTCCTCAGCCATGATGGACTGTACCCTCAGAGAGAAAGCCAAAATAAACCCAGCTTCTCTTAAGTGGGGGTTATCGGATATCTAGTTATAACAATGAGAAAAGTAATTAATCCAGTTGCTAAGGATTGTAAACTTAGCAGGCAGTGGGGGAGGGGGTGTTTGTAGCAGAATTCTGATGGCCCAGAAGATTGCCTCTCCTGATACACAACCTGTATAATCTTTTCCTCTTAAATGCAGAACAGACCTGAGAGAGTGCTGGGGTTGTGAATGCCCTAGAGCCATGATGAGGTTATATTAGCAGGCCAGGGGGAACGGATTTTGCAGATGAGTTAGGCTTCTCAACTTGTTGATTCTCAAAGGGAAGATGATACTGGGCAGGATGGACCTACACAGAGGAAACCCTTAGTAAAATCTAGAGATCCCTCTTACAAGGCACCACGAGCTCCACAGCTGCAAGGAAACGAAATCTGCCAACAACCACACGGGTCTGGAAGAGGACCCCGAGCCTCAGCTGAGACCACAGTCCCATAGGCTTGATTCCAGCCCGGGGAGACCCTGAGGAGAAGGCTTGGTCAGGCTGGGGGCCCATAGGAGCTATGAGGTGACACATGCATGTTGTTTTAAGCTGTTGAATTCGTGGCCATTTGTTACTCAGAATTAGGAAGCGGGCACAACTCCACGCAAAGACTCCCAATCCTGAGCTATCTGTGGCCCCTACAATTGGCACAAAATACTACGCAGCCTCAAAGAAACGGCAGTCTTGGGGAAAGGAAGAGAGGCGGTGGTTCCACAAGGACAGCAACTTGGATTTACATGCTGGGCTTTGGGGGGCAACTGTAGAACAACCACAGAAGCTGAAGGCCACGCCCCTGCTGGCATGTTTCTCTCATGCCTTGACATCCTCTGCCACAAGAGGCAGAGGCTCACTGGAGTTACTGACTCTTGCTCACGTCTCTCTCTATTGAAACAAAGGGCTGTCATTTACCGTAACGGCCTCCGTCCACTTTCCTGCAAATGGCAGCATTTCGTTCTTCTGTACCGATGAGTAAAGTCCTGCGAGTCTGTGGATCACATTTTCTCCATTCGTTCTTCCGTTGGCGGACATCTTGATTGGTTCCATAACCTGGCTACTGGGCTCTTGTATGTGGAGCCTAGATTTAAGTGCGTGGATGTGCGTGTGCGCGCCCATGTGTGTATGTGTACATGTCTAGGGCACTCTTGTGAACACAGACAGGGCTCTCTTCCAGACATTGATCTTACTTTGTTTCTGTGTGTCTCCATTCAGCTCTCTCCCTTACTCAGTATAAACCCAATGTATGCAGCCTGAGCGGAGACAGGAGGCCTCTGGCTGAGGCCCCTTACCACAAGGAACTTGGCAGAGCTTTAGGACAGCCTTCTAGTAAGAATGGATAGAAAAAACCCCACTGTATTAAGTTAGGGTTTGGATGAAAATCCTGACTGCCTCCTTCCCCACTTAATTTCTCCAATATCAGCATTATTATGCTTCCAAAGGTAGTCAATAAATTTTTAATAGTTCAATCCTGTACCATCCATTTCAAAGACTGGGAGCTAGCTTTTTGGCTATTCTTTGCATGGTCTTTTGAGATGTTTCTTTTTCGGAATTAATTTTTTATTTCCTTTGAAACAGGGTCAGCTTAGTGTATCACATTTCTTGGGAATTTCATAAAATGTGAAGTGTGCTCAAGCCAAATACTCTTTGTTGTATTTCTAGTGATATTTGGGCTAGAAAGCATAGGAAATGGTGACTTTTATGTTCCATGTTGATGGGAAAGTTGACTCGCATCAGTTGATGTGCTGATGTAAAAGGTGCTTGGGGCCAAAAATGATTAGAACTTTTGGTCCATCGTAGCTGAGCTGTTACCCTTGCCTCACTGTGCAGAGACTCTGCCCCTCCCTACTCTGCTAGGAAAGCAGATGTGTGGGATTGGAATCTGGATCTCCACAGACAGCTGGCTGGCTGCTCGTCCAGTACCTGGTAGTGAGCTGTGGGAATGTCATGCAGCCCACAGCCCCTCTGGTCACTCTCTGTGGAGATGTGGCTGGAGTGAGCGTTGTCTTGTGAGCAGGGCCACCCCAGTTACATGCATAGACAAAAGGAGACCTAGCTTTTTAAACTGTGACCAGGACCCCATGTGGGGTGGCATAATTGCATGTAAAAGTTATGAAAAAAATGTTAACAGTTAAAAGTTTCTGAACTTGTGATAACCAAAATTTAACTCAACATTAAATATGTAGTTAATCTGAGGTATTTTGGACGACATGTGCCTGTGTTACATCACATGACATGACTTCACTGTAGCCCTGGTTCTGAGCACACAGGTGCCACTGCATCATGAATACTGACACACATCAGCTCAGTTTGGGACTTTTGTTTGTCATGACTTACACAGTTTTTTTTTTTTTGCTATTCACGGAAAGTTTTCTGCTCTTGGGCTAATGAGATGGTTCCGTGGATGAAAGTGCTATTGTGCCAGCCTGAGTTTAGTTCCTGGATCACACAGTGGAAAGAGAGAGTCAACACCCAACATTGTCCTCAGACTTACATACATAGGTTCTACAAGAGAGCACAAATGCATGCATGCTTTGCCCATGTTCACTCACCTCTACACACACACACACACACACACACACACACACACACACACACACACACACACAACATAATTGTCAAAGAAACATCTACTTTTCTAGAAACATAATTTAATTACAGAAAGCAAAGGCCTTAAGTATTTTCTGCTATTATTCCTTAGTACATAAGTATCAAATTAGTTATCTTTGGATTGTATTATTAGAGCATTTGATTTTAATAATTGCTCTTTTAGATGCTGCCTTGAGTTTCATAAAATTAAAAGCATTAAGTGAACATTGTCTTAGATTCAGGACACCGTCTCCAACTTGATGACATGGCCTTAAACACACTTCTGCTATTTTGTATTATGTGTTTGCAAGAAGCAGAGTTTCAGCACTGACGGCTAGAAAATCGAACCATTGATCCATTCTGAAAAATGGGGCTCTATCTGCTGAGGCTTTTCTGAAATATTCAGCCCCAGTTTATTCCTTTTATGTAAAGATAAACACACACACATGCATCTCGTTGGTATTCAGATCTGCTTTAGCCATCAATAAATGTCAAAGTAACATGTAGACCAAAGAATAGTTTTAATTATTTTTGACATTTATTATTGTGGAAACTAGGTTTGTGTGCCTGTTTTACATACATGTTCACCTGATGATGTGACAAGGGGGTCTGATTGAATGGAGGCTTACAGTTCTAGGGAATACAGCCCAGTAAAGGCATGGTGGTAGGATCAAGCTGGCCACATTTCATCTACCATCAAAAAGGAGAAAGTGCTGGCTACTGGTGTTCAGTCTTCTCTCTCTCTCTCTCTCTCTCTCTCTCTCTCTCTCTCTCTCTCTTTCTTTCTTTCAACTTTAAACTGATCTCCCTGTCCCTTTGCACCTGTCCTCTTCCCTTGCAACCTTTTTTCCTCCAAAAGAAAAAATAATCTTGTGGGAGTTATAGTGTGTCACAGCGTGTCCCACAGTATACCCTTTGTCCACACTTCTTGTTAATGTTCACTGTGGTGAGTCAGTAGTCTGGTTTGAGACCCCTGGCTTCTGCTACACCATCAATATTGGATCCTCACTGTGATCCTCTCAGTTATCCTGTTGTTGCCCTGTGTCATGGAGATCCTGCAGCTTTGGATCTGTAGTGCTGGCCCCTTCATGTGCTCCCGAAGTTCATCAATGGGGCAGATGTTGGAATGGGCCAACTCACAGCCCTGGATCTTGGCCTAAGCCGGTCAGACCACTGCCTCTCCCACACCCACACCACCAGAGCAGGCTCTCCAGGACTGACCTGGCTAACTCATTCAGTACAGCACAGCAGCTGCCAAGGAGCAGGGCCAGCTCTCCTATTCTCGTGCCATTGGGGCTGGCTTACCTGAACCCTCACCAGCAGGGCCGGCTCTACTGTGCTGCCCAGTTGAGGTGCAGGGCCTACTCCCTAGAGTGCTGCAGCCAGTGAAGGGCCAGTTCTCCTGCTCTTATGACATTGGAGGGCAGCTCTCCTGATGGCTACAGATGGTGAGAGGCAGGGGAGGAAGGGTATTTCTCCCTCACCCAAGCACCACACATCAAATAAGTTGTGGTACCAGCTCTCCAATGCTCACACCCTCAGGGCCACCTCACATTCCCCAATCCCCCACCCCCTGTCCTTGAAAGCGAGGCCTACTCTCCTGAGTGCTGTAGCCAAAGGGGCAGGACCAGCTCTTCTACTCTCATAACCCTGGGGCCAGCTCTTCCATTTTCCCAGGTAGTGAGGAGTTGGGGGTGGGGGGGGGGCACCTCCCTCTCATCCATGCCACCACACAGGAGACAAATGACAGGACCAGTTCCCCCATGATCACACCCTTGAGGCTGGCTCACCTAAGAACCAAAGCCACTAGGTGAGGGGCAGTGCCTGCCGGCTTTCCTGCTCTCATGCTTTTGGGATCAGCTCCCATGATTCCAGATGAGGAGTGAGGGCAGGCAGCTCTGCTCATAACCTCAGATATCAACTTGGCCCTAGGCAGCAGCCCAAACTAGGCATGTCCACCTGGCCCTTTGTGGTAACAGACACCCCCCCCACACACACACACCATAAACCCCTCTCCACTGCATATCCACACACCCGGACATGCCCCACAGTGGTAGGACCTCACCATGGCCTTAGGTGGCCTCATCACCTACTCACATCAGGCTGTTTCTAACCACCCTCGAGTCTCCAGTTCTGCCTCTCTTCATTGTGCCCACATCGATTGCTTCTCTTTCTCCTCCTTCTCTCTACCACTTACTTGCTCATCTGATTGGTTCCAGGGGCCTCTGGGTGTCTGGGGTCACCTCGGGAGTGTTCTCAGGAGTGCTATTCCCCAATCATGTTATGCAGCACCAGGTTTTCTTGGGCATGGTCTGCCCATCTGGGGCTGCATGGCATAGGGCAAGGGTTGTCTCAGGCTTGCTCTGCTACCCCCGCCCCCAGGTCCTGTGGTGCTAAACTCTATCTTTTTTATTTGATCTAGAATCCCAACCCTTAAAACTATGCTGTCCCCACATTTAGGTTGGGTCTTCCCACTTCGTGTAACTCTGGCTGACACACCTGATACTATCTCTTCAAAGAGTCTAGATCCTGTCAAGTTGAAAATCAAGATTAATCACAAAATCTTTTGGGATCCTCAGTAGAAATATTTACGAAGCACTAGTCTGAGTCATCTGGACTAAGTTAGATTTCTGACGAATCATGCGTTCTTGTAAAAAGGGATTGAGTGGAAAAGTTACCCCAGGGCCCATGACTGTCCTGTGTGCAGCAGGATATGAGAATCTATCCTTGCGATCTCTCATGCAACTCAATGGGTTTCTTGACTAAAACAGCTGGGTCTTCTCTGCTTGCTTGGTTTTTGCAGCTTTGTGATCCAGAGTCAGCCTTGAATTGGCTGTTATTTCTCACTTGGTGGTTGACAAGAGTGATGGCCACAGAAGAGCTTCCTGAGCCAATGTTCTGTCTCCTGCTGGTCACTATGCTGTCCCCTCACTGGGTCAAATACTAGAGTGCACTTGCTAAGAGTTCCCACCATGAGCTCCAATTGTCTATAACATGCAGCCCTTCATGCGACGTGTGTGGGTGGAGAGATGGTGGTGGAAGTGAGAAGATAGTTATACCACCATTGTGGCAGGACCTCCTCCTGGCTCTGTGTTTGTTGGGTATGAAGCTATTTGGACTTTCTAAAATCTTCCACACACTCAGTCTTCTGCTCTGTGTACTGACTCTTCCACTGCCTTAGCGCACTGTAGCATATCTCTCTGTCTGTTCTGCTTTTGTGTCATGTGATTTCCCCATTTTATAGAGTATTTGTATTTGTCATGTTTATCTAAAAGGAACAGAATGGGGAGGGGCAGGTAGAGAGAGAGGCTATGGATATGGAAAATTTATTAGAATGGCTTATGGGTTGTAGCCCTGATAGACCAACAAAGAATTCCTCTCAACAGAAAGGCCAAAGATTTGGAAGTTAAGTTCATGAGACTGGATTTTTTCAACAGTCTCCCAGCATCTGATACAAGGCTGGAGTCCTGAGGAATGCTGGTCTTCAGTCTATACTAGAGTCCCGAAGAAATAGGTTCTAATATTAGTGAAGAAATACCTAAGGGACAGGACTGATAAATTTGACAGAGTGAGGGCAAGCAGCCCCAAAGCAGAAGCTTCCTTTTCTCATGTCCTTTTACGTGGCCTGCCACCAGGTGTGGCCCCGATTTAGGCAGTATCTTCTGACTTCAAGCGATCCAGATTTAGGGTGAGTCTTCTCTCCGAGATAGATCCAATTAAGAAAATCCTTCATAGGTGTGCCCGGCTGCTTGGGCTTTAGTCAAGTTGACAGCTAAGATTAGCCATTACAATACCTATAACTATTTGTCTCTGAGATAAGTTGAAGGTTGAAATCATCCGTGAGGACTACACCCTTCTCTGATTTGCACCCAGACCCTCCATGTCCAATTCTGAGTAGAGTTCATATAGTTCCTACCTCATGGTAGACTCTACAGTGAAGGGATCTCCTACCAACTGCAGTGCATGAATGTCTGCAAGAGAACAGACCCTCGGTACAATGCTAAGACAGAGAAGTCTTAACGACTCCCATGATAGAGCATGTCACAGGCAGCAACACGTTTACATGCATGTGAAGAGGCCCATGGCATCTTGGTGTTCTTGGCTTGTCCCTTCCAGGCTGCCAAACAGGAGACTGAAACTAATTGGGTGATTTGAGGTGGATTGCTGGCAACAGCGCTCTGTGTTTCTGATCACAAGGCCCCAAGATTCTTGGGACTAGAGTTGGTCTGTCTGTCACTCACTTTCTTCTTTCCTGCACAAAGGGCAAATGCTGAGAGACCCAAAGAACGAGCGAGCGAGCGAGCGAGTGCAGAATGTTCTCGCCCCTCCTGCTGCGAGTTACACATCCCTCACCTGGTGGGGCTGCCTGGTATCCTGCCTCACTTCTCCCCTTTCAGCCTCAGATAGCTTGGAAGATCTCCCGAGTGGTCCGCTGGCCAATGAGTGATCTCATTTGCTCAGAGGTTATCCAAAGCCAGCTCCATATGCCCCATTAAATTCTATGAGCTTTCTGTCAATTAAACTTCTTATTTTGACTCTTTTATCAGATTACCCCTGGATGCTTTTGAGTGCTGAAAAGGCTGACATCACTGTCCAGCTTCTGTTCATTTCAGACAGCTGGCAGGAGCTCGCTATTGCACACATCCCTACAGCCTGCGCTCTATGTGTGCTGTGCAGACTTCTGGCTCATCTCACTTCTTTGCACAAACACCCTGATGATGGATTTGTCCTAGCTACACAGAATGGGATACATGGTGCCTGATAGCTCCGTGTCCCAGGGAGGACCTCAAACATATCTCACTAACTTTTGCTATAAAGATGGTGTCTAGAGAGCAGGCGGTCTCTTCCTGCTTTGATTCAGAGAGAGGACTGGAAGAGCTTGAAGGGGCTCGAGACCCCATATGAACAACAATGCCAAGCAACCAGAGCTTCCAGGGACTAAGCCACTACCTAAAGACTATACATGGACTGACCCTGGACTCTGACCTCATAGGTAGCAATGAATATCCTAGTAAGAGCACCAGTGGAAGGGGAAGCCCTGGGTCCTGCTAAGACTGAACCCCAGTGAACGAGATTGTTGGGGGGAGGGTGGTAATGGGGGGAGAATGGGGAAGGGAACACCCATATAGAAGGGGAGGGGGATGTTGGCCCGGAAGCGGGGAAAGGGAATAACAATCGAAATGTAAATAAGAAATACTCAAGTTAATAAAGATGGAGGGGAAAAAAAAACTTAAAAGAAAAGTTGTTAGAAAGGCATTGCTGATTCTGCATGGTGCTTCTCTGCATCGAGCTAAGCAGCATGTCTAGTTGTGATGTCCTACAAGCTTTGGTGGCTGCTCTTAGATATATGGCAGCATTCAATACAGGTAGGTTTGAGCGGAATTTCTCTATCAGGTTGGTAGACTCTGACATTGAGTTCGTCTGATGCTCCTTGCTGAGCTGACCGCTCACACCATACAGCAGTGCGGGGTGAGGAGCCAGGCTTCTTTTGAGTGTTCTCACCATTAGGATTTGGGAGCAATCTGCTTCAGGTGACTTATACCTGTGACAGAAAGGTCTGATGGAAAATTCATGTTTTTCCTTAGTTTTTTTTTTCATTGAAAAACTAAAGAGAAAAGATGTTCAAGAAGAGTTTTACCTCATACCATATCTGTGTTTCAAAATTACAAGGAGGTTGAGGTGGCCGCAGGCCTGAAAGAGCCGCATCGAGAGCCATAGAATATTGGTTAGCGGCATCTGGATCCGGATCTCAGGCTGGGCTCCCCAATGGGCTCTGCTCTGTGAGGGTCTCCTGGCTTCCAGGAACATCACTCTTGACCTTGAGAACTTCTACTTCTTCAACAAGGGGAGATTCAGTCATGTTGGGGTGGGAATATACAACATCAGGAGTATTGGGCTGTCTTTAAGGTAGAAGACTTCAATACTCTCATCTGTTAATAATGTTCCTGATGGGGCTAAAGAGATGACTTAGTGGTTAAAAGCACAAACTGCTCTTCCAGGAGTCCTAGGTCAGTTCCCAGTATCCATATCAGGTACTTACCACTGCCTATAACTCAAGTTTCAGGGCATCTGACACGCTCTTCTGGCCATGTCACTCAGGTATCTCCTGGGCATCTGAACACACATGTATTGAACATATAGGCAAGCAAGCACACACAAATGCACATAAATAAAATATTTAAATTATGTCTCTCATTATGAAATTATGTTCAGTAAATTCATTTTAACTATCTTAGACTTTGAAATAGTTTATTATTTATATCTATTTATAACATTTTCCTGGTGTGATTTTTTTTTCTTTACTGACAACTTGCTCTACTCTCTTTTTTGACTAAGAACTGTGTTGTGGGCATGGGCGGGGTAATGGGTTACTTTTCTCTGTGTTATTCTGCCCCCTGGGATCCCTCTGGAACAAGAATGGCCCCTCAGTCAAAGGTCTTGCATTTTCACCCATGACATTTCAGTCTTACATCTGCAGAATTCATTTGGATGGTTAAAGGAACAATGGAATTCTTTTGTGAAAGACTTTGTTACCAAAACCAAATGGTTATCTGGGAAAAAGTTTAGTTTCATCCCGGGGTTCAAAGCTCTCTATAATGTGGTCCTCACCTTGCTGGATCGTCTCACTGGCCCCTCCTTAACTGACACCAGGTTGGTAGTCTGCCCACTGGGGCTTAGCAAGCCCATGTTTGACACCAAGATGTTGGTTCTATGAAGAATATCATGTCTCCTGCCCTAATGACAGTCTATGAGCTCTGTACATGTGCCCATGCGTTTAGGACAGGGCTCTATCCTGCCTACTTGCCCAGATGAGTGGTCCTTCAAGAGGCTAGACTGTGGATGACAGGTGCCTACTGTGACAATGCCCTATGAATGGCTTCTGAGGAGCCTTGCATGCTTAGACTCCATGCTCACATGCTCCCAGTGTGGAAGGAACAGAGGACTTTGGGGAATGAGAAGGTGAGGTGGTAAGAGAGAGAACGCTGTTCTTCAGAACCTAGTGTAAGCGCCATCCATTGCATTGCTCCTTGTAGAGAGAATTCGAGGTGCTGATCTGCTGCTGGGGTTTCTCGGGTTCACTTGGGTCAGAAAGGTCGTGTCACTCAGGCAAAACAGATATTCCCTGGCGTATGAGGTGGACAAAGTTTCCAAGGCTTAAAGGATCTGCATGGTCTACTTATTCTAGGCAGGGATTCTGGTAACGATGCCAGCCTGCAAGGATGCCTCTGGGTTTCTTCACTGCAAGCACAGAAGGTGAGGGCTGAGTACTGAGAGGGTCCAGACTCAGGGTGGTGAGGTCACTCCAGGACTGAGGAGGCAGCTGAGCAAAGGAAGGATGTGGGGCCCGAGCGGAAGGTGAGGGGAACAGCGATTGCCAGAAGTCTCTGTCTAGTCTCTGCATGATGAGGCCTGAGTGGACTGGTGTCAGCTGACATTGCTGACGGGGTGAGGAAACTCGGGGTGCTGTCATTTAAGTGGCCACATGGGCAGTTGAGGGAGCAGCTTTTGAGGCATGTTGTAGAGAAGGAACTGCTCGTGGGATGTTAAGGATGTTGTTGGATTTTGGATTTCTGAGGGGGGATGGGGTTGAGACACTATTAACTTACCCCCGGGGTTTGGGCAGCATCAGCATTATCTAGAGACAGAGGCTAGTTAGCCGTGAGAGCCACTCTGGGTCAGAATCGGCCTAGGCTCTGGGTTTGGGTAGACCATTGCCTCTCCTGAATCTGTAGGATTGAAGGACATGGTTATGGCCACTTTGGCACAGGGTCAGTGAGGCCATTGCTGGCGTGAGGTGCAGTCAGAAACTGTGTGTGTGGAGCTCTAAGTAGAGTTGGGTACAAGGGTGCAATCTGGTGACCCTGACACACAGGGGCACAGATGCCAGAGAGAAGCCAGGAGCAGTGGGGGGGACATCTGAGGCACAGGCAGGGTCATCTGGATTCACGGGAAAGCGAGCAGCACCTGAAGCACAAATTCCAGCCTTACCAAGTATCAGGGCAGCAGCTCAAAGACATGGCCTCAGTGGGAGTGGAGACTACTGGTCAATGAAGTGTGAGCTCAAGGCTGGGGAATAACCCAGTCAGTGCTTGCCCCACATCTGTGAGAACATGGATGTAATCTCCAGAATGCATGTTAGGAAAAAGGGAAGCTGGGAGTGGTGCTGCCTGTAGTATGGAGTTCAAAGGCAGAGACAGGCAGACCTTTGGGATAGCCTAGCCTAATCAGTGAATTCCAGGCTAGTAAGAGACCTTGTTTTCAAAAAGGTTGGAATAAGGCTAGACAGATGGCCCAGTGGTTAAGAGCACTCACTACTCTTTGCAGAGGACGCTGATTTGTTTCTTGATACCTACATGATGGCTTATAACTTCCTGTAGCTCAAGCTGCAGAGGGATTCAACATCTCTGGCCTCCAAGAGCACACACACACACACACACACACACACACACACACACACACACACACGCACACATCACGAATGTGCTCACACATGTGTGTACATGTGTATGTATGTGTGTGTGTACACAAAATTTTTTTAACTATTTTTCATGTGAAAGGGTATTTTTATTATTTTCCTACATAACATCTTAATATACACACCATTTGCTTTTCTTCAATTGGTAAATAAAAGACATAAAGCAAAATTTTCTTGATAATTCAGAGAATCAAGGGCAGTCATCTGTCTTTTAGAGGATCCGGTTCCTTACCACGTCTGTGTTAACTGTGCGGGTGCTAGTGATGTTCTGTGGTGAGGACCACCTTGCTGAGTTGTTCTATCATGGGTCCTGGCACAAGTTGTCTTTTCTTTTACCGTGGTGTCCAGCACGTATCCATGCATTTCTTCATCATTATGAAAAAGATCTGGTTGAAGGATGGGTTTGGTGTGTCTGTGTGGGATGCCCACAGAAGGTGGTAGCACACTAATGTCCTGTCATCCGATGGCGAAGTGAGCTCTGCTTTGCAGTTGTAGTCATCCAGAAAAGAAGAATATGTAGATTTGTGACTCACTCTAGATAAAGCTCTATTTTGGAATGAAAAAAAAGATGCATCCAGAAGTTCTTTTTGATATCACCCATTTTACTGCTGCTGCCATAATCTGTGTGTCTACCATCTTGCTTCTAAAATAAATCTTTTATACATTAAAAATATAAAACATCTTCGATGCCTTGTGAACCACCTGAGGTTGTTGTCTGGCCTGTGTAGTGCACACATGTACACATGAAAATGCACATTTGAACCATGCTGGTTTGTTTTAACTGTCAACTTGACACAACCTATAATCACCAGGAGAAGAATCTTAAATAGGAATTATCTAGATTTGGTGGTCTCTAGGCATTCATAGGAGGGTAAGAGTTGTTTTGATTTTTAATCTCTTATAGGAAGACCTAGCCTCCTGTGGGCAGCACCATTCCCTAGCAAAGGGTCCTGAGTAAGTGACGAAATTAGTTGAGAGCAAACCAGGATCCATACATTTATTTTCTCTCTGCTCCTGATTGTAGATGTGGTGCTTTAAATTCCTGCCTTGTCTTCCCTGGCCTGTAACCTGGAATTGTAAGCCAAATAAACCCTTTTACTCTCTAATATTGTTGGTTTTTAGCAAGATAGTTTTTATCACAGCAACAGAAAGGAAACTAGTATACAAACATGTGTTCTCTCTCTCTCTCTCTCTCTCTCTCTCTCTCTCTCTCTCAGTGAAAACATTTAGAGACTAACAGCCTGAGTTTAGTACCAGGAACTAAACATTCTCAATGAAATTTGCTCATAGGTAAACCAGGGACTAGGCAGCATCTCCTTCACAGGCTAGGGTGGGGTTAAATGGTGGGAGCATGTGTGATGTGTGTGATGTTGTCATAGCTCACAGTGAGACCTCTGGAAGTGCTTGCTTTGCATGCATGACAGGAAAGAAGGGACAGGTGAGGACTGAGGAGGCTCTGGCCAGGCGAAGGGTGCCAGTCTGCTTGCCTTAGGTGCTGGCTGAGGGGGTGCTCTTCGCAGGGCATATAGCCAGAGGAGCTTCCCTCCACAAACACTTGTCTTCAAAGAGGACTTCAGCCAGGCTCTGTGAGTGACACAGAGCAGAAGGCACTCAATTAAACTAATCCCAGGGTTGGGACTTCTAAGTGAGGCCTGGAAGCTCGCACTTACTGTGTGACTGCCCTGGGGTTACTGGTCCCCGCGTACTGCATTGTTATAGCTCAGGTCTAGTTAGGACATGAATACATTTGGGTTGGAGACGATAACATTTTGCTTATTTGAAATTAATTGTTTCCCGTCATCAAATTGACTGCAAAGCTTCCTCTGTGGAAACTGTTCTTAGCTTGCCGACCAAGGTGCTAAACCAGGTTTGGCGCCTGGGCTCTGCTTTGCCAATCCCCGGCTTATATGTAATTGGCTAGGAAAGTTCTCTGGTCTTTACCAGTAGTGGTCCTTGGCAAGTACTGTTTAATCTAAATCTAACCACCATTATGTAGGAACGTTGTAACAAGTTGACTTTAAAGCATGGCTCTTTGTGTTTGTGTGATCCTGGAAGAAAGTCTTGATGGCCAGAAAGTCTCCTTGTCTTGGGCAAAATTAACAAAAATAGTCAAGACATGTGGTGTCTCAGTGGCCACAGTTGTGGAGGATGATACTGATAGACCCTGCCATGTCTCTTCCTATTGTTTCTCTGCTTTGGGCTTCAGGTCTCTGCTCTGCTTCTGTCACAAGCTGCCCTGAGGTCAGAAAGTTCCTGGTGGCAGAATAGGAGCCTGAGCATTGTCCTCCGTAGGAGCCAAGAGGAAGGCTGAAGGAAGGGCCCATCTGCTCTTTCACTTCAGCCAGCAGTGTCTGAGGGGTGATCCAGAGGTTCTGCATGACAAGAACACCGGCATTTGGGACACACTTCCTAGGCTGGCAGTCCTGGCCCTAGTACAAATGCCCAATAAATATTCCCTTTCCCCCTTAGTTCAGCTGAAATACCATGATTTTTCAAGTGGAAATTTTTCTAGAAATAACAATAAAAAGGAAAGAAAAACAACGGTGGGAAAAAAAGAGCAAACTCAGAGGTGTCCAGTGTAAAACTTGATGAAAATGTCCAAATATGACTTAACCTGAGGTAGCTGTGGGCTCCCCCAAGCGGACTGCTCACTCTCTTGTGGCTTGCAACCTTGGCTTCTGTTCTTCTGCCTGGCTACGGGTTTTGGGTACAGCGTCTAGGATACAGTTTCCAGGGCCTCCTGTCCTTTACTTCAGAGGAGACCCCTCTACCTCTCCATTGCATCTTCACTCCTGGGTGAAAATGTCCTGTAAAAATGTCACTTCCCATGTTGTTGACAGAGTCTCCCCTAATTCACATTTGCTGTTGAGCAAGGACCCCAGTTCCCACGGCATCTTGACATCTACTCTTGTCACCGTTGCTCTGGGTCTCTCTGTTACCACACTTGGCCACCTCTTGATAGTTTTCCATGCTGGTCTACATAAGCAAGGGCTGAAAGAAACCATAAAACTGGACTACTCAATGGACAGAAAGAAGCATTAGGGGAACGCACTTCCTGACTGCCTTTGAGAATAGAGGGCAGCAGTTTGGCGGGAAGCAAGCAGATTTTATATCATAGTCAGTGGAATGTTGGTCTTGGAGCAGGTATCGGCTGTTTAAATTAATCAGGGTCCACATGTCATTTGCCTGAGGTAGCTGGGGGGAAATCAAGGGAGCAGTGTCTTTCCTGCTAAACAGAAAGCCTGCCTTATGAGACCTGCCATCCTGGTAAACACAAATGGAGTAAGAGGTTCCCAAGGAATGCTGGGATTCGGCTTCCTTTCACTCATCCTTTAAATCCTTTCAAATCATCCTTCTGTTTACAGTTAGAGTCCTTCTGTTTAGGACATTGTCACCAACGCTGCCGTTTGGGGAACCCACTTTGGACCTTACAATCCCCAATAGTGATCTCACCCCTGACTGTAAGTACATCATCACCCTGGATGACCCAGGAGTCAGTGAGACCACACAGGGAACCTGGACTTTGCCTGGATCTGGTGACAATGAGGATTCCTTTGTCCTCATTGATAAGATGGCAACAGAGGAGACCAGTGGGCCATTAGAACGCGTACTATTGAGCAGCTGAGGCAGGATGACAGAGAGCAGTGTGCAAGGATGAAATCGACTGCTTAGAAGCCGTAACAATTGTAAACATGAATCAAACAACGCAACCACCAGGCATGTGGGGCAGAAAGGCTAGAGCCAAAGAGAGAGCCAGAGGAGTTGGTAGTTATGTCTGGAGACTTCAATAGACCACTCTTCACAACCCACAGGTCAGCTGGAAAGAAAGTCACGCGAGTCACTGACATCTTGCCCACAACAGCAGAATACGTATCATTTTATTCTGATTATGCTTCTTTATTATGGCTGTTCTTAGTGTATGAAACAACAGGCTTCATTACAGCATTCCCATCATGGATGTTCTCCTCCGTTCTTATTCCCTCCTCCTTTGGCCACTTTTTCTTCTCTCCTCCCCCCATATCTTTTCTCTTGCCATAAATAATCCTCCCTCTGTCTTCATGTCCCTGTCTCAACACCTCTGTCTCTCACACGTACATGCATGCACACTTCTCAAACCTACATTTCACATATGAGGGACAGTGTGGTATTTGTCTCTCCAACCCTGGTTTATTTCACTCAGCACAGTGATTCCCACTTTCACCCGTTTTCCTGCAAATCTTTGTTCTCTTTTATGTGAGAATAAAACTGCACCATAGGCCTATACACACCAGTTTCTTTATCCCTTCATGTGTTGAATGCACGGAGGTCAAACCCATGTTTTGATTGTGAGCAGTGTTGCAGTGAACACGGACACACAGATCTCTTCGGTGTATACACAACTAGATCCCTCAGGGAATATACTTAGGAGTGACGTAGCTGGGTCAGGTAGTAGTTCTGTTGCCAGGTGTTTGTTTTATTTTCTGCTACTTTCACTTCACTCCTGTCTGCATTAATTTACATTCATGGCGGCATGTGTAAGAGTTCAAATCACAGCCAGGCAGTGGGGGCCGACCGACGTCTTTAATCCCAGCATTCAGGAGGCAGAGGCAGGTGAACCTCTGAGACGGAAGCCAACCTGGGCTCTAGATTTGAATCTAGATCAAGGTTTACAGAGTTCCAGGGCCACCCAGAGGAACCCTGTCTTAAAAACAAACAAACAAAATCAAAACCAAATAGCGTTCAGAATATAATTTCCCCCAAAGGCCCAGAAAAACATACAAGGACTTACTGAGTACTAAGCCAGTACAGATCTTAATAAACTTAGAAGAACCAATCCCACACTAGGAGGTGCCTGTTAGCCCAGCACTTATAAAGGTAAGGCAGCAGGGTCATTAGTTTGAGGACAGCCTGGACTATATAGTGAGTTCCAAGCCAACCTGGGCTGCATAATGAGACATTGTCTTGAGAAGGTACACTATTCAGAGTATCTGATCTCTACCCACAGTGGATCAAACTAGAAACCAATAGCTGGGAGGCAACGGGAAAATCTCTCAAATCATTTGGAAAGTAAGCGATAGCTTTCTATATGATTCATAGGCCACAGACATTCTCAAGATGAAGTTTAAAAACATAGAGAGAAAGGAAGTGTGAGAAGCCTGTACCATGAAGGCTTATGGCCTGCAATAAAGTGAGACCTGGTGAGGAAACGAGCAAAGGAAGATGGGAACAACTGAGCGAATCTAAAATAAACACAAGGAAAAACCAAGCTCAGACTAGAGGCCACTGACACCCAGAGCAATGGCAAAAAGAAAACCAGTGAAATGGGGATCTTGCTGTTCCAAAACATTGGTTAAAAGCTCTAGTAAGAATTACACAGAAATGAGAATAATTAACGCCAGGAAGGAAATAGGCGCTGTGCCTATAAAGCCTCAGACATCAGATGAGTAACGCAGTCACACATGCAGTAAACTCAGGATCTGAGGACTTCAGGGAAGCAGGGCTATGTCCCTTGGTAGATGAATGGTTAAGCTAACAGTGGCCCACGGTGGCCCACCCATCTATGAAAAAGGAAAGAGCTGTGGGCAGGCATAGTTTGGACGGCTCTCACGTGTTTTATGGGTGTAAGAGGCCAATTCCTAGAGGTCACATGCTGTGAGAGACCATTTATGTGGTGTCCTCGGGAACAGCATCATGCGGATGAAAGGTGTGGGTTAGAGGGGGGTGGATGGGGGTGGGGATGAGGTAGGGTTTCGTGTGATGGGTAGGTTCTTCATATTTTAGTTTGTTTACTTATTTGCTTTTTTGTAGTTTTTACCAAAATATCTAACATTTTAATTGGGAAGATATACATGAAGTTAAACAAGCTGTAGTGCGTGTGCAATCTCCAATACTAGCAGAGTAATAATGTTTACACAGAATATAACTGTATTTCACAAACAAAACATCCTAGTCTACTATGCATGAAATTCTGGAATCATTTCATTTTGGCTGTTTTCTTCCCAATAATTTATTTTTTACTCACTTTATATCCCCATCACAGCTCCTCCCCCCACTTCCTTCCAGTCCCGTCCGTATAAATACCTTGATTTGTTTTTTTTTGAGACAAGTTTTTACTATGTACCCCTAACTAGTACTAGCCTTGTACTTACAAGAGCAGCCTCAAGCTCAGAGATCCACCTGTTTCCACTTCCCAAGTGTGAGATTAAAGCTATGCACAACCACGTCTGACTAAAATAATATTTTGATTTGAATTATGAGCTCATGTATGTGCCTGAGTGTGGGTTTGTGCGCAAGAGTGCAGGTGCCCATGGTGTCCAGAAGAGGGCATCTGATCTCATGGTGCTAGAGGTCCAAGGGGTAGTGAGTCACTCCGTGTGGTGCTGGAAGCCCAGCTCTGGTTCTCTATAGGACAAGAGGTCTAACAGATGCTTGGTGCCTATGGGTGTCAGAAGGCATCAGATCCCCTAGCATTAGAGTTACAGATGGTTGTGGGTTCTGGGAATGGAGCCCTGGTCCCCTAGAGCAGCAGCCAGGGCTCTTAACAGATGAGCCATCTCTCCCGACACCAACTACCACCACGCTTCCATAAAACATTCTAGTTACTCCGCACCCCTCTTCAGCACCCCATACTCAGTGTGGACTGCATTAAAAGTCTGTTGGGTGAATGCTGGCATCTTGAGTGAGTGCAGAACTCACGGCACCGTTCCGTGCTTTAGAGTCAGAGCTGAGTGGAGTCCAGACTGTGGTGAGCGCCTGAGGAAAATGGGACAGGATGTGATAAGAAGTCTGTGTCATGACTGTACTTAAGCAGTGCACAGAGACTGAAGGCACAATGATGTCCTATAGAAGTTCAGAGGTCAAACCCAGGGCTTGTGGGTAGAAAGTATCCAGATCGACACCAGTGATCCTGACTCCACTGAGGGAATCCTTGTCACTGTCCAGATCAGAAACAGGCCTGCCTTTCTTCTGGGTCGTGTGGGCCTGGAATGGTGAATGAAGATTCATGATACTTTTCTGGGTGCTGGGGGTAGCTGAGTGGCTGAAGTGGGGCCTCTAGGGGACCTTTCCAGGGTGGACCTCAGACATGATGGTTAGGTCAACATGAATGAAATCTAGCAGCAGGTAGATCAGACCTAACAAATAACTTAAAATGAACCAGTTTTCTATTATATCACTTTCCTATCTATTTAATTTTAAGAAAATTAAACTGATTTAATAAGATAACTTGTATTATAAAATATAAGCTCCAGGGGATTAAGTAAGCTATGGGGATTTGAGGGTAGTGGGTTTTAGTGAAGTCTCTCAGAATGGAAAGTGGCGTTGGATCACAGTGGGCGACTTTTGGGAGAGGCCAGGCTCTGATGTGGCCATAGGGGTGAAGCCTTGAACATCTGGGAGAGGCCCTGAGGATCCAGTGGGTTCCGGGCCACCCCTGGCTTCAGGTTGCCTGCGTTTAAATCGTAACCCCTTTCATTATGTTGTTCCAGCAAATGTGCTTTCTGCAGATCAAAGCAGATTCCTTGATGACACATGTCAAGACTGTGGGCGTGGGGTGGCGTGGGCAGGAAGCATTTGGCAGGTTTGTAGGGCCATTCCCAGGATGTTCCCACGTCGGCTCCCTTACCGGGGTTCAGAACAGCCTGGTGCAGTTGCCTTCTCCACTCTTTGGAATGAGTTGAGAGCATAGGCTAACTTGTAGAATCAGTGCCTCATGGACAAAGGCTGGGTGCTTCTACAATGGGAGTCATCACGGCTGCAAGTCGGGGCTACTGGATGTGCAGCTTTCATGGAGAGTTTAAAGATGT
This sequence comes from Rattus rattus, assembly GCF_011064425.1. Taxonomy (NCBI): domain Eukaryota; kingdom Metazoa; phylum Chordata; class Mammalia; order Rodentia; family Muridae; genus Rattus; species Rattus rattus. The sequence continues at coordinate 18,940,679 of NC_046168.1, read as the reverse complement.
ACCTGAGGAGAAGGGGTTCGGGGGCCTGAGACGCACATCAGAGCTCAGCCGTGTGGGACTTGCTGATGGGGGGAAGGTGGTGTGTGTGTGTGTGTGTGTGTGTGTGTGTGTGTGTGAGTGTGTGTGGGTGTATGTGTGTGTGTGGTGTGTGTGTGTGTGTGTGTATGTGTGTGTTTGTGTGTGTGTTTGTGTGTGTTTGTGTTTGAGTGTGTATGTGTGCCTGTGTGTGTGTGAGTGTGAGTGTCTGTGTGTGTGTGTGTGTGTGTGTGTGTGTGTGTCTGTGTGTGTCTGTGTGTGTGTGTGTGTGTGTGTGTAAGTGTATGTGTGTGTGTACGCTTGGAGTGTGTGTGTGTGTGTGTGTGTGTGTGTGTGTGTGTGTGTGCCTGTGTGTGTGTGGAGTGTGAGTGTCTGTGTGTGTGTGTGTGTGTGTGTGAGTGTGTGTGTGAGAGTGTGTGTGAGAGTGTGTGTGTGTGTATGTGTGCGTGCATGTGTGAGTGTGTGTGCATGAGTGTGTGTGTGTGCATGAGTGTGTGTGTGAGTGTGTCTGTGTGTGTCTGTGTGTGAGTGTGTGTGTGTGTGAGTGTAAGTGTATGTGTGTGAGTGTGTGTGTGTACGTGTGTGTAAGTGTGTGTAAGTGTGTGAGTGTGTATGTGCGTGTGTGTGTGTGTACGTGTGTGTGTCTGTGTCATTTGACTGTGCTGCTCTGCACCTGTTCATGTATCACTGTTCCTTGTCAGTGCTGTCAATGGCTGAAGCAGGCACAGGGAAGAGTGCACAGAAGGTGCAGGGGGTGGGGGAGGGGATCCAGGGAAGGAGAGCTAATGAGCTGGAAAGCACATCTCAAGGAAGGGGCTGTAATGAGGCAGCCACATAGCTGTCCCATCTGACATCCCTGTTCCTGGCTCGCAGCACACCCAGCCCTTTATGCCCAGTAGGCCCCTACTTTCCTGCCCAGACTGAGTTCTCAGCAACAGGAAGTACGTCAGATCCCACTCGTGTTCTGTTCCTGTCAGCGGAGAGTCATTGCTCTATATTTTTGAGGGGACTTGAAAGTTTTGTCACAAAAATCAGTAACAAAATATAAATGTGCATCTTTACCCGTTCCAAGTAGAGTGGAAAGTGAACGAGGTGTTCGGTCAGTTGTGGGCCGTTTCCGTAAGACACAGGGCTATGGGGATTGTTCCACTGTTGGCGCTCAGGTTCTATGGCTTCCTACAGCCTTCTAAAGCCTAACCTCTGTAAACGCTGGAGTTAAATCCTACAGCCACTTTGCAGGGGCAGCATTGGAATTGAACTCTAGAACTGAACTGAACTAAGTTTCTAAGTTATCTGTGCTAGAATCCTGAGAAGTTAATGCCCTTTCCTGAAGTGCTTCGGGATCTTCTGATGGTGGTGTTCCACTTTTGAGACGAGCCCTCTGCTCCTGTCTTATCCCGAGGGAGAGGTAGGAGGGCTGGGCCAGCATCTGAAGCCTCCACACAAGCATTCACCCTTGCTAGTCCGGTCCCCACATCAAAGCTCATTCCCAGATGGGAGTTTGGATCCCATTGGGTAACACTGGAATTAAAAGGCCAGCATACCTTGGTAGGGCTATTTATAACGAGGGTGGCTTTAATGGGTTTCCCACAGGTCTTTGTAGTGAGCGCTGCCCTTGTCTTTCACAGAGCCATGTCCTGTGGAAGTGGGCTGGGTCTGAACTGGAACCAGATGGGAAGCAAGTGCACCGGGGCTTCCGTGGGTCAGTGCTGTCCACTGCCCAGGGCCAGGGGAGGTTAGAGATGCCTCTCTGTCTCTTTGACAAACTCAGATTCTCACTATTTATAAAAGGAATGAAAAATCTAGCTTTCCATCTAGTAACTTTCTAGAACGATGATAACCTTGAAATGCTATTGGTTCCTACAAAAAAATGGGAAGCTGTTTCACTGAGTATCTGTGCCAGGTTTTATGGTTTTAGTCTTTTACTTGCTGGACACACACACACACACACACACACACACACACATTCACATACATACACACACTCACACACACATATACACACACATTCACATATATGCACATTCACACTCATTCACATACACACATACACATATACACACACATTCACATGCACACAATCACATATACACATATACACACATTCACATATACACATTCACACACGTTCATACACATACACACATATTCATGTACACACATACACATAATTTACAAATACATGTAATACACAACTTAGAATATTTTAAATAGCATACGTTTGCACATACATTCATATTATTTGTGTCTATTTTATATGTATACATACACATGTATGCTGCTTTCGGAATGCTTCCAAGTGAACTTGCTGAAAAGGAGGCATATTGGCAAAAGCTGTGTTTTGTTCCTTTTCTACTTTCAAAAGCTAGACACTGAAACCTCTAAGAAAAAGAAATGTTTGTTTAAACATAGGGCGTGTGCACGCACATATGTGTGGGTTTACACATCCCCACGTGCATGTGTAGAGATCCAGGAATCGACACTGGCTGTCCTCTGTCATTCTCCACTTCCGTTCTTGAGACCTGGGTTTAGTAAACCAGAGCTTTCTGATTTGACTGCTCTCACTGGCCTGTGATTCCCTAGGATCTGCCCATGTCCTCTTCCTCGGGGATGGCTTGCAGACACATGCTCCCATGGCCAGCTTTCACACAGATGCTGGAGATCTGAAATCAACCCACTGAGCCATCTCTCCAGCTCCTAGAGCACAAATTCTTAAGACTTGAGATTTGCACATCTTCCTTTGTAAAAAGGATGAAGTTGTAAAGTTTCAACTTGTTTTATAAGTTTCTGAGTTAGAAGGGGGCACCAGTGTCAAAACAGGATAAGGCCTCTCATGATATTATATTTAAAACACACCTAGCTTATATGGAAGCTCAAATATAAGATGGAGTGCGTGCGTGCGTGCGTGCGTGCGTGCGTGTGTGTGTGTGTGTGTGTGAGTGTGTGAGTGTGTGTGTGTGAGTGTGTGTGTGCGTGTGTGTGTGTGTGTGAGTGTGAGTGTGTGTGTGTGTGTGTATGTGTGAGTATGTGTGTGTGAGTGTGTGTGAGTATGTGTGTGTGTATGTGTGTGTGTGAGTGTGAGTGTGTGCATGTGTGTTAGTATGTGTGTGTGAGTGTGTCTGTGTGTGTGTGTGAGTGTGTGTGTGTGTGTGTTGTATGATGGCTAATATTACATCAGCTGGCTTGGACTGTTGTCTTTAGATTTATGGTTCAGCAGTTCTCTGAGTATTGCCATGGAGCTGCTGTTTTGCTGTGATTAACTCTTCCAGGGTGGACTGTCAGTGAGCAGATTGCCCTCTCTAGTGGGTGAGGCTGATTTCTCCAATGCAAGTAGTCGTTTTGCAATGAACGGCCAGCCCTTAGGTGAAGTATGTTGGATTTTTTTTTTTCTGAATCTCTAGCACAAAAGTCATTGGCCCTGATTTTTCACCAGCTCTTTCCACCAGCCAACCCTTCAGGTGGCAGACATGTGAGCCTCCATAATTGTGAGTCAATTCCTTAATTTATACATACATGTTGTGTGTACTTTATATCGGGTATGTATGTACGTCACGCACCCTTCCTGTTGGTTCAGCTTTCAAGGATACCATGATCAACACTTCTTTTTTAAGATTTATTTATTTATTATATGTAAGTACACTGTAGCTGTCTTCAGACACACCAGAAGAGGGCATCAGATCCCATTACAGATGGTTGTGAGCCACCATGTGGTTGCTGGAAATTGAACTCAGGGCCTCTGGAAGAGCAGTCAGTGCTCTTAACCACTGAGCCATCTCTCCAGTCCCAACACTTCTTTTTAGAGTAGCTCACTGGTGAAGATCTTTGTGACCAAGAAATTAAATTGTGAGGTGTTTTCCTTCAAACTTGACTGGTTCCTATGGCCCAGAAGAAATTTTAATCTGTCTAGAATAAACCAAAAAGTATATTTTAGGCTAGGTATGTGCGCATGATGTTTACTTTTAGATTACCATAGAAGGCGGCAGGTTTCTTCAGGGCCTTTTCATGTGGACATTGTTTGCTTCTTCTTCTCGTCTTCTCTCTTCTCCAACCCACCCCTGCCCCAGTACTCTCCATCTTTCATGTGCCCTGTGCCCTTTCACCCTCTCTCTTAGCTTCTTCCCCCACCCCAGCCATGGTCTACTTCCTGATTTCCTGACCTTTACCTACACATCATGTATGCAAAAAAATAATAACTAGAAGCTCGGCTCTGCATCCCAGAGAAAACATGCAGTATTTATCTATTCCTTTACCTTGATGTATTTTCCAGAATAAGATTTGATTGCAAACCTCATTTTTAGTATCTGTTCATCAGTTGATGCGCTCAGTCGTAGGCTGTGAATAGAGTAGCAATTAACACGGCTGTGCAGGTGTCTCTACGATAGGATTACATCTCTGTGACACAGCTCGCCACTGCGCACGGCGCCTGTATAACTTTAGTCCCAGCCCCCTGGGAGGCTGAGGTAGGTGGAGCTTTGTGAGTTCCGGGCCAGTCAAGGCTTCATAGTGAAACCTGTTCTCAAGAGAGAGAGAGAAAAAAGAATAAAGTATAGTACAGCTAGGTCATAAAGCACTTCTAATTTTAGATATTTAAAGTGTCTAACATTCTTAGCCATCAGGCAAATTAAAACTACACGGAGATTCCATCTTGCCCCAGTCAAACGGCTGTCATCAGGAAGACGAAGGGCAACAAAGGCAGACAGGGGTACAGGGAGAGAGGAACCCTTGTTGGCTGTTGCTGAGGGAATCGCACAGAGGGATCTCCATGAAGGAACTTTTCAGATGCTGTGCAGGTCTTAAAGCCTGCTGGCAGGGTGGCCTGGTACGCAGAGGACTGTGTCGGCGTCACAGAGGGCAGTGTGTTGGTTCAGGCCGAGGTCCCTATGAGTGCGAGGGCAAGATGCCCAATGTGAAGACATTCCCCAGGCTGGTCCACTTCACTCTATGAATGAGCATTCGAAATCGCACCACGCCTTAAAGTGTTCATAGGGAAAGGCCCTGCTTCTTCATGTCTCTCTCCTGGGATGGAGACTGGGGATGGTTGGTGTGTCTAAAACCTACAGTGGGGTGGAGAGGGAAATGGAACACCACAGCAGCAAGTTAAGTCTTCAAACAAAACACATAAAATGGTTTTACAGCCTTTTATAGGCTTCTGACACACAGTAGGTGTTTGTTAAACATGGCGTACAAAAACTAGATCCTTGGGCCGCTCGGTAGCATCTCCACCTAGAGAACAGGTACAGGTGCTGGTGATGCTGAAGGCAGGTAACACCAAGGATGCTGGTGGAGAGGCCATGCTAGAAGCCAGGCAAGGTACCAGCCAGCTCCTCTCACAGCTGAGCCTCCATGACCAAGCCACCTTCTCCCGCCCACGGGCTGTTAACAAGGGGCCCAGCTGCTCCTTGCTCACTACCTGTCAACTTTCCTTTTTACTTCTTGTTTGTTCCCTGGTTAATTGCCTCTGCTCTGTGGGGAATGCTTTATTAGTTGGGGGCCAAAGCCCAGGCATCCTCTGGACCCGATGAATCAGGCTGCGTCTCCAGGTGGCTTTCGGTGTGAGGTACCTGGCCCCTGAGTCACTGGCCAGTCCGGTAGTTGCAGACGCACACACCAACCAGTTCCCTAGTGCCTGTGGACTTGGCAGGAGTTTGGGCGAGCTGGAAAGGTGGCCACAGGCTGGAAAGAGCTGAAGAGAACCAAAGAAGGGTGGTAGAGCAGCCGGTGTGTTTTGGAGGAAACCTGAAAGGCAGGTGAGTGTGGGTGAGCAAGCCGGGGCTTGGCCGCCATGAGCCGGGCTCCCTGCCTCATGGAAATTCTCAGGCCCGCCTCCTCCCCTCAGTATCGTCCCAGTATTTTGCCCGAGCAGACAAATGGCTTCTAGCCACCTTGATATTTTCAAGCAGAGAGGTTTCAAAAGTGATGCTACTTTTAAAAATGTGAACAAAGGATGGCTAGCTTTCAGAGGTTGGGATTTCTTTGATTGAGATCTTAGGTACGTTAACTCTAACACCACTTGTTTATTTCTGAGGCTCGGCTTCCAGTACTATGTCCCGGAGTTGATTAGAGCTCCATGGGACAGTGCTCACAGCTTACCACACCGTGGTCAGTGGACGATGGTATTGTGTTGTGAGTTCCGGCCTCAGCTTTTACGGTTTACATATGCGAATCCTGTCTCCTCTCCCCTCTCTGGTCCTCTTTCTCTGCTCCCCCTAAACCCCCAGGCTTTAACTTTTGGTCAACGAAAGTTCATTTGGTGTCCAGTGAGCCAGGACTTGGGCATTCGGTAACAAATAAGCCAGGTTCGCCCCTGCTTCATGGAACTTTCCATCCCCGCTGACAAGGCTAGAAGGGATAATGGCGGACGGTGTAACTGCTGTGCAGAAATCTTGAGGCAGGGTGTGGGATGGAGGGTGGGTGGTAAGATAGGCAGGAGCTGTTTTCTGTGTGGCAGCCACTCTGGGAAATGGCCATCTACCAAAGGAAGGGAGGGGGCTGAAGATCCATCCCAAATGTGGGCAAGGTTGGGCTGGGGGGCCAGAAGCAGCCTTCCTGAGCCTCGGCAGCAAGGAGACTGTGATAACATATTTGCTCAGAGATGGTTATCAGGCGGTAATTTAATTAGTCTCCATACCTGTAATTTTTCATGCCTTGCCTATATTTAATACCTCATTAGCTCCCCCACTGCCCCCCTTTCTACTATCCTTTTCTTTCTCCTCACAAACTGCCCCCCTGTCGAAGGAGTATTTTTAACCTTTGGAAATTCTGTCTTCATCCCTGTGTGTACATATATGTTTCTCATGTATGCTGGGAGAGTCCCTTCTCCTGGTTCAAGCTTTGTCTTTGGACCACCGGAAGCATGGCTCTGCCCAGTTGAGTTGACAAAGAAGGCAGAGTGCAGGAGGTATACTAGCTGTTCGCTGGAAGCCTTAATGCGCATGGATGGCTGAATCCTCTGTACTTTGACTTATGGAGCTGGGCTAACACCTTACGTGTTGTTTTTAACAGTACTTAGTTAAGGATAAGCTAGGTCTTAGCTAACCTCTTGTAAGCAGCAGTGGGGGCAGGGGCGTGTCTGTGAAAACCCCATTTCTGGAGAGAACCTGACATGTGAAACACATCACTATCTTTTAGGCACAGTTAGTGCCTAAAAGAACTCCTGAATCTGTGAGTATGCTGGGAGGCTGCAGATCACCTCAGATGTTTCTGCTGACCCTGTCTTCAGTGTTACTCTATCAGGGATGGCTCCCACACTGAGGGGCACCTGCACACAGGCACACCGGTGGCACATTGGCTAAGGTCTCCTCATGTCTGGATTTACTCTTAATCTCTTGGTCCATTACAACAGTCCCTGGCATTTGCAGCTCTGAATTTTAATATTTCATTTATAAGACTGACCTGGGCTGTCTCATGGTAGCTTTGAGCATTATCTGTAGAGATGGGCCCTTCCAGCTTTGCAGCTCTGAGAGGTGGGGCATCCCATGAGCACAGTAGTTTTGCAGATGCTGGACTATTGTTTTCTCCCTAGACAATGGCATTCTTGAAATGATCTGGGAAGTTCGTTCTGTTCTGCATCTGATCCCAGGACGGATACTCTGGTGGCAGGGTGGGATGGTCATTAAGGATGATTCGAGGACGTATGTCTGTTGCAAGATGAGGTGGGATGGCAGACTGGACTTGGACTTCGGGATCATAGGTCCATGTAGGTGGATGCAGCCTTTGGTTGTGTATTAGTGTTTCCACTCTGCACACAATGTGTTTTTGGGCCCAAAATATTATATGACAAAGCTTATGATCTGGAATGTGCTTCCTGCTTCTCAACAAGTCTTTGATGGTGGAAGTTGGTGTAGAACTGAAAGGGAGAAATGGCTGTATTGTCCCATAGCTTTAGCAATGTGAATGCTGTATAAAGTACTGGTGTTCTTCCTGCCTCTCAGAGCTGAGCGTGATAGAGTGGCTCCCTCCCTGTCCTCCTACCTGTAGAAGCAAGTTGGTAGCTGGGGTCAACAATGGGAGTGTGTGTGTGGTGGGTGACATCTCCATGGAGACACAGGATAGGATAGGCCTTGGGTAAGAGGAGACCAAAGCCTTGGCAGCAGCCAGGCTGGGGTGTTTTATTGGTAAAGCCTAAGGCTTTATGAGGCTAGAAAGCCTGAACCCCAACCTCCAACCCCTAATCTCCCACCCCACCCCACCACTGCCACCATTGTTTTCAAATTTCCAACATCTTCCAACATCTGTGACTGACAGATTCCCTAAAAAATCGGGCTTTGTTTCTGTTTTGGGGCGGTATATTAGCCACCAATTTAAAACATCTCATTTTGAACCTGGTGCAAGGAGTTTTGGTGTTTATTTCCTCAAATCCCAAGGAAAAAAAGAGGAAGAACAAAGGAATCGTCAGGGAAGCCAAGCAGCAGAGTCCAAGGGTGCTGGTGGAAGGCTGACTTTCCAGCATTCTATGACATTAACGCAGTCACTTTGTCAGCTCTGGAAGGACCTTGGATGGGGCCAGTAGTCTGAGAGAGACCTCTGTTGGGTCAGGGAGAGAATTAAGGTGGAGGAGTGCAGTTTGCTTCGGTGAGAGTTTAAACCAAAACAAGTTTGTTCACTGACTCAGCAAACATCAACGTAAATTGATTTCTTGGGCACTCTTCTTCTGCTGGGAAAAGCCCTTGAACCGATTTGCCGGGGAGAAGATATTTGTTATGGTGGGTGGTTTTGTGGCATATTCCTTCTGTCAAGTGTAACTCGATAATGTGAAGCATGGGTGGTAATTATTTGCAAACTTTAAATGATGGCATGAAGAGACACAGGCAAAACCACCACTACAGTTAAGATTATTGAAGACACCCATCACCCCCAAAACATTTCCTGGCACTCCCTCATAGTCAAGCTAGTCCCCAGCATCACCCATTCCTTCCCTAGACACCCCGAAACCTCTGACACCACAGGTTAGCTCATATTTGTAGAAGTGTAGGATATATTTTACTCTATGGCGTTTTTCAGAAGACCTTTAAAAACACTTCATTATTACTGTGAGCTATCGTTCATTCTTTTTTGATGATGATGTTGTGTAAGCTCTGGACTCTCCCCAAACACTGATGTGTCAAGCACATGACCGATGCCTGTGGTCCATTAAAAAATGGTGCAGCCTTTAGGAGGTGGGGCGTAGGAGAAAGAAGGCAGACCACTGGAGTAGGAGTCTAAAGAGAATATTGGAATCACAGTTCCTTTTTGAACAGGACTCCTATGCTGCAATCCATGGTGTTGCCAGAGGCACAAAGCAAGGCTAAATAAATACTGATGCCATGAGCCAAAACATATCTTTCTGTTATGTTGTCTATGTTATTTTGTTAACGTACTGAAAAGTTGACTTACAGAAGAACAGATTCCGTCTCCTAGACATACCATAGTTTACCCAATCACATCTTGATGGAGTATCTTTATGTCTTCAGTTTTATGTTATTAAGAATAAATAATTCTTGGGGTTGGAGAGATGGCTCAGAAGTTAAGAGTACTGGTTGTTCTTCCAGAGGTCCCGAGTTCAATTCCCAACAACAACATCACCCACATGGTAGCTCACAACCATATATAACGAGATCTGTTTCCCCCTTCTGATGTGCAGGCATACATGCAGGGAGAACACTGTACATAAAATAAATAAATAAATACATCTTTTAAAAAAGAATAAATAATTTTTAGTATTCATTAAGCTATTTTGGGCATTTTATTCAAGTATTTGTGTGGATACAAATTTCACTGTGGGAAATACCTAAGAGGGAAAGGTTGGGTCGTGAATTAGGGGGTAATTACTTTACGTTTTCATTTGTTTATTTATGTTTATTATTACTGTGTGCTCAGGCTCCTGTGCGTGGGCAGACGTGCATCATATCCTGCATATGGAGGTCAGAGAAGCTTGGTGGAGTTGGTTCTCTCCTTCCACCGTTCACACAGGTCCGAGGCATTGAACTCAGGCCACACGGCTTGCCTAGCAGTGGCTTTACCTGCGGTACCATCTGGCCATCCCTGGGTTTCGTTTTGCTTTCATTATTTTCACAGCAGTTGTGATATTTTAGTTCCACAGTGACGTCTCCATTACACCCTTCCACTACATAGTGTGGTGAGTCTCGTGTGAGCCGTTTTGCCAGAGTGGAGCATCCTTAGACTTTAGTTTACGGTCGCCCGATGATGAGCGAGCTCAAGCCATCCTTTGTGTCTTTAGCTGCCATAAGTTTGTTCATATACTCACTTTGCCACTTTAAAAACAGAGCTGTGAGTTTCTTTCAGTGAGTTTGTTTGTTTTGAGTTTATTTGTATTTTTTGTTTTGTTACTATTAAGGAAGGAGAAAAGGAAGAAGGGGGGCAGGGAGGGAGGGAGGGAGGGAGGAAGGAAGGAGGGAGGGAGGGAAAGAGGGAGGAAGGAAGGAAGGGAGGAAGAGAGAGCTGTCACTGGACTTGTCACCCACCCCTTAAGTTCGTTTCGTCTGTGATACCAGAGATACCAGTCCACTTCCTCTTTGCTCTTTGTGTGTTTTCGGTTTGACTGAGGTAATTTTTGTCATGTTGGATGAGTAGAGAAATATGTTATCTCCCTTTTGGTTGCCTAGGAGAATTTGTGTAGGATTCTTATTTTTATTTTTCATCCCTAAATATTTGATGGAATTTACCAGTACGGATACACTGATAGGCCTGCCTTTCCCTGTCTAGAAAACACTTAGCCGTGAGGCTTTGTAATGTTTGTGACTATTGGCCTGTCCAGGCTCTGTACACAGGCTGGAAGGAGGATCTATTACTTTACATCTTCCTAAGGAGTTTGTGGATTTCGTCTGAGGCGTTCAGTACATAGACTGAAAATGTTACCAAGTGGACGTTTTCTTCTGTCCTGAGCCTGCTCCATCCGTTGGAGGCGTCATCCGTCCATTTCTGAGATTACACTTGGTGTCTTATCTCTTTTTCCAGGTATGACTAGAGATGTTTCGCTTTGTTGATTTTGCCAATAATCAGATTTTTGTCTTGTCATTTTCCTCTCTATCATTGCTTTTCTGTTTACTCCAGACTAATGGTTCTCACCCTTCCTAATGCTGTGGAACCATTAATACGGTTCCTCATGTCATGGTGACCCCCACTCATAAAAGTAATTTCATTGCTACTTCACAACTGTAATTTTGCTGCTGTTATGAATTGTACCATAAATATCTGATATGCAAGGTATCTGATCTGTGACCCCCAAACAAGGCTGCAACCCACAGTTTGAGAACCGCTGCTCTAGACTTAACTTGCTTTTCTTTCCCTAGATTTAAACACAAACTTATTTTTATTTTGTATTTATATGTATGCATCTTATTTGTGTGGTTTTGCCCATATGCATGTCATGCCGCAGAAACCAGAGAGAGCATCAGATTCCTGGGAAACTGGAGTTAGAGATGCTGCTGGGAATCACGCTGAGTCCTCCGGAAGAGCAGCCATTGCTTTTAAACCACTGAGCCATCCCTCCAGTTCCACCCTAGTTCTCCTAAAGAGAGAGCTTGGGTCATGAATTTGATGTCTTTATTCTGTGAAGTCCAGCCTACAGTGCAGGAGGAGGCCGTCACTTTGCTGTCATATGTCCCATCTGTACTTCCTGCCGCCCCTTTCTTTCTTGTCAATTATGTGGATGATCAGGGTTTTTTCCGTCTCGTTTTGTCTGTAATGCTTTGTTACTGGTTGCTTTGGGTTTCTAGAGTAAATCATTCTTTAACTTATCACAGACTGAGGGATTTCATACCACTTCTTGTACAGTATAAGACATTTTATTCCACTCTTATTTATGTGCCTGACCTCATACCTTGTACTCCATACATCATTGTTAGTTATATGCTTAAGGAGCCTGTTACTTTTGAACAATGCTTAAATACTAATTTAAAACATTTTTAACCTAATTTTTAATTAGTTTACCTTGTATGTCTGAAAGAGTTCTGGTTTTACCTTTTCTTTTCAAATGAATCCTTACTGGGTATAAAAATTGGGGCTGATGGGCTGTACTGAGCACAGATAAGGGTACCCGCCGCTGAGCCTGATGACCTTAGTGCATCTCTGGACCCACTTGGTAGAAGGAAGGACCCTACTTCTACTACCATCCTCTGACCGCCACACATACACACTCACACACACTCTCTCTCTCTCTCTCTCTCTCTCTCTCTCTCTCTCTCTCTCTCTCTCTCTCTCTCTCTCTCTCATGTGCTACTCTTTTCTTACCATTTCAATAATTGTAAACAAAGGTTACCCTGGGTTGGTTGACAGGTTGGCCTTTTATGTGTGCAGATGTGTGCCTGGTCCTTTTCTTTCCCTTCCATTTGGGTGGTTCTTTTCCTGGGCTCAGGTGTACCCTACACAAATAGCCGCCCTCCTGAGGAGGGTCTTGAGTTTTTTTGAGTTCTTTCCTGAGGTAGCTCTCTCCTATTATTTATGTCTAGTGAATCCTCTGCTTGGTTCTCCCAGGACTCAACTTGGGCAGTCTAGTGACCAGGTTCTTCCCTCCCTGTACGGTGCCATGGGGATCTTCTCAAGACAGAAACCCGGGCTACTTGAAGGCTCACTGCCTTTGTCTCTCATCTTTCTGGAGCAGCATCTGCTGTTGCTTGAAGCCCAAAGTCTTCAAAAGAGCTGTTTTATTTAGTCTAGATTTTGAATGTCTCTGGAAGAAGAGGAAATCTGATCCTTGGTCTCTTGTCCAGAAGTAGAAGGCTTGCAAACACTGTATTTAAATATACCGACAGTGTGCGGTGACTCACGAAAGATGATTAAGCCGTTTGGACTAACAAATAATTCTATTTCTGGGAATGAATCTAGAATAATTCTAAAAAAAATTCTACAAGCAAAAACAAACAAAAAACTAGCACCCACAAACAAACAAAACCAATGTAATTCTGTCTAGCATTATTTGTATCTGGGAATTAGGAAAATTCTGTTTAGCAATAGGACAGTAGTTAAAATCAAGACCTATAAATTCAGCTAAATATCATATATTTATAGGATAATTTTTAAGATTTCAATATCCAAAAAGCTTAGTATTTGATATTAAGGTCATTAAAGGCACATTCATGGTTCCACAGTATATCATAATTAGAGCATCATAACAACAAACATTGCCAGGGACAAACACTTAAATAGTGCTTACCTCACTACCATGGGTTCTGTACCTATGGATGCAACACTGAAGGAGAAAAGGGTTAATGAATGAATTGTCACTTTGCCAAGCATCTATGAGCTTTTCTCTTGCCCCTGTTTTTTGAGCCACTGAGTGGAACCATCTGTACTTGCAAGCTCTTAGAAGTCATGGGGAGGATTTGAAGTATAGGTGGATATGTCTATATTTACATTCAAAGGCTGTACCCCCCCCTTTGTATGAGGGACTTGGTGTCTGTACTGAGGTCCTAGGATGGCTCTCCAACCATACTGAGAGACGAATGTCTACAAATGACGTAGCTTTTCAAAGAAGTCCAGTCATCCTCTTCTCTCTGTAAAGTGCCACCGGGAAGAAGAATTGAGTATTTCTATCATGCACTAAACCATGTAGTCATCGGGCTGGCGAGATGGCTCAAGGATAAAGATGGCTGACACCAAGCCTGCTAATCTGACTTCCATCCCTGGGACCCACATGGTGGAAGTAGACACCTGATGACTCCCCCGGTTTTCCTCTGACCTATACATGCATGCTGTGGCATGTGCTTGGCCACACACAAACACATAAACAAGATTGAAGACTAGGTTCATCGTTGCCATCTCTCTGGGGTTTGATGTCAAGCTGGGTACCCCTTATACCAATCTCTTGTGTACCACACTGCCTAATGGATCTCCTGAAATTTGCCCGTTCCATCCACCTTTGGTCGAAGTCCTCCGCTACATCCCTGCTGTGTGGTGTGGCTTTCTGCCTGTGCTCTGTTCAGTTCCATACTTGCCTTCTCTGGCAGGCTCTCTGTGGTCGCCATGTTTCCACCTAATGGACAGCATCACCTGGCTGTCCCCAGCTCAGTCGCCGCTGCCACCTCCTCCTGTTGTAAAGCACCAGGAGGTGTTCACCTCCTGGCCTCACCAGATACAGTCCTCCCTGGCAACTGCTTCTTGATGGTTTCTCCAAGTGAGATTTTTCTGGGGCTCCTGCGTATTTTCAGAAAGAGTTTATCATTCAGAGAAGGCGTCTCCCGGCTTAAAGGAGGAGGAAGAAGAGCAGTGTCCCTGCCACATCACTCCTTCCTCCCTGGAAAGGAAGCTGTCGAACTTGGCCGCACTGACTCTGCCCTCCTCTCTGGCTAGCAGTCCACTTCTGGTGTGTGATTATCATTTATTGATTGGATATCATCCATCTGCATCTCCGCTGACCCTCACACCTCCCCTGAGTCCTTCTGCTCCTCCCCTTTTAGGACATAGGCTCAGTGTGACCGTAACCACAGAGGTGCTCTGTGGTCCTGAATTGCATCCTTTGTGGGTACCCTCAGTGACCTACTCTAACTAGAGAGAACATGAGAAAGCAGAAGCAGCAGGGCTTGAGACCGTAGCCCGGCCTCCCTTTGACAAAGTAGAGGACCATTAGTACTCTGCTGGCCCCTGCCCAGGTCTAGGAAGAGGCCTGTGGAAGGGAGTGACTTGGAGGGCTTAGCTTTGTATTGTGCTGCCCTACGGCCTGAACTACAGCATATCAATGGCCTACTCATGCGCAGTTGAGCCCCGTGCTGTACAAAGTCTGTTCTCTCTGGACCACACAGCCAACGTCTTCACCCATTTATGAGTCCGCATTTTGGGAAGTGGCCTATCCCAGTCACCCAGCGTGTGTGTCGTATCATGTTGAGTTGGCCCAGCTGAGTTATCATTAAAACAGAAGACCTGCCTGCTTGCTCTGTTCTCCCTCACCGACTCTGCTTGCTCTGTTCTCCCTCACCAACTCTGCTTGCTCTGTTCCTGTCCTCCAGGCTAGCCTCCCTGTAAGAGCCAGGGCCTACTTTGGGGCCAAGCTTTATTCCCCCAGAATATCTAAGTGCAGGCTCTGGAATACCAGGAGTGCATGCACATGGTATGCGCTGGTGGAAAGCAGGTCGGCGGGCTGTCTACTTCTCTGTGAGTTGGCAGCACTGGCAGGTATTTGAGATTCAAGAGACTAAAGTGTGTGTCCTTCTTTCTTGTGACTTCACTGTGGCCCTCCAGAAGTGTCCACGGCGTCGCTTTGTTTTTCTCACAGAAGAGGCATTGAGGCAGCAGGGGTCAAATCACACGTGTGTCTGGTGCTCAGACGCTCATTCTGGAAGAAGCGGTACCAGGCTTATTGGCTCGAGAGTCCCGGCTTGCACTGATTCCCTGGCCAGCCTTCTGCACCTTCTTCAGTCAAGGGGTCCAGTTGGTGCTCTGTCCATCTAGCCAAGGTCGTGCTGCCCAATGGGCCTAGCAGAGAACCTGGAGCTCAGGAAGGACTGGGACTCCTCTTGTGAGTGAGTGGACATGAGGACAGTCCTCGGGAGAGCCACAAGTGTGGCCAAAATGGAGGTTCACTCCCCTCACAGATGCTCTGACTGTGCTGAAAGGACTGAGAGGCCCAAGAGAAGGCTGGACTTCCAACTGGAGCATCTACTCATGTGTGTGTGTGTGTGTGTGTGTGTGTGTGTGTGTGTGTGTGTGTGTGAGAGAGAGAGAGAGAGAGAGAGAGAGAGAGAGAGAGAGAGAGAGAGAACAGCTGGGGCTTTATGTTTGACTTTAAGAAACACATTTAATTGTAGGGTTTTTTATTTATTTATTTATTTATTTATTTATTTATTTATTTATTTATTTATTTATTATATATGAGTACACTGTAGCTGTCGTCAGACACACCAGAAGAGGGCATCAGATCCCATTACAGATGGTTGTGAGCCACCATGTGGTTGCTGGGAATTGAACTCGGGACCTCTGGAAGAGCAGTCAGTGCTCTTAAACCACTGAGCCATCTCTCCAGCCCAAGCTGTAGAGTTTTAAAGAAATGTTCAACAACTTTTTTTTACGATCATCTCCCTAAGGAGTATTTAAATACATTTTTTCCTTAATTACCGGTATATTGTGTGAAATTTTCATGTCAAAGATGTTCTGGACACTTGCTGATGCCCCAGTGCCTTTGAAGGATCACACACCATTGTGGTCTGTAAGCCACCCCTGCTCCCCAAGACCAACTTTCTTCTTCTTCTTCGTTATCCTGTAGAGAATCTGTGGTCTGAAGTATTTCTTCAGTTTCGGTAGCGATGACATGTGAAATGCATGTGTATTTATAGAAATGAAAACAAAATACTAATCATCGGCAGCCAGTCCTGACTCTTCGGATGGCAAAACAATTCTCAGCTAATGAGCGTGTAATTACAGCTGCCAGGAAATAGCTATTAAATAGATGGAATCTACTACACAGGCCAAGGCGGCAGGAAGGGTGGGGGTGCACACTCGCCTGCTGCCTTGCTGGCCCTGCAAGGACTGTAAGGTTCATCTGTATCAGTGTACACGGGAGTGCTGCCAGCTCTAGGGGGTGGGGAGTGGGGAAGGTCAGGTCAGAAGGCCAGGATACCTGAGACCATAAACATCTTACTCATTGTTAAGATTTTCTTCTTTTAGACCTTCGTTTTCAGCCAGGTAGTGTCGTTGATGGGATGTTTCGTGGTTTTGTCCTTTGTGTAGGGATGGTATTTTAAGCACGTGTGTATTATAAGATTGTTTTTGTCTTTGAAGGCTGTGTCATCTAGTAGCATTTGTCAGCCTTGCCATCATGACTGCTACTATTTCTATTCTCTCATCACCCTAAACAAATTCTGCATCCACTGGACAAAGCCTCCAGTCTCCCCTCAGCCCCTCTCTGTGTCTCTGAACTTGGCTGGTTCATTTGGCTGTTTCACATAAGTTCAGGCCTTCCATGTGTGTCTGTCCTTTAGTGTCTGGCTTCCTCTGCTTGGCAGAATGTCTTTTTTAAGGACTGTCCATGTTATGACATATAGCTAACCACACAGTTACTGCATTTGTACCTATTAAGAATATATATATATATATATATATATATATATATATTATTTCAGGTTTGGGAGCCAGATAATATAGTGTATTTACATAATCACTAGAGGTTAAATTACTGTGTTTTTTCATCTTTTAAAAGAAAGGTGGTTCTTTTTCATGTTCCTTCTCTGTAAGTCAGCAAGTTTGGTTAACTGGGGATTATGGTCCCACGAGGAATGTTTCTGGTTCTGAATATTTTGGCACGCGTTGCCATTGCTCTAGATAATAGGTTCTCGACTTATGGCCTATGACCCCCCTTTATGAGTCCCATATCAGACATCCTGCAGATAAGATACTTACATTATGATTCGTAACAGTAGCAAAATTACAGTTATGAAGTAGCAACAAAGTATATTTATGGTTGGAGGTCACCACAATGTGCGGAACTATATGAAAGGGCTGTGGCGTTAGTAAGGTGGAGAACCACTGCCCTATCTCATCAACTCACATTCTTAGAGGACATTCAGCAAACAGAACACTTGCAGAGAGTGTAGATTTAACTAGGGGGTTGGGCCGGGGCCTGGATCTGTACTTTAGAAGGTCTCCCCGCTGGAGGTCTTTAGTACAGATAGTACACTAAGAAGAGACAGAGGTCTTGCTCGGGTTTGCTTTTTATGCTACACGAAGTGGAGATAGTAGCAGAATGTGTTTGTGAAACTGCCTGTGAAGCATGTGTCTGTGTATAGCTGGCTGCGAACCAGTGGGGTGGGAAAACTGGTTCTAGCAATTTGGATCGTAGATGGAAGCAGACCAGGCAGACAGAGACCAGTGTCGTCTACCCTGCCTCTGTCCATCTCACTGGAGAATGCGAAGGCTTAGTCTTCAGGATGCCAGCACTCTGGCTTCCCCCGTGCTTCTCCTTCGGTGTTGGCTAGCAGCAGGAACTGAGCTCTTCGGGAAGAGCCTGGTTGGGGGAAGGTCCACACCAAATGCAGGTCTTCAGTAGCGAGCTATATGACTAGAGCATCACCGTCACCCGAACCAGACTCACACCTACATCTAGATAACTCAGGCGGCGGAGGCCAGGCCTCAGGGAAGGATGGCGGAGGGGTGGCTCACGACTTCCAGCGCAGTGACTATTCTCTGTGACTAGCCTAGGAGGCCGGCCTGTGCCACGTCAGTGTCTGGGGTGCTAGCTGTAAGGTAATCACAGGACACAGGTTCTGTGGGCTTCTCAGATGAACAGCAGATCCCCACCGTGGAATGTGACAAGATGAGAATCAGTGGAGTTTCTGTAAGTTAGTGCATGTCTTAAGCGAAGGTTTTCAAGAAAGTTAAAATTCAGTGGTTAGAATTTTAAATACAAATACAGAATTAACATATTGGGACAGGGTTTGCTTCTTTTTAAACTCACAGAAGTGTGCTCCAGATTTTTTTTAGATGCTCTACCTTCCTGCTTATTAATAAGGCAGATTTGTGAAATGCCAACAGGTGGACATCCCTAATAGAAGTGCGCCCCCTCGTGCCCCAAACTTTACATAACATCCCTGCAAGCGCCTTGAGTAACATTAGAAGGGAAATGGTAACTTTTAAGCTGGAGAGCTCTGGGGAGTGTTCAGGTTAAGTCTCTTGTCTCTGTGAGTTCTTGGTAATGACTACAAAACAGAACTTTTCAATAGAGGATCTAGGAATATGACAGAAGGTTCGGGAGGCTCAAGACCTACTAATCGATTGCCATTTGGGGATTCTTATCTAGCTATGGCAAATGTAGACAAGGCAAGGTTGAGAGAGGCGGGGCACATAGATGCTACCTAGTGGTGTAATGAGGCCATTTCTGTGCTGGTGGCTGGCAAGGGTCTTTGAAACCAAGCGGAAGGGTGAGAATGTTACTGGTGGGAAGGTGTGTGAACACACCAGACACAGACATTGAGTCCTCTCTACACGGCATCAAATGATTTAAGAGGCTGCCCACTTGGTGCCATAATGTCCTGAGGAAAGGAAGGCCGACCAGAAAGACCCACGTAAGTGTTCTTGAAGGACTCTTCCCACAGTGCTAATTAGCTTGTGCATGTTCTGAGAAGATCTTCAGCCCGAAGTTTTGTAACTTCAATTCTAGCTTGGTGGGTTTTTTTTTTTTTAAAGGCATCAACATTCCAGGGTAGGGAAAGGTTGGTACTATTTACTAAAATTGGAAAATTTGCATTGTAAATTCTGTTCAATGCAAGCCGGGAATTCAGAACTGTGACACCTCATCGGAGCTCTTTGTGCTGATTAAATTTCTGTCTCCAGGCCAGAATTGGCAGCTTACTCTACTTAATTCTCATGGAGTAATGGTGTTGAAAGAGTATTTCTTTGACAGTTGCCCTCGGGGAAAACTGGGCGAGGCTTGTTATTTAGGCCAGACAATCAAGTGGAAGAAAATAACAATAATGTGAACCGTGGGTCTTCATTTTACTCTGACAGTGGACACATTACCAGCCTCCTTTTTCAGTATTTATAGGGGTGGGGAGGCTGGCGAATGGTGGAAATCAGAAAAGAACAAATCAACCTCAAAGTTCAGAGTGAATTTGAATGGTCCGATTTAAGAAAGTTGGAATCCGGTCTTTAAGTTAGAAACCCTTCCCAGAAATCAGGATTGAGTGTTCATTATGGTGCGCTCATGTGTTCCTGTGTGTGTGCGTGTGCGTATGTCTGCATGTGTGTGGGCGCATGTGCGTGTGTCCATGTTCATTTGCCCAGTCATTGCTCCCTCAAGCTAACTCGGATTTGAAAAGTCATCGCTGGTGTCAGAGTCCTACTCTATTGTAGCTGAAGAGAGCACAGCCAGTCCTCATGATTCTGTTGTTTGCCTTTTCCGAGTGTCCATTCCCACAAAAGCACTCCTGTCTCCGTTTCTAATGGGTAGGTCACGTGTCGTCCCACTCACAGTCATCAGGTAGCTGTGGTAAAGGAATTTTAAGTTTTTTTTTTTCTTCATAGAATTTGCTTTTGTTTTTATAATTTTGGTAGAAATGAATAGGAGTTATTCAAGTTACATTGTCAAGTGGTGAAATGACTTCAAGGGTAGTTCTAGAACATTCATTCTGTTATGATCTAGGCCAATTTTGTGCCTTCTACCAGAAGCTGAATTTATTGATAAGATAGTCGGATTCGAGAAAGAGGAATCTCCAGGTCTCAATCCTCCTCCCCTTCGATGGGGCTAAAACAATACAGAAAGGTGGCCTGGTGTCTGGGAAGTGGCGGGCTAGACAAAGGGACACAGTCAGGGAGTGACTGCATGTGTGTAAACAAAGGTCATGTTTTCTCATGGGACAGTTCTTCAAAAGAAATGCCAGTGCTGGTAAACTCTAACGGTAGAACTTGGTCCCTCTGATGTCAAAAGTTACCCAGAGGACACTTTCGTAGGCCCAGGTGAAGGGTCGGAGGGCTTTAAACAATTTGAAATCAGCAAAAGTTAGCCTTCAAGTTCCTGAAAAGCAACAAGACAGCCACTGTTGTCCGGTCTGTGCCACAAAGAGCAAAAGAGGAGCTGGGGAGATGGCTCAGCCGTCCAGAGAGCAAACCTGAGTTTGGTTCCCATTGTCTGTGTCGAATGGCTCATGGCCACCTCTCCCTCTGTCTCCAGGGAATCTAACGCCCCCTTCCGGATTCCGCAGGCACCTGTATTCACATGCACACAGGTACCCACATATACACAGAATTTTAAAAGGAAAAGGAAAAAAAATGTTTTTACCAAAGCAAAAGAATGGAGGAGGGGTTAGTTAAAAATGGCCGCAGGTGGCAACATGTCAGAAGGGTTCTTTGTGGAGAATGTGGGGTGCCTCGGCCAAGAAGGGATTTCTTCCTCACTGGGCCATGGCATTTTTGGTATCTTTGGCTAAAGTAAAGGGCATGAACAAGCAGGCAAACAGCTAATTTAGGACTGCATTCATCAGTGCGTCCAACGTGTAAAGATTTTTTTTTTTTTAAAAAGAATCAGGACCGAGAACGTAGCTCAGTGGGAGAGCACTTGCTTACATGTGCAATGTCTTTGTGTTGATGCCCACTCTTGCAAAAATTTAAAGAGGAAACCACGGGCTGGGGAAATGGCTCCGTGGGCAAGAGCTCTTGCTACAGAAAGCATAAGTACTGGAGTTGAAGTCTCTGTAAAATTCTAGGCGCATGCCTATAATTTGGGTGTTGGATAGGCAGAAGTAGGGGAAGGTCAGGGGATGTCTAGACTGGCCAGCTAGTCTAGCCTAATTTTTGAGATCCAGGTCCAGTGAAAGACTGTCTCATAAAATAGGGTCGGACATGATTGTAGATACCCTGACATTTACTGCAGTGTGTGTGTGTGTGTGTGTGTGTGTGTGTGTGTGTGTGTGTGTCTCAATTATGTATTGAGCTTTGCAGATGGCCACATCTGTAGCAGTGCCTAGAGGTTGGACATACCTGAATTCTGTAGCTACAGTGAAAGCTAGACAGGGGCAGTGGGTGGCGGGAATTAAAAGTGACTTTACGACCTGCTAGAGGAAACACTGAGGGTGGGATGGAGAGACTCACTGGAGGTTGCGGGTGAGGAAGGAGCTTGAGTCTGACACAGCGAACTCCAAGAGCTATCAGTTGAGGACCTGCAGGATGAAAATACGCATATAAAATAGAATGAAAACGGGAACAACCCTCACCCCCGCTAAGCACAAGGCCGTCTATTTCCCACCGTTTTATTTACTAAAAACACTAAGTTGGTGGTTGAGACTCACAAAATCGATTTCACAACGTATTAGTACTGTCTGAAATCACAAGTACAGAACGGTCTCCAGCTGGAGCCTGGGTGGTGGAGGGCGGCAGGCTGGAACAGAGCCGTGGAGGACTCCAGGGGAGGAAGGGTTAGAGTGTGTAGAGTTAAGGTGGAGGACCATCAGAGCCTCCCAGCACTGCTCCCAGCAAAGCCCTTAGGACTGACCATGGACCGCAGAACAGAGGGCTGCAAGCTTCAGAAAGGAAAAGAGAAGAGAAGGGGGGATAGAGGAAAAGGAGGGGAAGGAGGGAGAGAAGAGGGTAAATCGTGGGCTTAGAGGATGCACACAATTCTGAGTGGACCCCAGCCGAGGGCTCACTTGCTGCCTCTGCCCACAGTGCTTCTGGGATTTTTCCTCTAAGAGCAGAACAGGAGTTGGTCTGGGCATGGGTAAGATGCAGTAAACACACACAGCCCATCTCTTGGCTGAAGGCAATTACCAAGCTGAGGGAGGAGACACAGAGCAAATATTTGAAGGCTCAAGAATAAATATTAACAGCAAACTGGGGATGACGTTCAGAATATGAAATGACATCAAAGAGATGGTGTGTTTATTAAACACTCCATGCCTGCCTTCGTATCTCTGTACTGCCACCCCACTGTCCCCAAGCAATTCCTAGGTGAGACCAGCTGTGGGGACACTGGAGAAAGCAGGAGCCTGAGGATGCCTAATAGTCTGTATAGGAGAGACAGTGGTCTCAAGGGGATAGGATCAGTGATTGTCTGATGTGGAAACTATTGCAGACGGTAAGCAGCAGAACAGGTTAAATATGCTCAGCCCCTTGGCTGGAAAACCAGAAGGGGAACCCCAGATGACCTTGAGATATCGAGGAGATACCAGAGAAGGGTGTGTGTGTGTGTGTGTGTGTGTGTGTGTGTGTGTGTGTGTGTCCCCCACAGATATCAATGAGACACTGGAGAAGGTGTGTGTGTGTGTGTGTGTGTGTGTGTGTGTGTGTGTGTGTCCCCTACAGATATCAATGAGACACTGGAGAAGGTGTGTGTGTGTGTGTGTGTGTGTGTGTGTGTGTGTGCATCCCCACAGATATCAATGAGACACTGGAGAAGGTGTGTGTGTGTGTGTGTGTGTGTGTGTGTGTGTGTGTGTGTCCCCTACAGATATCAATGAGACACTGGAGAAGGTGTGTGTGTGTGTGTGTGTGTGTGTGTGTGTGTGTGTGTCTTACAGATATCAATGAGACACTGGAGAAGGTGTGTGTGTGTGTGTGTGTGTGTGTGTGTCCTACAGATATCAATGAGATACTGGAGAAGGTGTGTGTGTGTGTGTGTGTGTGTGTGTGTGTGTGTGTGTGTGTGTGTATGAGTGCATGCATGGGTATCTGAATGTGTGCTCATCAAAAACTATGTTTGAGTGAATGCATGCCTTAGAGAATGCACCAGAGACTTAGAAATCTAAGCAAGCTTAAACACAGTGCAGGCCCACCCTGGCCATTATGTGCTCCTCAAACAAGACCAGACTTAGAGAGCCAAACAAAATACACCAAGCCCAGATCCCATCCTGGCCACACGGCAGGACCAGTCCAAAAACATAGGCAGCAAAGCCCCTCTCTCCCCCAAAAAACCTGCTGTGGTTTTTTTTTTTTTTTTTTTTTTGTTCCAGCCCTTTGGAAGGAGGTCAGAACTCAGGGCTCAAATTGAGTCAGGTGGCTGCCTGCTTAAACAAAATGGGGATGTTTTCTGTGATACTTAACCAAAAGCCAATGTCTCTCGTCATCATTTTCAAGTTATCCAGGATCTAAGCCAGTGTTACTTGTCAAGCAGTAAGCTCAGACAATCTCGTCTTATTGGGGAAGGAAAAACAGTAGATCCCAGTGCCAAGGTAACCCACACACTGGGTCTATCAAAGGCATAAACACAGTTTTATAAAAGTGCTTCAGGTAGAAGATAAATAGAAATATACAAAACTCATGCAAAGTAATAGATGGAAAAAATAGCAACGAAGATAAATAGAATTAGGAACTTAGCAAGATATTCTTATTGGCAGACAGACTAAGTTCAGATACACCAATAATTTTGTGATATGTAACTAGCTTTATCACAGCAATTAAAGGCAAGGCTTATCAGAATAGGAAAACAAAAGTTGACCCAACTAAATGTTACAAGTTATCTTAGTATACATAGTTCAAGAACAAAGCGATAAAAATACTAATCAAAAGAAAACAAAATGTAGCAACACCATGACAGGAAAGTAGAGTTGAAATCAAAGACTGGTGAAGAGGATATCACCATGGCTAAGGGCTCTTCCTTTCAGATGGCCAGAGCTTTGACTTATGTGGAGCCCAAGTGGAAAGAATTGGTAAGAAACAGGAAAATCACATTTTATCTGGGACTTCGCTTTCCTCTCTTTATGATAGAGTGAAAATCAGCAAGGCTACTGAGGACCGAACGGCACCGTCATCCGCCAGCTAACCCTAACAGACAGTTCCAGAGCCTTCCACCCAGCTACAGAAGAATATATGCATTTTCTCATAGAGGCAGAACAGTCACAGGGTAGGCCGTATCCCCAGTCGTGAAATAAACCATAACAAATTTAAAGAATTGGAATCAGATGATGTGTTTTCTGGTTGTAATGGAATTAAACTAAATCAGTAACAGAAAGATAATAGGAATATGTCCAGAGACTTGGACTTAACACACTTCAGAATGACCCATGTGTCAAGGAGAAATTCTCAAAGGAAATTAGAAAATAGTTTGTACCAAATGAAAAGACAATGTATTAAATTTTGTGGAATGTGATACATGGAGGGAAAATTACAACACCACAGGCTTAGACCAGAAGAAAAGAAAATCTATAAACACCCATTAAAAAAAAAAAAAAAAGGCCAAACATAAAAATAGTCTGAAAGGTAGAAAAAGAAAATAGTAATTGAAAAGTATAGAAACTGAAAAGTAAGAAAATTCAGAGAACAAAAAAAGCTGGTTATTTTTTAAAAAATAAAAATTGTCAAGAATAGTGTGGGTGTGGGAGAAGACAGCTGTTGCCAACGCTAGGAAAGAAAGACAAGACCTGGAGTTTCTAGGTGAGCAGCAGAGTCAGGCCACTAATGATCCTAAGTTCCAAAATTAACAGCTTAGACAAATGGACCTGTTCCTCACCGACCACAAGCCACCATAGACAGGGTGAGCTGCTGTAGTGAACTACTGCTGATGGCACTTCTAAAGAAAGGAACTTGCAGTCAACTGCAAAGGACTCTCTAGGACCACATGGCTTCCTGGCAAATTCTACAAAACATTTCAAGACAAAACAAAACCGATGTTATAAAGTCTCATCCAGAAAAAAAAGAAAGAAAGAAAGGCAGAGAAACACTTCCCAGCTCGTGTCATGAAGCCAGAGTCCCCATGATGTGAAAAGCAGTCAGACAGAGGGTACAAGCCAACATGTATCCCCGGCAAAGATGGGAATCCTTAATGAGATGTCAGCAAATCGAGTCCAGCAATAAATAACAAGAAGAGTGCACTGTGGCCAAATGGGGTGCCACGCTCATTTGATGCCCGAGCTTCAGGCAGTGTAAACCGCCATCAAGCTCTCTGTGAAAAGCCACATTCGTGTCGGTTAGAATCATGTCCGTTAATGTCAAAGGCACCTGGCCCACGTCATCTGTTCACGATCACAAACGCTTATAGGACTCTCTCCCGAAATTCACAAAAACCTGCTTCCAGCATTGTAATTAATGTAAGGGTCTAACCATACTTCCTCTTGATACTGGAAGCAGGGCATGGGTTCCACAGTTTCCACTCCTGTTGACTATTAAGGCAACATTGTAACTAGCCTAGGAGAAAAGACCCAGTTACAGTTTTGTAAGGAGGAAACAAAATTGGTTCTTTTGTTTTGTTTTGTTTTTCCACAGATAACATTATTGCCTGTATAGGCAATGCTAGTAAACGTCCAGACACAAAACAGAGGCGAACTTCCTACAATTAATACCTTTGGCATAGTATCTGATGCAAGAACAACACACAGGCCGCTCGCTGTTCCTATTACTAATAAGCAACGGGGAATGGAAAAGTTAAAAACAACAAAAAAAAAGCTATCTACAATTAGCTCTAAAGGACGGGAACCACTTGTAAATTTAGGAAACAAAAGCTGCAAAATGTATGCCAGATCTATAGATGAAGACTAAGCACAGACGGGCGCAGCCAGAGGGAATCCACAGTAGTTAGCTCGCTTGATTTATGTATTAGAAGCTTATGTGCTAACAGTGATCTGTCAAAATTTGTCCATAGACTGTAACATTGCAGAGTTTTCCCCTTCTCTCTCTCTCTCTCTCTCTCTCTCTCTCTCTCTCTCTCTCTGTGTGTCTGTGTCTGTGTGTATTTGTGTGTGTGTCTCTCTCTGTGTGCTTGTATGAACATGTGCATGTGTGTGTGTGTGTGTGTGTGTGTGTGTGCTTGTATGAACATGTGCATGCATGTGCTGGAGGTTAATGACAGGGATCATTCTAGATTGTTCTTTATTCATTCAGGCAGGGTTGTTCAATCCAACCTAGAGCTTACCTGTATGGCGAGTCTGGGTAGCCAGTTTGCTCTTCACTGGGCTGGAATAATAGGTGGATTTCCAGGTACTTCTGAGAGATTGGGGGTGCATGGGTGGGGGATCTAAACCACTGGTTTTCAATCTGTGGGTCACAGCCCCATGGTGGGGGGGGATCAAATGACCCTTGCACAGGGGTCACCTAAGACCAGTGTGGATCATAACAGTAGAAAATCACAGTTAGAAAGTAGCAACAAAATAGCTTTATGGTTGGGGTCCCCACAACACGAGGAACTGTACTGAAGGTCACAGCACTAGGAAAGTTGAGAAGCACTGGTCTATGCCCAGTCCTCAGGTTTGCATGATGTAGACACAGTGCTTCCAAACTTTATCCACGCTTATTAGAAAAGAAACATAAATAGCCAAAGTAATATTGAGGAAGAAAAATGACATGGGAGGAATCAGAGCGCACAAGTGTAAAGACTTAGCAGGAAGCTGTGATTGAGCTAATGTGGATATTGGCAAATATTTAGATCAAAGGACAGAAACTGACCCACACGGACACAGGCTGTGGAATTTTCTAATTTGCAAAAGCGTTGAAATAAATAGAGAAGGTCTTTTAAACAAATGGCCTTACATCAAGTTAAATGACAAGACAGAACTTTAAACCTTGTATGATTTATCTCAAAATGAATCATATAGCTAAATAGAAAAGTAAACCAACGGTCGTGTTAAGAGAAAGTCTTGGAGACTCTGGGTTGGGCAGGAGTGGCCTCTTAAGATCACATGACCTGGCTCTGAGAGATGAGTAGTAAGGGCTTCCACTTCCAGAGCTGAGGCTCACCATGCACTTCGTCAGGGTGGGATTGATGTGGGAACACCCTTAGGGGCACCGATGCCTGGGCACCATTCTAACTTGGTCCCTGCCAGTGCCTCTGCAAAGTGGGCATATCATTGCTATCGTCTCACTTTTTAGATACACGAAACACAGAAAAATCAGATGTTTCATCTGTGGCCAAACAAGGAAAGATCCCAAGGGATCTTTTTGGGGGAACTAGGGTGCCACCACTACCCTCTTCTGCCTGTTGTGTATTTAAAAACACAGACCAACAAATTTCATGGCTCCCTATGACCCAAACACAAGTGTGTTGCCATGACACCTACTTTTTACTTGTGTGATGTGCTCTCAGGCCCACTTTTAGCTTGTTGGGTCTTCACTATTGATACCTTTTGCAGGATCGGCTCAGTAGAGTCTCTTTAGCGCCATCTTGTGTCTAGAATGGGTTTTGCAGGAAGGATGCTCCCTCATTTGTGCTGGGATGAGATCTATTTCAAGGGTGGGTTTTGGATTATCCAGGTGTTAGGCCAAGGGATTAAGCACAAACATCCTGGTAATCTCCATCTCCAATCCGAGAAGCTGACAGAATCAACTTCTTCACGTGTCCCTCTTGTTAACAGTGGCCTCTGAGCAGTTTGGATAGAAACTATCATTCCAGCCTCCTGAGTATTGTGAGGGGAGGGCGAGCCTCACAGGGTGCTTCTCAGGAGGTCATAGGGTCAAGTTAACATCCTTGCACCCCTAGGGTGACTTAGCATACAGGCTAAGAGGGACTAAGGACTGGAGAAGGGCAGTGGCACCAGTCCCTAGCTATCTGGGTAGCTTGAGAGAAGGGGAGGAAAGGGAAAGACAGGAGGCTGAATACGCTGACTTCTCATTCTCAGAGCTTTGCAGACGTGGGGACTGGCTTCTCTGAGGAAGGAAGAGATGGACTAGTAAAACATTCATAAACTACGAAAATCATCACATATTTCATCTGCCTTGTTTTGACCTTTATTGTTTGCTCTCCTATTGCAGAAGTAACATGGTGTGATGTGCATGGTGGGAAAATATAGAAAAAGAAGAGAGCATATGCACTCAGTCCTAAAGCTACCTGTGACAGCTCCCTCTTTCCTCTTCTTCTGCAATGCCACAGAGCTCAGACTTAAGCTAAGTGAGGCCCCTCCCCCTGAGCCACTGGCTTGCTGCACGTGCCAGATTGCGGCAGGTGTAAGGTTTACTTGTAGAAACAGCACTTTGGGGAACATCCTTTCTTCCTTATTTATGGTTTATATTTTGGTTTGTTTTTAATGTAGATCCTTATTAAGACAGGCTCAGGCTGGAGAGATGGCTCAGCTGTTAAAGGCTAGGCTCACAACCAAAACTATAAGACAGGCTCTTCAAGTCATGTGAAGAGACATGTGAAGAGGCCAGCCATCCCAACTGCAGAGATGGCCTCCACCACTTGGTAGGTAGGAGTCTGGAGCACAGTCCTTCAGGTCTCAGTGCCTGTCTATTTGCCTGTCAAGTAGAGTGATGACTGTCCTACGGACCTGTCAGGTAGATCACAAACAAGTCGGTCCTCAGAACCTGCTCTAGTAAGGTTGAAAGGAATGATTGCCTAAACTTCTACAGCAGCATAGAGTGATTGTACAAGTATCATTTTGAAAATATTCCTGGGGCTGCTGAGATGGCTTAGCAGGTGAAAACACCTGCAACTAAGTTCGATGACCGGAGTTCAATCCCTAGAACCTGCATAGTGGAAGAGGAGAACCAGTTTTTGAAAGTTTCCCCCAGACTTCCACCTGATGCCATGACGTGTGTGCACCTGCATTCCGACACATCCACACATGAAACATTTTCAACCCTGATTTTAATGAGAATGTCTCCAATGTTTGGACACTAGCGAGAATATGTTATGTGGTGTTTATTGTGTTGAGTATGTATCCAAGATACTTCTCTCTCTTTAGCTTTATGTATTCAGATGCAGTTTTTCTTAGAATGTCTGCATTTGACTATTTGCTCTCTGTTTGGTGAGGAATGATGAGGTTTTAGTGTCTCTCACACACATTTGTCTACCTAGATCCTAGAACAGAAACTATTTTGTGTCGTGCTTTTGGTTTTCAATCAGTGCCATTTCCTGTAGATTATTTCCTAAATCCTATCAGTTTGTTCAGATGATTACCCTTAAACGAAGGATGAGGAATCATTTCATTTACTCTTCTATAACTTCCAGTTTTCCAATTGAGATGTGAAGGCGGTTAGGATGGCAGACATGATTCAAGGGAACCTGCTGAATCCGGATACTCACCATCTCTTTGCGCAATGTCTGCAGTCAAAATAATTTTGATGCTAATGAAGCTGTTTAAAAATAATACATTGAGAGGAGTTAGAGAAAGGATTGAAGCAGATGAAGGGGTTTGCAACTCCATAAGAACAATACCAACCAACCAGAAGTCCCAGGGACTAAACCACCATCCAAAGATTCCACATGGGTAGATCCATGGCTCCAGTTGCATATGTAGCAGATGATGGACTTGTTGGGCACTAATGGGAGCAGAAGGCCTTGGTCCTGCCAAGATTAGAGGCCCCCACCCCAGTGTAAGGGAATGTCAGGGTGCGGAGGCAAGAAGGGATAGGTGGATGGGTGGGGGAAAACCCACATAGAAGAAGGGAGGGGGAACTGAATAGGGGGTTTATGAATGGGAAATTGAGAAAGGGGATAACATTTGAAATGTAAATTAAAAATATCCAATAAAAAATACATTGCACTTTCTTCTTGGAGAACGATAATAGAAGAGTAATTATGTTTCCTTGAACTAAGAATTTAAGATTTGGAGTGTGACAGGTTATTTTGGGGGTTCCCCAGGGCTATGTATGTGCACACTAAGTAAGTGCTCTGTCCACGAGCTACAACCTCAGCCCTCTTTGCGTTTTTAAAATTTTGCGACTCCATTTCACTAAGTTGGGCACGCTGCCCTTGAACTTGTGATCTTCCCACTCTACCTTCCAGAATAGTTGGCATCACAAGTCTGTGCCACTATGCATGTTGTTTTTAAGTCTGACATTTTCCATCATAAAATCTTTGACTTCAAGAACATTCAAAGCAACACTTAAATACGGGATTGTTCTTTCTCTAAAAAACTAAAATTGCATTCACTCTGGATGTTTCGACGAGACACGGGACCTACTGACTGCAGCCTGGGAACCTGTCTTGGGAACTGTTATACTCCCTCTTGGTTCCTGATGCCATCTCGTGTTCAGCTTGGCCCTGTCTTGGACCACAGACACATCAGGATGGAGAAGCATGCATTTATACATCGCGGTGCACAAACCTAGTGATGGAAATGTCAGTGCTGTGGTTCTGTCTTCCGGATGCCAGGAACAGCTCCAGTGCTTTTAGTTCTGAAATGAGATTCAGCTCCTTTCAGAGCTTCATACCTAGCTTCAGACTTGCCCTTACCAATCAACAGTGCCCTTAATGTGACGAAAATCTCAGTTGACCTCATAACCATTGAAGGCTGCGCTTACAAATAAACCCATAGATCTCCTTGTTTCTTTCCTTTGTCTGCAGCACTGGGTCAGATTATGCTGTATGTGGATGGGATGAATGGCGTCATCAACCACAGCGAGACCATCCAGTGGCTTTACACTCTTGTTGGCTCAAAGGTAAGATCAAGGCTTTGTTTCTTTGTTTTTTTGTTTTTGTTTGTTTGTTTTTCTTTTTTGGAACACCTTGTTCAGTCTGCAAACCATTGGGCCTTTGTTTAAATCCTCTTTGAAATGTTTTTTTGCAAAGAGCAACCCTATTCAACTTTGCTCAAGTCCTATCTTGGTGTAAAGGATGACTCATCCTTTGTAGATTTTTCTTTCAAGCTCAGTTTAATCTGATAGCTTATAAAATTTTATTCTCTTAAGCTGTAATCAAGTGCCTTTGGCACGTTTGGTTTCTAATGTTTAATTAAAATTTTATGCTATAGATAAAGTGTCTATGTGCCCCTTATATTTTGTGGCCTCAAGTGGTAGGTGGCCACTGGTATAGGTCATAGATACCAGGAAGAGAGCCCAGTGCTATTACTGGTCCTTGGATTTCCTTCCCAGTGTTGTGATGAGGAAAAATTTCCCTCATTTCATAGTAGAAAAACTATTTTTCCTTGGGCAACTGCAAATGTTTTTTCCCATATCTTTTGGCTTTGTTTCCATGGAAAATAGGAGCAACTCTATTTTGAAGCTAGGGCAAGTGGCCTTGGAAATGGAGTGGAATGCTGGGTCTATGAGGTTGACTTAGCTAGGCTAGAGGGAGATTTGTATCTGGTCTCCTGTCTTCCTTACATTTGCTTAGAGGCCTCCCTGGTCAGCATGTCTGTCTGGAATTAGGTCTCTCCATAGCCCTCTGACTAATGTCTATGACCTTAAAATCCGGACAGATGGGGGGAGATTCTTTGAAAGAAAAAGGGACTTTTAATATATGTTACAACTGGATTAAGAAATCTTTGTGGCTCTTTTGTGGTCCTGACAAGACTGATGTGGTGACTTGGGGCAGGGAAGAGCATGGATGAGCACAGGTAGAAGAGGGTGCCATGGTCTGAATGTGTCCCCTGAACCTATATGCTAGGAGCTCATACAGCACAATGGGGAAGGTGTGGCCTTGTGTGAAGAAGGCAATGAGGACTTCCTTGGTAGTGAATTGTTGCTGTTGTAGCAACGGCCTGAGAGAGTAGGCTTGCTCTCTGCTTTTCACTTATGTCAAGACAGGGCCAATGTCCTTTCTGGTATCTGCAGCAACCAGTTGCCATCTTGGAAGTGGAGGGACTGACTCTTGCTTTGAAGATGATGTTTTGAAGATCTTACATGTCAACATACACAGAATTACAGTTCTATTCTCTTCTAAAACAAACAGTCAGACAAACGAACAAACAACTAGTCTCAGGTATTTTGAAATGGTAACATTAATAGAAAGTCCTAGAGAAGAGGAAGAGTCAGAAAGAACTAGAAACAATGGGGGAGGGGATAAAAAGACTTGGTGGCTCATATCTAAAATTCCCGTGCCTGGGATGATCAGACAGAGGATTTCTGCAGGTTCAAGGCCAGCATAGATTATAGTATGAGATCTTGGCTCAAAACTCCCCAATGAAAAGAATAAAGAAGAGGTGGGACAAACAGGAAGTAGCAGACTCATTTCACAGTCGTTGGCCTGTGTGTCATCACAGCTATGTTGATTGTTTTCTTTGGATCTTACTCTGCAGGGAGAATGAACTGAACAGGGAAACAAGGAGAAATCTGCACTGTAACTTAAAATAACATGGAAACCATAAAATCAGAAATCAGGAAAGAGAGACCATCCTTCCCTGGCTCACTGGTTCTCAGAGTCCTTGCTTGCTCCATGGTAGTCCCTTCGCTGACTCTATTTATGGTTGACCAGTTGTCTCTTCCTCACCCACTGACTTCATTAGCACTAGATTCCATGGAATGTGTGCATTTTCTCTTCACCGTTTGTTTTTCCCAAGAGCCAGTCTTCAGTCTTCCTTTTTTTTTTTTTTTTTTTTTGAGCTTAGGGTCGAACCCAGGGCCTTGCGATTACTAGGCAAGCACTTTACCACTGAGCTAAATCCCCAACCCCACTTGCTGACTTCCAGGCATTGTAAGGCTGGGTAAATATTGTCTACTGAGCTTGTGCCTTGATGCCTATGGTCCTGCTTTTTAAAAAAAAGGCGAGGGTATGGGGCTGGGGGTTGGGAGTGGGAAGCAGTGACTACTGATGACACCTGAAGCTTGTGACTCATTCACTGTGATGTCAGACAAGATCTTGAATCACCCTACTGGGTATACTCAGTTCCAGGTCAGCAGCTGAATGCAAAAAACAGCAGCTACTGGCAAGTTTTGTTTTTTTCCAGCACAGTTCTCCTGAGATGCCCTTTTCTCTACAAAACTTGCTGATACCCTGCCCCTCTCTTTCATACGGGTAGTGAAGGATCTGGAAGAATTGGTGCCTCAATCAGGACCTTTAGGTTTGGAGAATGAAGCCTCAGTTCTGTCCTTAGCACACAGATTAAACAATCCAGCCTCCAAGGTTTCCTCAGAGCAGGTGAAGAAGGCCAGGGAAGCTATGTTTTAGTCTCTCCTGTTGACAGATTCATGGCTTTTAAACCTGAAAGGTTTACCTTGACAGCCTGCTGGCTTTGCCTTATACAGGCAAACACTGATAAAGGAAGTGCTGGTTAAAAGAAGAATCCTGTTGTTCTGTTTTCCTAATGCTTGACTTTCCTCCCATGAAAGGCAACACAATGTGACTTTGCTGCTGCCAGAGGGTCATTATGCAATGCACATTTGTAGTTACTTGAAACTCCAGAGAAGAAAATGATGTATTTGCAGCCAAATAATGACTTTTAAAAGAGAAAAAGCACAAAATGTTTTCAATAAAGTCTTTCTGTTTACATGAGCCCATCTCTAAACTTCTCAGTCAGAGGTAAGAGGCGGGTGCCCTCACAATGACATGTTAAGGGTATGTAATTTTTCTCTTCATGCACCTGGAATTCTGATTATAATTGAGATAGAACAATCCTGTTTTATAGTTTGGCCTTCTATCACCCTCATATAGAAAACCTTCTCTATCTTCCATTCTGGCCCTGGGTGAGACGCTCATCTCCTCATCAGGGATTCTCGTGATGTTGCCATGGAAACCACCCATCTACCTTTGCTCACTGTGCCCTCTATTTCTGCCGGCGCCACTGCATCTCATTCGTCCAGCTGTGTGCCAGGCTGCTGTTCAGACAGCAATGATTTCCTTTGCGTCTGCGTGCAGATGTCCATGCCGCTCTCCTATAACCCACTGCTAGTTTAGGGAGGAATGAAAAGAACCATACCACCTTCCCTTACACACATTCACATTCATGTTACCCCCGTGAAGCCTCATTAGGACAGCAGCTTCCATGGCATGTGGAGTAAGGGATAGAGGAGAGGGAAGATGGCCGGGATGGAGACAGTTACTATGAAGTGATGGGGGTCTAAGAAAGAGTTGCAGTTAAAAAGGAGAAAAGAAGGCACTGTGGAGGCATCTCAAAGAACAACTACTGAGTCTAGATTTCTAGATTTAGAAAACTTGAACCAGGAATAAAAAGTGAGTCACAGCTTGCAGTGGGAGCGTGCCTCTGGCAGGAACATGGACGTTGGTACTAAGCTTGGAAAGGAGAACTGAGCTAGTGACTCCCACGTCCCAGTGCTCCCTCCCTGTGTCAGGACACAGTGCTGGTTGCTGAAGAGATGAGAATGAGTAGCCCTTTGGTCCTGAGGTCACAAATATTGTGTCGCCAATAAATATTCAGTGACCCACATGTAGGCTGAGACACGAAGAACGGTCTTAGTTACACACAGTTATAGAACCCTAGCAGGGGTGAATGCTGAACCATGGTTAAGATGGCCATGGCATGGCTCACATTCCAAATCCTACAAAAAGGAAGTGGTCCTGCCATGTGTTTCAACCCTCGTGGACGCTGGAGTCGCCGGGAAGTTATTCTTACAGAGAAGGCATCTAGACCATTACCAAACACTGGGCCTGCTGTTTGTCAGGCATTCTGAACCTCCTAATTCCCTGTGGAGGTGCTCCGAGCACTTAAAGGTAGTTGTCTGGGACTGAGGATATGTACACACACACACACACACACACACACACACACACACATACACACACACAACCATCCAAGAACTTCTATGTAAACACAAGGACCTGATGTTGCTTTCAAAGACCCACATTAAACAACAACAACAGCAAGAACAACAACAACAACCACCGGTGGTAGGCATGGTGGTGTGCTTATATAATTCCAGCACTGGGGAGACAGAGATAAGGAGACACTTTAGGCTCACTGGATAGCACCCTAAACTACTTGGTCAGTTTTAGACCAATAAGAGACCTTCCTGCAAAATAAAGGGAAAAATAAAAATAAAGGTGCCTGGGTCTGAGTAGTGAGAGGTGAGGGTATCCTCTTGACTCTACCTGCGGTCAGTCATACACATGTGAATATGCACACACATGCACATTTTAAAATTAAAAATGTAAGGATGGCGGTTCTATAAGTCTGTGAACGCTACACCGTATGTTTTGCTGTAGATGTCTCAGGGACCCGATAACTAATCTCTCACTCTACTGGTCACCGGCTCCTTTTGGCAGCTGGTAGAAGGTATATGGCAGCCTCCTGGGATACGACATTTTCTTCCCCAAATTCCATCTCTACTTTCGTGGGCCTTTTAGCAGCAGCCCCTGGCTACAGGCTGAAATTGGCCTGGCAGTCCATTAAACTTCCCTGGCTTTTTCTCATACACCATGCCTGCCAGTTCTTCTTTCTGCATGTCCGTGACTGATGGTTGTGTATCTAAATGCAAGGCACTGCAGTTTTCCCCGTTGATCAGACCACAGTTCCAGCCTCAAGATAATTGTGAATTCTGTCTTGGCCATTTATCATCTTAATGGTTAGTGCCAGTTTTATATAACATAAATTTAATAAGCTATGCCTCTTTATTATAGACCAGAATGCTGAGTGGGGGGGAATGTGGACCAACCAGCACAGACTCCATGACAACACTGATGACTAGGGCGCTTTAGGGCCACTGTGGAGTGAGTGGGGAGCTGCCTTGCTGACCGTTAACCCATTGTCCCCAATGTCTTCACACGGCCTTTCTAAAATCAAGATAGACTGCATCTCACAACACATGCTAAGGCTTTGGGTGTCAACACATCCTTTCATCTACAAAGCCTGAAAGCTGAGTAGATACAAATGTGTAAAATTCTGGGCCCTGTTCCTGGCCCTGTGTCCAGTGTCATTTGTTAATACCTCCTTTTCTGAGAAGTTCACTCAGCACCCCAGTTTAGAGACATGCTCAGTTGAGACCGCTGGGCCTGATGCTTCTCTTCTGCCTTCAAGCATCCATCTAAAAACTTTCTGGGGCATTTTGTGAGGGATCAGTGGTGAGTGCAGAAAGCTATGAGACAGGATGCCGTTTCTTTTAGAGTTCGTATGCCCCCATCCTCTTTTTGGTAATTGCTAATATGTGTGATTTTACACTGTCGGAGACCTCTCTCCGGCCTAGCTCTGCTTCTGACTTACCCCAGGAGCGCACAGCAGTTTCCCAGAGAGTCAGCCACAGCTGGTCCTTGTGCCTGTAGTTTCTAGGACTTGCATGCTGTGGTGAGAGCTACATTCGGCTTTCAAGAACTCATGAAAACCATCACACACGAGCACGTTTTACTGCTTGGTAAGATGGCTCCACCCCTACACATTGGGAACATGTTGAACAACATGGAGTCTGCTTGATCATTGAATTCTACATGGCCTTGCCAAAGAAAGTCTCAGAACACCAGTCAGTTCCCTGAACCATACCTGTTGTCTTAAGTCAGTACTAGATTTAGATCTTGTGTTTTTTATTGACTTTGAAATGTCTTGAATTAATAAACGTTTCATTTATAGAAGCTGGGCTAACGTTAATTTTCATAATGAAGTTCATGACAACAGATTAAAGAAAATATACAAGTTTATAGATGTTCACAACATCTTGATATTATTATAAAAACCAACCAAAGCTTTTCAGTGATTATAAGAGTAAAATGTTCTCTTCGTGTTAAAATGTAGAAATTTTAAAAAGTAAAAACAAGCAAAAACACTACTCAGAAATGCTACCATAGGTAATCACAGTGATTCACTTTGAAACCTTTCTTTCTATTTATTTTTTATTTTTTTCTTATATAGTAAGTCCTAAACATATTCTAAACATTCTCTATGTCATCATCATATTTAAAATATTATTTAATGCTCATGTAATGGTGATGTGAATGACTGAGCTATGATTCATGGGAGTTCATTTCATGTTTGTCAAGTGGCTTCCAATTGAATGCTATATTTAAAGCTATTTTAATATCATTAAAACCTATTTAGCTGGTGAAGTTGCATTTGAACTTTGTGAGTATTCAACATTCCCTTAGGTAGGTAGGATTTCTAAAGCTCCCTGTGTTACCCCATGTAGTCATGTGCCATTGGCAGGATGACACTGTGGTTAGAGTCAGTGTCCCTGTAGAGCACAGTCCTGGCTTCTCTGCCTGTGCACACTCAGAGTACTAAGTCCAGTGTATGTAATTTCTTTTCTGTGTGCATGCACATGCGTGTGCTGGTGTTTGGAGGTCAGAAGTCAACCTCTGATATCGTACCTTAGACACTGCTCACTTTCTGTCTTTTAGACAGGGTCTCTCACCAAGGAGGCTGAACTAACCGTCTAGGGGCACGGGGAATGGGTCCTCTTGCTTCCTTAACACTAGGATTACAGTCAAGCCACACCCCAACACCCTCCTTTTATTTCATATATTTTGGGATTGAGCTCAGGTCCTTATGCCTGCACGGCAAGTACTTTACTACCTAAGCCCCTCCTCTAGCCCCGTAACATGTTTGATTTTCCAAGCCCGTGCTTTTGGAAGATATTAGCATGACACCAGAGGAAAAGGCCAGGCCTTAGAGGGACAGCCAGCAGAGGCCCCACTGGAGAAGTATCACTTCTTTAGTCATTGTGAAGCTTCAGGAAGCATTATCTGGGTCCCCCCAACTCTTAAAAAGCTTCACTATGCACTAGCCTCCCTACTTCACCATTTGCAATTGTATTTTTCCTGTAAAAGCAAGGAGTCAAAGCAGGAATGCAACTTGATGCTTCCACCACTGTGGCAAGAGGACGCAGCCATGTCCCAGCAGCCAGAGAGTCCCAGCTGGTGACTCAAACCTGAGAACACACTTGAAAGAATGCAGAAACGCAAGTAGTCAGGATACTCTTTCTCCAAAATGAAAATACTGTTTCCATCTTATAGGTTGGTGGCTGGTTCTCAGGGCAGCAGAGGCTGGGAGTTCTGGGAGCCATCCCAGGAGGAGCCCTGCAGGCTGGAGTTCCCTCTGTCAAGGTTCTGCCTGGCTGTGTACTCACTTGATGGAGACTCTGGCAACCAAGCTCTCCTGTGCGAGGCTTACCTGCCGTCTGCTGGCATGCGTCCAGGACTACTTGTTTGTAGAAGAAAAGTTATTTTCCTTGGGAAATATTGTCTATCCTATTTCCACAAAGCTTATGTTTGAGCCAGTCGGAAAGATAGGCTCTTTCCTGGCTAAGGACAAGTATCAGGTTGACCTGTTTCCTTTGGTCTCATTTAGAAATTGGCCAGGTAACAAGTTCTTTTAGCCTTCTAGAATGTGGGGTTTTGTACCCCAAACTGGGCATGCTGCTTCCTGTAAAAGCATCCAAGCTTGTTGGTTTCCAGTGTTTCGTTCTGCAAGCAGTAACAAGATGCCCCTTAACCGGCATGCTCCTGCTGGGCTTTGGAATCCCTTTCCCATCCACAAAGGAACAGGTTGATGTTATTTTATTAATTGACCCGTTTCATTTTCTTCACATTTTATTTATTGTGTGTGAATGCATGAGAGTGTGTGGACATATTCGTACCACATACCTGTTCATGTGTGCAGGTCAAAGGACAACTTACACATTAATTCTTTCCTTTCATCCTGTGGGTCCCAGGGGTCAAACTCAGGTCATCTTGTTGGGTAATTGAGCCATCTCTCAGGCCTTCAAATGACTCTTCCTAATAATGGTGGAAAATTTAGCAAAGTGGATATTTTCTGATGTCTGCACAGCTCTAGGTAAACTCCACTTAAATTAATCATAAAGATTTGTAACTGTTTGTTTTTTGTGTTTTTGTTTTTTTTTTTAATCTTCATTGCTGGACAGCTTGCTCTATTTTATACTACACAAAATTTCTTATCCACTGTTAGAACCTGCCCCCCACACACCTGGGTTTCACTTTTCGTGAATTGGCTTCTTTCCACAGACTGTACTGTCAGAAGCAGGCAGCTGTCAGTCTCTGGGGCCATAGCACAGCGGCTTGGTGCAGGTGACTTCCTGTCCCAGCACATGTGCCAACCCTGATCTTTTCATTCCCTATGAATTCTTGTGGGCCAGTGCCCAGAATTCTGTGCTTGAGGTCCTGTGTTTGGGCCTGTGCTTCCTTTCTGATAATTACCCCTATCATGTTCCAGACAGTCTATTAGAGGTCGAGAAGGGAAAGATCTTGGAGCCTAAGTTTTTTTGTTGAACCATTTGATAATCATGGAGGCCCTTAGGCCTTAATTTGAAGTACTTGCTTCAAAACTCTCAACTTGACTGTATGGCATTTGGACAAAATGTTAAATAAGGGGTCTTAAAGATGAATAATTAAGGGCTGGAATTTTTGGTGGACTAGGAGACAAGGCCTCACTCTGTAGACTAGGTTGATCTGGGACTGATTTTATAGCCCAGGCTGGCCTCAAACTTAGCAGAGATCCTCCTGTCTCAGCCTCTAGTGGTGTATTACAAACATGAGCCAACATGTTTTCACATACCTAATCTGTTCTAAAGTATAGGTAAGTGTATTAGAAATATGGTAAAGCCATTTGGTTCAGGCTGTCTTACAGTTTCTAATCTGGTTAAAAGATCAGCATCCATTTTTGCAGCACATACCCATGCTACTTTAATGGGAAATGAAATAAAATGATGTGCTTTCCTAATCCTTTTGGTAGTTTATGTCCTGAGATTGGACACTTGTTTATAGTTGGCGATCTGACAGCTTTTACCAAACTCCATATTTAACCTGCCCGTGGCATCGTCCAGTGAAATACACATGAAGTTCCAGTTTAAATGTCTTAAGAAACTGCCTTGTTTTCCCTTCAGGCTTCTGGTGTCTGCATGCTAAGACCTAGACGTCCCCTGCAAGCTTACTAGGAGAATCAGAGCCCAGTAAAGCAAAATGGTGATCCCCACATGCTAAGCCCTTCTCAATCCTCTCTGAAACAAACATCGGAGTCTAGCATATGTGTGGGGTGTGGAGGCTCCGTCCTTGGTTATTTAATGGGCACACTGGCTTTCATAAAGGCTTTCAGAGTCCATTTTATCCTGATGAGGAACACAGAGTGCAAACTATGAGTGCACTGGAGTAGTGCTCCATCCAGCCATGCTGCAGACGTGCTCAGTGTTCACGAGGTATGGTTGCTGCGTGTTCCCCGCCTCTGTACGCCTTTCATGTAAAGGGACTATCACAGAGTCCTGCTTAGATCCATGTTTTGGAATAACATAAACAGTATTCACATCATTTTCCAGGGCTAGGAATTGTAGCTCAGTTGGTAGAGCTCTTTCCCAGTAGCTGTAGTACCTGTGAAGCCGTGAGTTCGATCCCTAGCACCACACAGAACCGAGTGTAAATTTATGGCGTAGCTTCTCTGGCAGTTTTTTAGGAGACAAAACCTGATAGCAACTCCCTACTCCTCTGGTACATGGTTGCCTAAACAAGACACTAAAAAGCGTGGGGCCCCAACCCTTCACAAAGAACTGCAAGCTACTCAAGAATGTTGAAAGCAGGCTGAAGTCTACCCCAGGGAAGAACACCCCGCCCCCAGTTGGTAATCATATTCATGCAAGTAGCATTATATGAATGGGGAAGATTGTGTGTGTGTGTGTGTGTGTGTGTGTGTGTGTGTGTGTGTGTGTATGTGTGTGTGTGTGTGTGTGTGTGTGTGTGTGTGTGTGTGTGTGTGTGGTGTGTGTATATGTGTGTGTGTGTGTGTGTGTGTGTGTGTGTGTGTGTGTGTGTGTGTGTGTGTGTGTGTGTGTGTTTGTGTGTGTGTGTGTGTGTGTGTGTGTGTGTGTGTGTGTGTGTATATGTGTGTGTTTTGTGTGTTTGTGTGTTTGTGTGTTTGTGTTTTTGTGTGTGTTTGTGTTTGCATGTGTGTATGTGTGTGTATGTGTGTGTATATGTATGTGTGTATGTGTTTGTTTGTGTGTGTATGTGTATGTGTGTTTGTGTGTATATGTGTGTGTGTTAGGAATGCCACACGCGTACACACACACACACACACATACACACAATCATTCACATACAAGTATGTGACAACAATTAATGTAAAAGAAGCCATGAATTTGAGAAAGAGCAAAGTGGGGGTCATATGGAGGGGTTGGAGGGAGGAAAAGGAAGAAGAGAGAAACATTTTAAATTATATTTTAATTATAAAAAAATAAACGTTGTAAAAAATCCAAGTGAGGTGATGTGCACCTATAATCCCAGGAGGTGAGAGCAGGAAGGTGGGAGGTTCAACACTGGTCCTTACTTCTCTAGGGAATTCGAGGCCAGCCCAGGATGCAAAAGATGCTATTTACAAAGAAGCAACAAAGGCCTTCATAATTTTGTTACAGTGGACAGAGTTCAGCTAGAATACTTGAAATGTAAAGAAGATATAGGTAACCAAGCCCAAAGGCAGAGACTGGAGCCTGAGGTGCTTTGTCAGTGCTGTTGATGTGGGCAGGGCCTTCCACAGCTCTGCTGCTCCACTGAGGACAAGAGGGGCTGGGCTAGTTGTGCCCAGGTCTGAGCTCCCCGACTGTCATCACAGTACTAGAGCTGACCTCTGAGAACACTCATTGCTCCTCTTGTACGCAATGCTCTCTGTGTGGGGAGGGGTGGTATGCATTCTCTCTTAGTAGACAGTAGGCCATGTCCTTGAAGTATGACCAGGCTTGTGTTATACCCTCAGAGTCTCAAAGGGTGCTGGGCAACCAAAGGGGCTCTTGACACTGTTGGAAGTGAAAGCAAAGACTTGTGGATTGGCAGGGACTCAAACATGGCCATCCAGTCTACCCATCTAGGTTTGTAGTTCCTTCTCTAAAGGTCTTACCTCAGGCAGGCAAGATCTCCTACAGTGGGGTGCCCCTCGTCCTCAGCCCATTTGATTTTGCATCACTGAAGCTCACTCATTGCTGCCACGTCACCTGCCTGTCTACTTCATGACTGCTGAGCCAACCATCCCATGGTGTCACATGCTTGCTTCAGGAGAACATTCCAGTTCTTCTCTCAGGGCTAGACAGGTTACAGGATGCTTGATACGTTGTAGTGAAACTTTTTTATTAGGATAGGAAGGGGCTTCAGTCTGAGCTGAAAATCGGACATTCGAGGTTGGAAGGATGCTTCGAGGGCATGATGTGTCTGAGAAGCCATCGGTGTCTGAGCTATATAGTGGTGTACACTCTGGCACCCTTGCAGCTTGCTCTAACCCCACCCTGTTCGGAATGTTCCTTCCTGTACCCACCTTAAGCCTGCCTCCCTTATTTTCTAGTTCCAATATGCTGGGACTCTTAACTGCAGTTCCTATGCAACTATGTCTAAGATAAAATTGGGTTTTGTGAATTTGGGAGTCAAACCCCATGCGTGCCATGAAAACCCGGAGCTAACCTCTCAGCTGCAAAAGCTTTGGGAAAGGCAATGTGCTGGTCTTGGAGGAGGGGTTATGTGGCCTCTGTGCAGACTGCTTCAGTCAGAGAGAGTAACTATTGGATAAGTGAAGGCTACTATGGAGATATTTAGAAGTAGTGTCCCCTCCCTACGTTTAAGTCTTCACAATACTGCTAATGTGGAATTTCTGAGTAGGAGCCCTGGATGCAGCTGAGGATGAGTCGTGACATGCTTTCAATTAGTGTCAGGAATTTGCCCCAAATGAACGTTCCAGTGCTCTGGCCTCTAAAGCACTTTAATTATCTAATGTGCTTGCTATTCATTGCCGTAGTAAAGCTTCCGAAAGCACCAAACATAAACTCAGTGGAAGCTAAAGTCACAGAGCTCCTAAACATAGAAACCATGTTTAGGAAATTAAAAGGTGCCCGAAGAACTCCAGAGAGAGGCTTTCTAGCCCAGGAGAGGGCGGCATGGGAAGGAAAGCTTACTTCTCTAGGAAAGAGCGATCTCCATCAGGAGAAGGGGGCATTGCTCAGGGATTCTGGGTGCCAGGGACCATGAAAGTCAAGGACTATGACTGCACAGAGGCTCGAAAGGATTCTATGGGACTGACAACTGGGCCCTGCTGAAACAGACTCGTGGGAGCACACACTGGGCAGCTGCCAGGTCCGTTCCCAGGAACCACATAATGATATTCTACCTCCAGAGGAAGCCACCAAGCCTGGGCTTGCTGGGTTTGTATTTACTTGGAGGCATTTCTCCAGCTTTAAACACACAAAACACGGTTCATTCTTTGAGACCGCCATCCCCCACAAAGCCTTGTACTTGTTGAGAAAGTGCTGTGGAAGTTAACCTCTTCCTAGACAGGAAGGAAGGGGGAGATGGCAGGACTGGCTGTAGACTAGAATTAGGGATTAGGAAGTGTAAAGTGTTTGGAGGGAAGGGGGGGACTTGGGGGTTCTTGACCTCTGTCTGACCTCTGCCTGGCTTAGCTTGGCTTGGGGCCGTGACCTGTTCTATGCCACTCTGATGGGCTGGAAGGAGAAGTTCATTGAAGATACGCCACCTTCACATGTACAAGCTCAGTGGCTTCTCCTGTGTCAGAGGACTCGTATAAGAGTAGCTTATGTTCTTAGGCACAGTAGCCTAAGTCTCTAAGTCTCTGTAGGAGCCTTGTAGAAAAGCCCACAAATCATGACTAGAAGACTCTGCTTTAAATGGTGTCTCTCCTGAACACACAGATGCTCTTCCTTGTCATTGTTTCCCAGATGAGACCATAAAACAGCTGGTCCTTCAGCATTTGCACTCAGTGGTGCTACAGAGACTCGTGAGGTGACCCCCGGTACTCGATTGTGGGGGTGGATGGTTATGATATGTATAAATGCTACACGGTTTCCTGTCACCCATTCATGGGCTCCACTTCTCCATGGGTAAGGGAGGTGCCTCTGAAGCTCGTTCAGTCATGTGCATAATGCAATGAGGCTCTGTGAGGTGATCATTGACGAGGGGCTCCTTCTCATGAAGCTGCTCTTCACAAGTGGCATTTCTCAGGCCTACAGAAGGGAAGTCCAGGCCTGTAGTGCTGGTCTCAGGGAGTGAAGGGGCAGGAGAGAAGTTTCCAAGTCCATGGTAAGCTACAGAGTGCATGTCAGGGGCACAACCTTGGATGCTACCTTGATGGCCCTGGGTGGAGAGGGAGATGGATGTGCCTTGAGGAA
Source organism: Rattus rattus (assembly GCF_011064425.1). Lineage (NCBI taxonomy): Eukaryota > Metazoa > Chordata > Mammalia > Rodentia > Muridae > Rattus > Rattus rattus. The sequence goes on along the minus strand of NC_046168.1, from coordinate 18,896,600 downwards.
AGCTTTACCTCACGTGGATTCTAGAGTAGAGTGAGACAAGCAAAGGTGACTCCACTAACTTCCCTGAGTGGGGCTGTCACAATGGGGGGGCCGTGTCAGGAACAGCCCTGACTAGTAGTAGTTTATGGAATACCTAAGGGGTGTCGTCTAAAAGATGCTAAGGCCATAAGACAGCCTGGCCCAGGAGTCTGAGTCAGGACCTGGAAAATAGAAAACATTTAATACTCAATCTCAGATCAACTTTAAAACCCAGGGATAGGATAAGCTTGTCTAGAGAATGTGTGGAAAGGGAAAAAAATGAATGCCCAGGCAGAAGGTCTTAGGTTTTTAAAGGTCCTACTGAGCACCCTGAAAGGCGCAAGTGAAGGAGTCACCACTCAGGCAGGAGACTAGCGGACCTGTTCCCAGAGAGAGCAATTGGCTGTCATGAGCTATGGAGGGTTGAGTGAAATGCATGAAGTGGCCATTAGATTTGATAGCACACAGGCCACTGTGGACCTGGAGAGCTGAGTTGAATAGTGGAGAGAAAGTCAAGCTCCTGTCAAGCCATGTTGGAGAATGCAATAGTTGTTTGTTTTGTTGGTGGAACAGAATACTCAGATAAAATGAATTTGGGGAGGAAGGGTTTCTTTTGGCTCACACTTTTAAGATATAGTCCATTATGTCAGGGAAGTGACCCAGTCTGGAAAATCTCTCACAGATGTGCTGGGAAGTTTGTCTCAGCAGAGATTCTAAATCCTGTGAAATTGACATCTGGATTAATGATCACAGGGAATCGTTGGGAAGTGAGGAAGGGGAGCCATGGGCTGTGGTAAGTCTTGGGAGAGTTTTTTTCTCTGTGAAGAACTGGACTAAGGACAAGCCTAGGTAAAGGGTAGCATCAGAGAAAGAGCCTGGGGGCAGAGGCATGGAATGGCCTTGGAGAAAGGACTTGAGGCAGGGCAGGTGGTGTTTTAAACTGTCCCCTCTTGAGCTGGTTCTTTCTCTTTGCTATGACAAAGTAAACACCCAACAGGTTTAGTTTGGGGAAGGAGGATTGGTTTTTGAGTCCTGGCTTAAGAGAATGCAAGCAAAGTATGGCAGGCAGGACCACCTTGGTCTGTGCTGACCAGAGTTGGAGCTGCAAATAGTCTCCTTACCTCCCCATGGACCAGAGGCAGAGAGGGATGCTGACACAGTTTGCCTCCTTCTTTCTCCCTCTTTCCTTTCATCCAGTCCTCCAGCCTATAGGATGGTGCTACCCATATTCAGGGTGTGTCCTTTCCCCAAACGTTAATTCTCTCTGCAACCCCCTCACAGATACATCCAGAACTTTCCCTTGGTCTCCTAGGTGAGTCTAAATCAGATAAGTCAAGGTGACGAGGAAGACTTGAGGGTCCCACCTGTGGGACAGCTGTACAGTGCAGCTCCCTGCCGAGGTCTTCTCACCTTCTCTGTCATGTCTACTCCCCAGTCACTGAAGTGTGGGCACATGCCTCACGGAGTCCCTGGGTCTCCCTCTTGGTGCAGAGCATAAAGAAGCAGGAGCTGAGGGTGAGAGGAATGGCAGATTGTTTAACCTGGCATCAATTGATAGATCAGCCCATCCAGCAGACACTTCTAAGCCTCTAAGTCTACTGTGATTCAAAGGTAGTTCTTAGAAGAAACCCATAGGTTTGAGAAGTGGCAGCAGCAGTTTGAGAAGGGGTAGACAGCCTGAGGTGGGCCTGGTGTTCTAAGGGGCATCATTTGAACAGATTCCAAGAGGTAAGTATGCAGGATGATGTGTGTGTGTGTGTGTGTGTGTGTGTGTGTGTGTGTGTGTTGTCTTGAGGAAGAGATTATTAGAAAATGGGATAAAGGAAAAGGAGGTTTAAAGGGAGATATTGTAGCAGCAACTGGGAGGTCGGGAAACTGACCCAGAACCCCTCAGGACTGAGAGATCTGGAGTTGGGAAGGCATGCTACCTTCCATTGAGTGAGTTGCTCATGGCTTCTCTGAGGGTGAGTTCTACTGTGGTAAAGAAAGATTCTGAGCTGGCTGCAGCTCCTCACAAACGTTGAGCTGTGGAGTTTAGGATCTGTGAGTTCCAAGGCCCCAGGCAGCCTGCGATGCCTGGTTTTCGGTACTGGGGAGTTGGCTCAGGTCCTTGCTTACCCAAGCTTGCTAGCACTTGTGGCCTAGAACAAGTCATTTGACATGTTGTGCCTGCTTCCTCACTGGAAAAATAAAGACTGTGACTGCTGTCATTGGGATCAAATGAAGTCCCCCAGCTCAGCATGTACTGGCTTACGTTGTTGCAAGCTGAATATGATTTCCAGGGTCAAATGCCTTGGGTTTGAGTTTCCACTGATCACTAGCTGTGTGATCATGGAAAGTATGCTCTGCCTTAGATTCCTGATCTTCACAGTTGAGGAACACTAATACCGTCTGCTGAGGTATCTAATAAAGGGTAAATGAGGAACCAGTGAAGGAATCTGGTGATCCCTGAGAGAAGGTCCAGGTTTGCTGGATCACTGGGTGCTGGCTGTGGGTGAAGGGGATGATGCATTCAGGAGGGCTGGGATGCCCACGCCTCTGTGTGATGTTCTGTCTTTTCTCCAGTTCCGCCTGGTGGTGAAGACGGCCCTGAAGCTTCTGCTGGTCTTTGTGGAGTATTCTGAGTCCAATGCACCGCTTCTCATTCAGGCTGTTTCTGCTGTTGACACCAAAAGAGGTGAGCAGTCCTTGCTCTGGGGATCAAGATCCCAGAGTCTTAGATAGGGAGGCTTCCCATCTTTCCGAGTAAGTGAGCACCTGCCATGCCATCTCCCTCCTGTGCTGTAACACCCCTTCCTATCTCACGAGTTCACAAAGCTCCCAAACAACCTTTCTCTCTGTTATGCTGTCATCTGTTGACTTGAGTATGCCCCACTCATAGGTGGGGTCTCTGTCTCCCGGCTTACTGTTCCAGTGCTTAGCTGTCCTGAGCAGATAGGCATACAACACACAGGTAGAAAAGAGTGGAGTGGCCTATACCACACAGAATTTCAGCCCTGAGGAGGCTGGAGCAGGAGCACCATGAGTTTGAAGTTAGCCTAGGTTACTGTCTTAGGGTTTTACTGCTGTGAACAGATACCATGACCAAGGCAACTCTTAACATTTAATTGGAGCTGACTTACGGGTTCAGAGTTTCAGTCCAGTATTATCAAGGTGGGAACATGGAACAGAATACTTGCTTTCAGGAAACTAGGATGAGGGTCTTAAATACCACACCCACAGTGACACACCTAATCCAATAAAGCCACACCTACCCCAATAGGGCCACACCTTCTAATAGTGCTACTCCCTGGGCCAACCATATACAAACCATCACAGCTACCTAGAAAGAGCCTGTCTTGAAAAGAAAAACAAAAGAAGGAGGAGGAAGGGGGAGAGAAGGAGGAAGAAGAGAAAGAGGAAGAGGAAGAAGAGGAAGAAGAAGAAGAGGAAGAGGAAGAAGAAGAGGAGGAAGAAGAAGAGGAAGAAGAAGAAGAGGAGGAGGAAGAGGAGGAGGAAGAGGAGGAAGAAGAGGAAGAAGAAGAAAGTAGGGGCTGTAGCTGCATTGGTGTGAACTGTGCTGTGGTCTATAGTGGTGTGAAGCCCTTAGCTGAAATGCTGGGGTGCCTGTTTCAGCTCTTGCTCATTTTCCTCCCTAAGAGGACCTGTTTGCCTTCATTACCACCCAACAAAGACTCAGATAAGTCAGAAAGATTTGAATAATATTTTTTCTCAATTGTAACAGTTTGAAAGCCCAGTCTACAGATAACCCCAAATCACTTTTGCTATCAACAAGCAGGCGTGCTACACAACACATTGGTTATTCCCACCCCACTCATGTATACTTACGGACAAAGCAACCTAGGTGTGACTGTTAGGACAAAGAGACGTCTAAGTTGCATTCTTTATTCCAACCAGTTATGTCTGACTCAACATTGTTCAAGATTCCCTTCTGATGCCCATTCAGAATGTGAAAAACAGTCGTTTCCTGGTTTCTTTGCGTTAACAAAAGCCGCCCAGGACTGTGAACTGGGCACCTACACTTTTGCTCTGAACACACAGGCAGATGCCAGGTCTGGCATGGTCGGTCCAGCCTAGAAGCAACTCCTGGTCTCTCTAAAGGAGCACAGAAAGACGGCAGAGCCTCAGGCAGGGTCAGGGGCTGGAGCCTGGAAGGTGGGTCCCAGGCCACACCCACTTTCCCTCTGCCACAGCGTGATGCCATCTGTTACCAGATAGGAACGAGGAACAGACTACAGGGCCAACTAACAGTCCTGAATAAGGACAACCAGTGGCCAAGAAACTATGTTTGGCTTCCTCAGAACCAGGTTGCTAGAACCTGAAGCAAATGGCGGCTATCTGGGAACATGGTGGTTCTCTTGATTTATCCTTGCTGGATGTGCGTTCCATTCCCCAGCTCTGGAGTTACTCTAGGACAATGGCTGGGCTTCTTGTTGGCCTCTCCTAAATGTTGGGTAACTCAAGGGCACTTGCCATGCGACCATGATCCAAGGGTATCCTTCTCGTGGCTTTGAGGTTTTCTTTTGGCCTTGTTGAGTAGGGTCTCCTAGCATCCATCTCCGGAGTTCCTACTGCATCCAGGGCGTGTTGTGGAGTGGGACTAACCCTCAGATGAACCTGGGGCTTTGTTTCCCACATCCAAGCTTCATTCCACAGTCCCAGCCTGAGGCCTCTACTATCCTAAGTCTGTCCAACAAGACAAAATGATGGCCATCTTTTCTCAATTAGTAAAAAAAAAAAAAAAAAAAATCCCATAGATTGTTTTCTCAGCTTCTTAAATCTTGCCTATAAAATTTCTTCAACCTTTGGCAAGTGCTGTCATCTGCCTGCCACTAAACACGAAGAACTGCAAACAAAGGAATATCACTAATGAAAAGCTCAGAGAGACCTCATCATGTGTGGCTCGACAGCATGCTCCTTCACGGACATGTGTGGTCTTGGCTGTGACTTTTGTAATGCATACATATAACGTCATCTCGGTTTACTGCTAGTAAAGTTGTCCTAGGACCCTGTGATGGAATTAAACATACAAATGTGTCATGGAGTTCTGCAGAGAGCAACACGAATTCCAGGTGTTTCCAGCGGCAGGTTTCAGAGCGGTCTCCAGCTTCCTCTCAACTGGGCCGGAGCACAGCCTGTGGGCCAGAGATGACTGACGGGGAGCTGAGCGTGTCCACACGGGCACATGTGCAAACAACCCATAAATTCTACGCCACAGGGAAGCCTCAGAGTCGTTCCTTGGCAGGAGTGACAGGCATGGGAAAGTGGCAACAGTTGTCTTCCTTTTTTTTTTTTTTTAATAGGAAAACCTCAGAATTGAGGAATCAGTAAATAAAACTAACCAAATAAATTAAAAGTCCTCAAAAACGCATACTGCCTAAAGCAGTTGAACAGTTTCCCCTGGTGGCTTTATGTTTATAAAGCATGCATGGTTACCTATGAGTTAACCAGAGGGGCTCATTCTGTGTCATGGGCCTAGAGGGGGGCACTTAGGAGCCTAGAAAGAAAACAAAGTCTATCACCAGGGCCCAGCAGTGGAGCTCAGTGGCAGAGTGCCTGGCTGGTATTCTGAGACCCTGAATTCAACCTCATTACTGCAAAACATACAAACAAAAAGTGCATCATAGGTAGTAATTAATATTTATGAATATATGAACATTTTATTTTTTATTTTGGGTGCAGCGGACTTTATCGATGGTATTCAAGAGAGAAGAGAGGGCTCCCTAGGCCCCTCCTGTTATTATGGGGTCTGGGATGGAATTGTGAGGGAGACGCTCAGTGTTGGGGGCTGAGTTGGGATGGGGACTCCTCAGCAACTGAGGGCCTCTCTCTTGCTCTCAGTATCCTTGCTAGGCTGGGTGGTCCAGGGTTTCTTACTCCTTAGAGGTCATGTAGGCCATGAGGTCCAACACCCTATTGCTGTAGCCGTATTCATTGTCATACCAGGAAATGAGTGTTACAAAGTTGTCGTTGAGAGCAATGCCAGCCCCAGCATCAAAGGTGGAAGAGTGGGAGTTGCTGTTGAAGTCGCAGGAGACAACCTGGTCCTCAGTGTAGCCCAGGATGCCCTTTAGTGGGCCCTCGGACACCTGTTTCACCACCTCCTTGATGTCATCATACATGACAGATTTCTCCAGGTGGCATGTCAGATCCACAATGGATACATTGGGGATAGGAACACGGAAGGCCATGCCCGTGAATTTCCCATTCAGCTCTGGGATGACCTTGCCCACAGCCTTGGCAGCACCAGTGGATGCAGGGATGATGTTCTGGGCTGCCCCACGGCCATCATGCCACAGCTTTCCAGAGGGGCCATCCACAGTTTTCTGAGTGGCAGTGATGGCATAGGCTGTGGTCATGAGCCCTTCCATGATGCCAAAGTTGTCATGTATGACCTTGGCCAGCGGGGGTGGGGGTGGGGGTTAGCAGTTGGTAGTGCAGGATGCATTACTGACAATCTTGAGGGAGTTGTCATATTTCTCATGGTTCACACCTATCACAAACAATGGGGGCATCAGCTGAAGGGGCAGAGATGATGACACTTTTGGCCCCACCCTTTAGTTGAGCCCCAGCCTTCTCCATGGTGGTGAAGATGCCAGTAGATTCCACGACATACTCAGCACCAGCATCACCCCATTTGATGTTAGCGGGATCTCGCTCCTGGAAGATGGTGATGGGCTTCCCGTTGACGACAAGCTTCCCAATCTCAGCCTTGACTGTGCCGTTGAACTTGCCATGGATGGAGTCATACTGGAACATGTAGACCATGTAGTTGAGGTCAATGAAGGGGTCGTTGATGGCAACAATGTCCACTTTGCCAGTTGCAGAGCTGAAGGCAGCCCTGGTAACCAGGTGCCCAATACAGCCAAATCCGTTCACACCGACCTTCACCATCTTGTCTATGAGACGAGGCTGGCACTGCACGAGAAGATGTGGCTGCCTCTGGAGCAGGGAAGAGCAGAGAGTTTATGAACATTTTAAATGCCTCATTTGGCCTAGTCTGCTATACTTTTACTTTGGGGGTTAGAATAAAAAAGTGTGTGTGTGTGTGTGTGTGTGTGTGTGCGCGCGCGCGTGCCTGTGCACCTGTGTGTCTGTGTATCTGTGCGTGCATGCTCACATGTGTGTTTAAGAGTGAGATTCTTTCCTTCTCTCTCAGCTACCTAACTCTGTTGCTTGGCTTTGCCTTCCTCAGGCCTCACAAGTCATGTTGGATTCAAAGTAAACAATGAGTAAGTAGTTCTGAGTCCGGAAGCACCAGAAAAATTAGAAACTAGTGGCTGCAGTGTTTTCTCCCAGACACAGTGCTTCAGTGAATTCTCCTAGCATGGTTCTTCTTTTAGCTATCTGCTGAGATCTCTATAGTTGTTGGTACCCCAGTAGAAACACAGGCATTGAACTCCTTGGCACTGTGGGACCAAGGGCTGTCTCTGTTGGTTGCTTGAAGAACAACTCTACCCTGGTGCTAACTGCAAAGGCGTTTGATGATAAATATCAGGAGATAACTCAGTAGGTAGTAGGAGGGAGAGCATGTCTGTGTGTTCAGAGTTTAAAAAGACAGGAGGAAGGTCATTTGATTCTAACTGGCTGGACAACTCAGCTAAAGGGTGAGAGCAGGGTCACCCACTGGGAGAGACGTCTATGTGTGGGATTAATCTCTGTGTGTCATGTCCTGTAGAAACCCTACTCTTTAGCCCTTCTGACTTCTTTCTTTTCTCACCATGTGCATCTTCCCTCTCGTTCCTGTAAAGCCGTTCCATCTTCACATGCTAAACGCTCTCTCGGAAATCATTACTGTTCTCAGGCATTTTATTGACTCTGTGCTATGTAGCACAGGCATTGTTACTGAAAGTGCAGAGATGAACATGAATGATATCGCCTCTGCCTTTGGGAAATGTTTATTTCAAGGCCAAGGTCAGCCTCGACACAACCCATCCAAGGACCAACGTTTGGAAACTGCCTTGTTTAGGTTCTTTGTGAATTTACTTTATCACACAAAAAAAATAAGTAATATCCTTTTGAGATAATTTATAGAGGAATCACACAGAGAAAGGTTCACATTCCAGCCTATTGACCCAAGGGTAAGCCAGTGCATCCATCTCTCCTAGTGTTTATCTCAGACATGGAACTGTGCCAAAGATTGTTTCCTTCTTTGTGACCTTCCCCTTGACCTCGTGGTCTTGAATGTGAAATGTTTTCACATTTCTCCTAGAGACTGGAGAGAGGCTCATGAGCTTTCAGTAGCTTGGCTCACTTGGAGAGAAACCTTTTGTCCCAAGCCATCCTCACCACATCCATCTTGCTGTCATAGCCTTAGCTGTAAATATTCCTCTTACTTCCCAGATGCTGGCTCTCTGCTGGTGCCTGTATTTGAGCTTTCATCTAACTACTCCATTAGATCCTAAACCCATCAGAGGTAGTTATCTACCAGACTCTGTGCCTGAATGATGCCCAGACAATATCTGTGCCCTGATGGATTAGAGATGGTATTCTTTGCTCTAGATGTTTGCTAGAAAGCTGTGTGACTGTTATTGCTTGGAACTAATAGAGTAAATATAGGTCTTAATACCTTGTTTGGTGTGCACTGGTGAACTTTCAGCAAGTACTTATGAAAGGTTTTTCTAGTCAGTGAAGTCTGCCTCCCAAAGGTGTGCACATGAACAGACATTAAAATTATATATTTAGTATAAAGGAAATTGTTATGAATACTAATAATGAAACATGAGATGGGATAGTGTATTCATTGGAGGATGGCACAAGCCCAGCTAAAAGATGTGTCCACATTTACACATGCAATGACTAAAAGACCATTTCCATCCCTGGGGTAGGAATCCTTGATGAACTTCAGTGTGATTGGAATAATGTGTGTTGTTGAATTACTTTTCTTAATGATCTTTGCTTTATTTGTAGGTGTCAAACCCTGGTCCAACATCATGGAAATCTTGGAGGAAAAAGACGGAGTTGACACGGAACTCTTGGTTTATGCAATGACTCTAGTGAACAAGGTTGGTTAATGTTGTTCTAGATTGTGAGCCCTCACCGTCAAAAAATAGGGGTTGAAGCCTTAAATCCCAGCCCATATAAAGCGGTAGCTCAGATGTAACTCAGGACAAACTCTAATCAGATATGATTGATGTTATAACAAGAAGGAAAGAGAAAAAGAGGGGCAGGGGAAGACAGTGTGAACACAGCCAGGGAAAACAGCCACATGAAGACAGAGGCAGAGGTTAAAATGGTGCTCTGTGGGCCAGCAAAGACTAAAGTTGTCAACAAACCAACTAGTCAATGAAGGATCACTCTGTGAAGCTGGTACAGAAAACATAGCCCTGCTGACACCTTAATTTCAGATCATAAAATTCTGACTCGTTAAGACACCTAGCTCATGGTAGCTAGTTACGGCAGCTGTAGAAACTGATACCATGCGGAAATGTAAAGTGTACCTCGTGAGCTACACCATGTGGTCCCCACTGCAGTGATTGGAAGGTAATAGCAAGAATAGTAGGAGGACATTTCATACCGAGACTCACCCATAATGACATTTCCCCTTTAGAATTAGCACCTTTACTTGGAAGAAATGATTCACAAGTCCAGAAGACACAAGTTTTCTTGCTTGTTAATTCTAAGTCCTGGGCAAAGGTGAGGAATGTGGAGACCAAGTCCATCCATTTCTGTTGTCATGGCCTCACACCTGTACTCTTGTTGCTTCTATCACATCCCTCGCTGGTCATCATCTTATAGGACAGTCACAGTCCGTTGAGGTTGTCTGCTGACGTGGTGGCATTGGTTCCCATGGTGACCCCGAGCAGGCTGTCTTGCTCCTAATGTCCCTTCATTCAGATTGTCACACCTATCAATGATCCCAAGCATCATTGTCACCCACCCTGAGGATTGTCTTTAGACTGTTGTCTGTGAATCCACAGAGGCAACTACAGTGTTGGGGAGAAAGGCCTTCGAAGGTTCCAGAATCTTTTGCTGGAATATAACTGGAGACTTGTTTCTCCTAATGAACTGAAGACATATTCAACCCAACAGGGTCTTCCCAATGCAGTCCTGGCTAGAACTCAATGTGTAGAGCAGACTGTCCTTGAACTCACAGTGATGCTCCTGCCTCTGCATCCTGAATATTACGGTGTGAGCCATTACACCTGCTTGTTACATTTGCTATTCCACTCCTCCTCCTCCTTTAGATTTATTTATTCTTGAGGTGTGTAGGTATTCACATTTGTGAGCAGGTACCCTCACAGGCCAGAAAGAGGCATCATATCCCCTGCAGCTGGATATAGGCAGTTGTAAGCAACCTGATGTGGTGTTGGGAACTGAACTCGGGTCCTCTGGAAGAGCAGCAATTGCTCTAGCCCCCGTGCATTTGTTTCTTTCTTCTTAAGGTTTATTTTGACTTTTATTTTATGGGAGTTTTGTCTGCATGTATGTCTGTCTGTCCAGCATGTGCATTCCTGATGCCCATGGAGACTAAAAGATTGTCCGCTGGCACTGGAGTAACAGATGTCTGTGAGCTTCATGTGGGTGCTGAGAACTGAACCCAGGCGCTCTAGATGGGCAGGCAGTGCTCTTAACTGTATGACATCTCTCCAACCCTGATATTTACTTCTTAAATTAAGTATTTGCTGCTGAGCGCAGAGGTCACTGTTCGGTGGTCATGACAGGAAGTCATGTTTTGGATGGATGATCGTAAGGACTCTGCCTTATTTTTAAGTCAGTTCATCAGATTCCCTTGCTATGTGATTTGAAGCATGTTTTTGTTGGTTTTTGAAAATGAAGTTTATTTCTTTGTTGTCCTGCTCAGTCAATAACCTTGCTCTGTAGAACAGAAAGTGAGCATTTCATCTTGCCCATTGCTGTACGGCTCGACTTTATCTCATCGGCAGAGACTGTGGCCACTTTCTGTACCGCAGCAGCACGTGGGTACTCTACGGCCAGTCACTGGCAAAGCTCACCCTCTGCTGGACATGGCCTGGCACAGACCAGAGGCTCCTCTCTCGCTCCTTCTTTTCTGCCTCTCCTGCTGTCTACAGAAGGGCAGTTCTCACCTTAGAAGGAATAAGAGTTTGTTTGACAGCCAAACTTGAGTGACTGTGATTAACCTCAACACAGATTCGGGTTAATTCACATTACATGTTCCACAGTGGAAACCGCTTCGTGAAATTTTATAGTTTTTCAAAACAAAGAAAGTCATCAATCAAGGCAAGTTTAAGATATATTGGTGGGAATATCAGAGAGGTGGTTACCTATCAGAGAGATGGTTATGGCCAGATGGGGGAAGGGGTTCTAAAGGCCTCAGATGCTATCTGAAGACTCACTTAACTTTTGAGTTGGTGGAAGTTAGTGGTGTGTTATGTTAATAGATTTTAAAAGATTTTTGTCTACTAGTTTTTGTCTATTATTCTATTAGTTCTGAGACAGAGGTGGGCAAAGAATGGATATTTTGGGGAGAGGGGGCTAAAGCTGGCCAAGATAGGGTAATCAGCCTCTGGACTTATAACATTTCATCCCCTCCAGATCACTACAGTTCTAATAAACCCATCAATTCATGCAGTCACAGCTCCCTCCCAGCCAGGAACTCCTAACAGGCCTTATCCATGTCTATTCCTGATTAGTTTTTACGGCCGATTTGACATACTTTAGAGTGACCTGGTAATAGGAAACCTCAAATGAAAATTTCCTTGATCAAATTGGCCTGTGACCATGTTTGTGAGGGGATAGTCTTGATAGGGCATTGATATGGGAGGGCCCCGCCTACTGTGGGCAGCACCATTCTCTAGCCAATTGGACCTAGGCTATGGACCTCCCCCATACCCCACCCCCAAAAAAGCTGAACGTGAGTCAGAGAACAGTCTATCAAACAGGATTCCTCTGTGGTTTCTGCTTCATTTTCTGCCTGGGTTCCTGTCCCAGATTTCCCTAGTGATTGACTATGACCTGAAAGTGTAAGCCACATAGGGCCATTCAGCCCCTAAGTTGCTTTTGGTCAGTGTCTTATCACAGCATCAGAAAAGCAAACTAGGATAGTTCTTTACCAATGAGAAGGTCCTGGGAGAGGTCATTCCAGATACAACTGTTCCTGGAAAAGCCCACAAACCACTGCTACACAGAGTTCATTTTGCTTTATTGAATTACAGTCACGTTTATGGCCCCAGTGAGTCAGATGCACCAATCTACCAGAGTAGCAAACGAAATGTTAATGTGAGTCTGGGGGAAAATACATATTCTAAAGTCTGAGAAATTATATTCCAAGTTGGGTGGTTTCTAACCAGAATCAATTTCATCAAAATAAACAGTGGTATAATAACATGGAATTTAAAAACTGACATTTCCTTGATAAAACAAAGGCAGCAAACCCTAGCCCACCTTGGGTTCAAGATCAGTGTGCTTTGTTTTTTTTTCCAGAGACATCAAGCAAACCCTCTAGATTTCCATATTTCTACCCATGTCTTGGAAAGAATTTAGGGAAGGCAGATGCTAAAGTGAGACTGTACCTTCCTCTGCCACATTCTCCTAGGAAGAGCCACTTGCTTGGAATGGGGGCTCATGCACTGGTCGCCTCAGAGAATGAGATGAGGTGGATGGGGAAAGTAAGGGTAGGACTCCAGGGAGCTCTGGGAAGAGATACTGCTTCACTGGGGCCTTGGTATAGTTAATCACATGGTGTCTTAGTCAAGGTTTCTATTCCTGCACAAACATCACGACCAAGAAGCAAGTTGGGGAGGAAAGGGTTTATTCAGCTTACATTTCCATGTTGCTGTTCATCACCAAAGGAAGTCAGGACTGGAACTCAAGCAGGTCAGGAAGCAGGAGCTGATGCAGAGGCCATGGAGGGATGTTTCTTACTGGCTTGCTTTCCCTGGCTTGCTCAGCTTGCTCTCTTATAGAACCCAAGACCACCAGTCCAGGGACAGTGCTACCCACAATGGGCTGGGTCCTCCCCGCCTTGATCACTAATTGAGAAAATACCTTACAGCTGGGTCTCATGAAGACATTTCCACAACTGAGGCTCCTTTTTCTGTGATAACTCCAGCTTGTGTCAAGTTGACACACAAAACTAGCCGATACAGATGAGCTTCAGGCTAAGTAGATGACTGTTTTTAAATATTTGATTTTATTACTTTATACATTAAAATGGTTTTTTTCCCTTCAGCTTTTATAGACATCATAACCCTTTATCAAAAACCCTCGACAACCACTGATTTTCTCTATACTACTACAATCTTGTCTTTTGGGGTCTTGTAGTATGTAACCCTTTGAGGCCGGCTTCCTTCTGTCTGAGAAACTTGTGTGCTTAGGTGTGTGTATGTTAATAACTCACCCCCTTTGGGGGTATATATGATTGTACTGTATGCATACTTCCCCATATTGTCACCCATATCTTTTGAGGGAGACTGGGAATTTCTGACTTACCCTTTTGCCCATGAAAGCAGTTGAGGTCATGACTCTTAATCTCCACAGGTGACACTGGGGGCAGGTGACATTGGAAACATGGGCTTTAGCACACTGGCTTTATCCTGCATGATAGTTTTACCCTCAAGTTATTTCTGCAAAGCTAAGGAGAGACACATTTTCTTGAAGACAGAGTTTGGTCTCTGATGAATGCCAATAAAGAATTGTTAGTGACAGATCCTGGCAAGACAGTCTGAAAGAAAGCAGAGGTGAGGAACAAACACCAGATGCAAGGCAGCTGCGGGGCGTCTACAGCCTCAGGAAACTCCTGCCAACAGGACAATCTGGCAATGCCATGGTCTGCGCCAGCTGTAGGTATCTTAACAATGAGCATGGCAGTGGAACTGGGAGACGCCCAGGTGGGGATGAGTGGAGGTAGCTGAGCATATTAGAGTCTGGAAAAGGTGACTCTGTGTCTGGGACCTTTTTGCACAGGGGTAAATGCCCCAGTCCCACTGCAGCCTGCATGAATACTGGAGGGCCATGGGCTCAACTCAAACTCGAGTTTTTCATGGCAGAACTAAGAATGGTTACTTACAACGTCAATTTGGGGCCTGTTGCTTGGCAAAGGCCTTCAAATCTGCTTATTGCGGAGAACTGGCTCTTTGGTTACTTAACAACTGACTCCGGGAGACAAAGGAACTGGCTATAGAGTTTTAGCTTAGCCCCCTGGGGTTTTGTGTATAAAAAGCACATGTATGGTCAGGGAGATGGCTTTGTCAGTAATGTGCCTGCCACAGGGCAGGAAGACCTGTGTGGGTTCCCTAACACCCTTGTAGAGCCAGGTTGATGGCAGTGAGACAGGTAGACTCCTGAACCTCCTTGTCCAGCTAGCCTCACTGAATTAGTGAGCCCCAAGCTCAGTGAGAGACCCTGTCTCAAAGGTTAAGTCAGAAAGGCATTGAGGAAAGCATCGGACCCAAAATCCTCTGGCCTTCATAGATCACACACACACACAGACAGACACACAGACACACACACACACAGACAGACAGACACACACATACTCCCTATTGACTCTAGAAATGGGAGCTGGGTGAATAAAGAAGGCAGAGAGAGCAGGGAGAGAGTGGAGTCAAGGAGATTGGAGAATCTTTGAGTCACTGGTGGGCCCCACACTTCTATGCAGGAGGTTTTAAGTCCAACTGGTCTGGCTCCCTTGAATTGCCTCCTCTGTAGTCAGTAGGCATTTTGAGTTGTCCAGTTGTCCTCCATGCTCCTGCCTAGCATTAGCACCGCTTCTTTGACCTTTACTCAATGTTAGAGCTTTTATAAAACCCAAGACTGAGAGTGGTAGCAATAGAGTCTGTGAGGGCATGCCAGGTAGGGAAGGAGGGTGTGGTGCTGGTGGTAGTGGTGGCAGTGTCTTAGTTGGTAGTTCTCAGCTAAAGTCCAGTTCACGGCCACTATGGCAGGCACAGGGTGTGCTGCCACATCTGTCCACATGTGTGAATGTCTCTTGTAGCTTCCAAGTAATGACCTGTTATGAGGTGTCCTTTTGGAGTCTCCTGAGTGATGGAGATGATCATGTCTCTGACCTCAGCCACATGAGTTGTGTCTTATTTGGTCAGCATAAAAAGCTAAGGTCCATTATTTAGCATATAAATAAAGACATGTTGATAGAAGTTGTCAGAGAAATTGGGGTTGTGAGATGATCCCTATGAAAGGGTTGGTCCATGGCAACATGACAAGCTAACACATTGAAAATAAATTTGAACTATAAGTTGTCTTCTTAGAAATACAAAGGCAGTGGAATGAATAGGGACTTAGAGCAGTGTCTGACTGGACACTGCTGCAGTCCAGGCTGGAATAACCTGTGTGGAACGTGGGGGTGTGTGGAGACTGAGCTCAGGCTCTGAGTGGGCCTTCACTTTGGTCTTCAGTAATTTTTGGTCATCTGTGAAGTTTCTCGTATCCCTGCTCCTTCATCATTCTCACATGTAAGACGAGGAGCTTGCAGTAACTCCCAAGGCTGCTCCTGTTCTGACCAGGACCTGGCTGAGATAGCATCTTTCTTTGGGAGACATAGAACTCAGAAGCAAAGTCTGGTTATCCTGCCCAAGTTAACTTGTCTTCTTAGCTCTTGGTAGCTGCTTTGAAATTCCTTGTGTTTCACAAAATTTCAAGAACTAGAGAGACACTCTGCTGAACTTCAGTGGAAGAGACTCTAATTAAATTTAAACTCTCACTTATATTGAGTCTAACAGGAATTTCAAATCTAGGAGTATATTAAATTTCCACTGGCACGTGACAGACCCCACAGGCTTAGCTGCTTGGAGAAATGCACATTTATCATCTCACAGTTCCCAAGGGGTTGGAGTCCAGACAAGTCCTTACTGGGTTGTCTGCTCAGGGGACTCACAAGGCTACAATCAAGGGGTTGACCAGGATGGACTCCAGCAGCCTTTTGTGGATGTCTGCTAAATTCTTTTCTACACAGTGCTTCAACTTCTTGTGTCTTGCTCTTTCTTCCAAACCAGTCTGAGCTCAGGAGAGACTTATGGCCCTCTTTTAAAGGATTTACCCACTCACTATGGAAGACTGTCTGATGTGGTACCTTGATGATACCTGTAAAATCCTTTGCCCTAGCCAGCCTAATCATGAGTGTAATAACTCACCCACAGGAGAATCCAGCTCCCACTGGATTGCAAGGACTCCTACTGCATGGTACCTCAGGAGCAAGAGTCCTGTGTTCACTCTGCTCCCACTCAGGAAATTTCCTCATTGAATGAATTTGTCTTGTGTTTTGTGCTATTGTAAGTTTTTATAACTACAGCCACCAGCTACCATATAAACATGTTTTCATTGCCTTGTGACATTCCCCGTTCTTCTCTTGTAGACACTGGCAGGACTGCCAGATCAAGACACCTTCTATGACGTAGTAGACTGCCTGGAGGAGCTGGGCATTGCTGCTGTGTCCCAAAGGCACTTGAACAGGAAAGGGACGGACCTGGACTTGCTGGAGCAGTTTAATATCTATGAGGTAACAGAGTGTTCTATTTGTAAGTCATCCACAGCATCAGCGAAGGTCAAAGGGTGAATCACATGTCCTCCAGACTAGGCTTCTAAGTGTGGTACAGGGGCTCCCATCCCATGGGGAATTTTCTAGAAATGTAAGCTTTTGGTCCCAACCCAGATCTCTAAATTGGAAACTCTTGAGAATGGGGCTAGCAGTCTTGTCTCCACAAGCCTTCCAGGAGATCCCAATATATGGTTGGGTTTAAGAACCTTTGACACAGAGGAATCTGGGAACTATTCTGTATTGAAGAACATGTACTATGTTGTTAGCACCTCTACTCAAGGAGAAATCACATAGAGAGGCAGGAGGCAGGGTCGAAAAGGTGGAAGGAGAAGAAGGGGGAAGGGGAGGGGAGGGGAGGGGGAAAGGAAGAGTGAGAGTGAGGGGTGGGGGTTGGGTAGGGAGAGAGAGAGAGAAGGAGTAGGAGAGGAAAGAGCCATTCAGCTGAATGTGTACTGTGAAGTGGAATTCATGGGTATTTTTGGGAAAAACTCATTTCCCATTTTGAAGGTGGAGTCTCGTGTAGCCCAGGCTAGCCTCAGATTCCACATGTAGTCAAGGATGACCAAATCATCCTGGCTGTATCTCCCACGTATTGGGATTTCAGGTGCAGACCAGCATTCCTACAACAGAAAACAGTACTTTAATGATGTCCCACAACATTGCGCTTTCCAATGTGTTCTCTCTCACCTTATTACAGTGTTTTTCTGTTTATGACAGTATATCACAAGGAAAAATAGCGAAATTTAACATGAAATGCTCTTAGTTATCTTTATACTACATGATAGCATTTAAAACACAAATATGACAGTATTTAAATTGTAGGAAGAGTTGGCAAAATTTCTAGGCTCATATTCGGAAGCTTCTGTTTACAAACATTGTCAGGCATATCAGGACAGAGGAGACACTGTTAGAATCTTGTTTTGTTTTGTTTCTGGATACATCTGCATTCTACCAGCGTTCTGGAATCAGCTTTCTGGTCAGGATGGATGTAAAAGGAACACTGGGCTTCCCTGTTGTTCTGTGTTATCATTCAGTACAAGTGATTGTCTAACATGGGGAAGTAGCAGCACTGGAAGGATGTGAGAGAGGTCCTTCCCTATGCTCATCCGCAGATGTGGTTCCCATGGAAGCAAAGCTCTCAAGGATTGCTCAGTGCTGGGGCTTGCTGACTCCCCATTTCATGGTCTGCCTGTGGTAGGCTTTCACATGGCCCCAGCCTCTACCTTAGGTGCCTTTGGTGTTCAACTGCACTCACCTTCCTGCTCCCTAGATGTAGAAACTAGGTCACTTGAGGAGCCTTTACCCTCCTCTCCTCTTTCCTCAGCCTTCTTTTCCTCTAATCTCCCGCTGGCAATCTCTCTGACCTGTCATTATGAAGCCTTGTTGGCAAGGGGCTTCTATTACTTGTTCCCAGTCCCCCACTGTTCAAAAGCAAATGTTTCTGGAATCCATGCCTCTGTCTAGAAGTTCTCGTGACAATTCTGTCTGTCATTTTGAGCAACCCTAAATCCTATGCTCCATGCCTCTTTCAAATGCAAGAGCCCAGCACAGCTGCTTGAAGTTCCTTAAGAGCTTAGATGACCGTCTCCTGCAAACCTCACACATTCGTGTGATAGTATTGCCAAAGGTGGGGCTGAAGAAGGGTATGGTTTATTCTGATGCCCAAGTTATAACTCAGGGTGACAACCAAATATTTTAGGTGGCAGACAGAGTCTGGGTCCTCATTCCTATCTGAAAGTTAATGAATGCTCTTTTAGAAAACATTTGCTGTCCTAGGCAGCCAACTTTAAATATGCACAAGGAAAGCAAGAAGAATCTACATACAGAGCCAATACTTCCCTCAAAAAGACTGAATTTTTCAAGTGCCTGCAGAGATCTTGGGTAGACTTCTAGAGTGCTTCCTACTAGGGCAGGATGTCTGGTGGCCACATGTCTTGGGCTTTCTGGGACAGGCCTAGTTTTGTGTAATTTAATTCCATTTCAGAAAGGTGATTTGATCCATGTTTAATTAAGTTTATTGAAAATTTATAGCCACGTGTTATTTTTTTCAATTGCAAAAATGGCCCAAATAAAAAAATCTTTTGTCAGATCAGATGTGTTAACTTTTGATCTCCTGGTGTATAACAAGCACACCATCATAGACAGGTAAAAACAAAAGTCACCGATCTTTCTGGTTGGAATCAGGAATTCGGTTTGGCTTAACTAAGATACTTTCATTTGGTTCAGCTACCTGGTGGCCTTACTGTGCCTGGAAGGTACCACTCAGCCTTGACCATCTGGTCCTGATTTGTCTAGACCACGCGTGATCCCACTTCAGTATTTGTGAAAAACAAGACCTGCACAAATGCTTCCAGGCTTGGTGCCATGTTTGCTGATGGCCTATTGAGCGAAGCAAGTCATATGGCCAAACCTAGCCTCAGTGTAGGGAGAGATGCAGATAAGGAAGCAAAGTGTGAGTGTCTATAACACTGTGTTGTTGTGGCCACAGCCTGCTATCACACAGTGTCTTGTCATGGCCCTGACATGCACCTCACCTAACGGCTTAGCTCAACTGTGTAGGCGTGAGACAGCAGCTTGAAAGAGGGTCCTATCTGTTCCTAAGATAGCTGTCTGTCATGGGTCACAACCACATAAAGATAAAAGTTCAGAGAAGTGGTACTGCTTTTGAGCTCCAAAATGTTTGAGTAGCTCAAAGCAAGTTTCACAGCTATGATGGTTTGTATTTGCTTGGGCCAAGGAGTGGCACTATTAGGAGGTATGGCCTTGTTGGAGTAGGTGTGTTCACTGTGGGCATGGGTTTAATACCTCAGTCCTAACTTCCTGGAAGCCAGTCTTCTCCTAGTAGCCTTCAGATGAAGATATAGACTAGAACTCTCAGCAACTCATGCTCCATGCCTGCCTGGATGCCACCATGTTTCCACCTTGATAATAATGGATTAAACCTCTGAACTTGTAATCCATCTCCAATTAAATGTTGTCCTTATAAGGGTTGCCTTGGTCATGGTGTCTGTTCACAGGAGTAAAGCCCTAACTAAGGTAACACCTAAGTCTAGGTGGGAGGGGATGAGCCAGGGTAGTGTGTAAGCAACTAGAGACGGAATACTATACAGCCATTAGTGTAGCTCGTGCATGGAGCATGTGTTTAGCATGCATGGAACAGGCCCAGAGTTCTCTCCCTAGAGCATTCCACCAAAAATTAATATTGATCATATTAAGAAGTTATGTTAAGTGGGACAATAATGTAGTGGTTGTGGTTTTAGCAATTTTTTTAGGGGTATATATATATAATATTTACAGATGATAATGATATAATCTTAGATATCTCATTGAAAAATTGGTCATGAGATTGAGGGCAGAAGTGAGATGTTGATGAGGAATATTGAGTCTGCGTTGGTAACTGGTACACTGCTGTGTGATATACGTGTGTGTGTGATATACGTGTCACACCATTCGCACTCATTCCTGTCTCTTACATCTGTCTGAAGTCTCCACAGTAAAGGAGGCTTAAAATACTATGCAAAGACTGGCATTGAAACCACCCACCTCTGGGTATTTACTTCAAAGAATTAGAATCAAAGGCATCAGAGGTCTTATAGCAACTGAGCATAATTCCTCTTCTTGTTACTTGCAACAGGGTCTGGCCTTGTACTCCGAATACTCCTGCCTCAGCACCCATGTTGCTGGGATTACAGGCTGTACCACCACACCTGACTGTACCACTCCACCACCACCTCTTCCTCCTCTCCCTTCCTCCTCCCCTTCTCCCTTCTCCTCCCCTCCTCCTCTCCCTCTCCTTCACCCTCCTCCTCTTCCTCCTTCTCCCTCTCCTCCCTCTCCTCCCTCTCCTCCTTCCCTCTCCCTTCCCCCTGTGACCAATGCTGTGACATGGACCTGAATTTGAGAAGTTCCCCTAGTGACTTGTACATCACAGCAATGCCTGGATAACTTCCTCAGATTCTTTTCTTTACATGAACTTTCTGGTCACCTCCCCTTTCCTTGACACGGGGCAATGAAAGAGGCCCTTGCACACTGTGCTTCTCGGGAAGGCACTGCGAGTGGAATGTCACTTGATCTTTGGACCTTTGAGGTTAGACAAAGAATTCGAAATAGCTGAACCGTGCTTTAGACCCTTCGTATTGCTGCAAATGTGTGCTTAATAAGAAACAGAGTGAATACTTGGGTCAGGGGGAGTTCAGATGGTCTAAGAGCGTTCTGTCAGAAACGGGGGATACACCAGAATGCTCAGAACACTGCCATTGACTAGGACTGTCATTCTCAAACTTGCCCACACAGTGCCACTTAGAGTTTTAAAAGCCGAGATGACAACTGTGACTTGTCACACATTGAACTTCATTTTTAATGCTTGAGCTTCCAGACGGGATTCATAAGAATGGGAATTTCCAGAGAGATTTTGCAAGGATGAGCCCTTAGGTGAACTCATCAGGTTTTGCCCTTTTAACACTGCCTGAGAATGAACTGCAGGGGAATAAAATGACCAAAAGATTTCAAATCATTGTCATAATATCTGAGCACTCGTTATAAAATATATCTTTTGCTTAAAAAGGCCACACTAAAGCCATCTTATCTAAAGTCGTGGGTGGAAGAAATAGGAGGTGAGGGGTGAAGGGTGACGGTAGATGACCTGTTGTTCATCAGCTGCGTGTCCTCTGTACTGACAGCATCCCCTGAACTTTGACAGGACGGCTGGGCTGCTGACCCTAGCCAGGCTCTCCCTGTCAGGGGAGCATAGGTGGCAATGTCAGGCCATTGCTTTTGTAGAAGTCTGCTTTGCTGTCCTGGGAATATGAAACCATACAGCACTCCCAGCTCTCTATCATCTCTGTATTCTTCATTCTCTCACTGGGCAGGATCAAGGTGTAAGCATCTTCAAACCAAGAAAACGTACACATTTGGGCATACGTGGGATCATGTGTTCCACAGTTGCTTGGCCTAGCAAGCTACTGGGCTTAGCTGAGCCTGGTCCACAGGTTGCCTAACCTAGTGGTTCTGTGTAATGGGAGGGAATGGGAGCTTCCTGACTACTACTCTGTGCTTGGGTCAGAGGAGAGCATCCGTCACTGCTTAAGCACCATCCACACACACTCTCACCCTTGATATCCTCACAAGTACAGCTATTCTTACCAAGGGACCAGAGAGTATGTGACATGCTACTAGGCACATCTACTTCGGTAGTGGCAGAGCCACATGCACACAAAGGTCTGCTCAACAATAAGGAGAGAGCTTTCTTTTCAACGTCTCTGTTGCAGTATGTGCAAGCTCCAACCCCAGGCATCGAAAGTTACCCCAGAGCAGAGCCACTGTTAAGTAGGCTTCTGGAAACATACAGTACATGAGCATCCTCTTTGGGAAAGGCATCTCAGGAATGTTCAGGTGTGGAACCCAGGAGGCCTCAGGAAAGCCTCTGCCTTCTAGTATGGAGAAGAGTCAAGGCAGGACAGGAAATGATGGTCAGGCAAGAGGAAGTATGGGTGTAAGTTCCTTATTAGTGCTGCGATTTACACAGGAAGTGTCTTCTAGAGCTTCAATTGGATCAAGTCACTATGAGCTGGTTTGGTCTTTAACATGAGGGACAATTTAAACCACGGATGGACACATAGTTTGGTTGTAGTGTTAAGTGGTGGTAACAAGAAGGAAGAGTCTGGGTGAAAGAAGTAGAAAACTCTTGTGTCACTGTCTATATCCTGGCTACCATGGATGAGCAGCTTGGCTTTGTTTACTAAATGTCATGCAGCGGGGATCTGGCTCACTGGTTCCTGGGTACTAGGGTGTGAACAGATTGCTTCCACCATGGTCTTACCCTGTGACGTCACTGTCTTTCCATAGAACCAAACACACCCAAACCATTTAACACCATGAGCCAAAGCAAATCTGTCCTTTTTAAGTTGGCTTTCTCGGGGATTTAACCACGGTGATGAAAATCTGATGAAAACATTTAGATTTCTGACAATTTCACATATTTGGTTCATAGAATCCATAGTGACAGACAGTGTGCAATCGCAGGTTGAGCTTGATTTCTGGACGCATGTGAGGGTACTTTGAGATGGAGCAAAGGTCTGCAATGTAGGGAAACAAACAAAAGCAGTTTTAAGTCACTCAGAGGTGGTGTACAGTCACGGTCA
The DNA here is from genome assembly GCF_011064425.1 of Rattus rattus. Taxonomy (NCBI): domain Eukaryota; kingdom Metazoa; phylum Chordata; class Mammalia; order Rodentia; family Muridae; genus Rattus; species Rattus rattus. The sequence continues at coordinate 18,873,968 of NC_046168.1, read as the reverse complement.
AGGCCTGAGAAAAGCAATCAAGTTTGACTTGGCTGATGCACTCTGCCTTTCCAGGTGGCACTCAGGCATGAAGATGGTGATGAGACCGCCGAACCACCTCCCAGTGGGCACCGGGACCGGAGGAGGGCCAGCATGTGTTCTGGTGGCACTGTGGGCGAGCAACAAGGCCTTGACCGCAGAAGGAGCCGTAGACACTCAATCCAGAATATCAAAAGCCCACTGTCTGCTCCCACCAGCCCCTGCTCCCAGACGGTTCCTGCCTTCAGACCCAGCCAAGTTCGAGACCTCTGTGAAAAGTAAGCCTAACCCTGGTGGTGGGAAAAGGGAGAAAGGTCACACAGGTACTGACCACCATTTCCCTCCCCATTAGATGGTAGGGCCTCCTGGTCTTGCTTCCTGCCTCTCCTCTACCACTAACCCTCCCTCAGGGAGGGACCTTTAAAGTCCATCTAAGCTGCTCCTGATGGCAAGCATAGACTCAATCTTACTAAACTCATCTAGTATTTTCCAAACAGCAAAATCTAAGTCCAAAGCCATGGCCTAGAAATTAGTGGTATGCCACACAGAAATGTAAGGTAATATAGACACATACAGATTGGGTTTAGATATGTAGAATAAACATGAAAATTTAAAGACATCTCTTTTATTCAGCACAGACTCATTTCAGCATTTACTCACTCAGTAAACATTTTTATTGAATGTCCATTATAGGTCAGGACCATTCCAAGGTATAAGGATACATATATATGTACATGACTGATATATGATCTTTATCTTTGTGAGCCTCTATCTAAGCTGGGGGAAAGAGAATGAGGTAGATAGGAAGAGGGGGTACCCATAGACCTATGAGAAATTATTATGGGCTCAAAAAAGGAAGCTTGATGGTACTTGTGGGAGCCTGGAATGACTCTGGGGAAAACAGTAGAAGGATGGCCTGGTTTCTCAGGCCCCGAGACATCCAAGTGGATGCTGTCCAGTCGCTGGAATAATAATGGACCTCAGAGGTACCCTATTCATTTGCTGCTGAGGTCAGATGCAAGGTATGTTCAATCAGTATCAAGGGCTCCACCATTCTCTCTCATGCTGGAAATATGTGTGAGTCAAATTTAGCCTACCTGACTGCATGGCAAAGGAAAGGATAACCCAGAATACATTGGACAGCCTTTAGAAGTCAATCATCAAGAATGAATGGGTTCCTCTCAACCCCATCGCAGAGAGACTAGCCCACCATCTCTATCACCAAGACATAGCTCAGGCAGTGTGGTACTCATGTTGCATGGGCATGCAGCAGGCCATCCTCTGTTTGCCTGCTAACCAGAAAGCAGGAGGAGGACCTGGTTTGAGAGGCATGGTCCCTTTCTATGTAATGACCCCAGAGGTCATGTTTCTGTGTTTGTATGACCAGCTCTACTTAGTGAAAGTCCCAAACTTCTAAATAGATTAAAGTTATCAAGGTTTACCATGAGCATTACACTTTGTGACCCAGGACCTTGAAGAAACTCATTCAGAGCTGAGCCACAGTGCACCTGAAGCACTTACCCAGTACTGACCCTAGCTAGGGCTTTGGGAAATTGACTCAGAGGAGGTTGAGGAAAATGTACACAGTAGCTGAAGACAATTTAAAGCCAGTGGAGATGCTGAAGGCAGACGAGAGGCTAGCCTTGTCCACCTTGTTGGTTCTTCACTGATTCATGGTGTGCTTGTTTCTGGCCTTGTTCTTCCTCTTCTTCTTTTCAAGGGTTCTTCTGTTGTGTGTTTGAGTGACCACATCTTCTGGTAAGTTGGTGCAGGGGATCAACCTGGGAGCAGCTCATAGTCTCCAGGTTCTAGGCTCAGCAGGAATTGAATCTGGGGTAGGGAGAGGACACAGACACCGCTCTGAACATTGCTTGTTTTGTTCTATCCAAGAAGTATGCATATTTCATTGTGCGAGACACACACATAAATATATAAATTTAGTAGCATTTGGGAAAAGTACTTTCCAGTTTGTAGAGATTAGAGGAAATGTGAGAAGAGAAGATATTGGACAGTCTTGTAACTTTGAAATAACTTTCCACAGAGCCCGTTGGAGGGAATCCGGGGTGGTAGGCCATGGTGCAATTCTCCTCAAAGCAATGGTACAAAGCAGGAAAGGATGGCGAGAAAGAAAATGGGAAATGCTCTCCCTGTGCTTAGTAGAGACACCTGCTTAGCATCTGTGCACTCTAAATAGGACTTTAGAATCAAGCAGTCCTTTGTGTCAAGCCGCCCTGGTGGCCCGGGAGGCAAGGCTGTGAACTCCCTACACATACTTGATTCTTCTCTGTAGTAAGGTTCCTGTAGATGCCACATGGGAGGGCTAGAGGCTGGGTTTTATCCTTCTGTGACACAAATGATGCCAGCACATTGGAAAAGACAGAACTGTGAGAGGTCAGGAGGAGATTCATGGTGTTGGAAAGGTGTGTGGAACTCTCCGCTCACATCATTTGAGTTTAGTTCTCATAAAGACCTTCTTGAACTGCGTGCGATAAGTACCAGACAGCAGGTATGGTGGGCTTTGCCTTGGGTGCAGAAGTAGGGGATGGGCTGCACGATGAGTTAAACTCAACTCTTGGCTCTCAGTGTTCAGAGCTACTTTTCATCTTAAACATTTGCACTGAACAGGACTTACCCTTCAGACTCTTTAGAAAAAGAATTGGTCTTCATATGGGCATGTCTTTACTGAGGTACATAGAAATATTCAAGAAGAATTTAAAAGGAAACAACATCAATTTTCCTTACAGACATAAGCCTGCCAGGTTACTGCTATCATTTTAGTAATAATAATGTGACCCTGAACTCCTATTACCATGCCATGGCTTCTACACTGGCCATTGGCCCAATAAGGTAGACTTTATTGATCATCTGTTACCTGACACTTTTTCATGCAATATATATATCATAATGAATTTCATCTTCATATTTTGTTTTTGCAGATTTGATTATAGGCAGAAAGATCAAAGCATTTTAATTTACTATTGAGAAAATTATTTGGGGTCATCTAATTAGCAGAAATGAACAAAGTCCAGCAGTGTATCTCATTCAAATTGCTACCATGTATAGTCAGCTGAAGGACTAAAACATTCTTGATGTTTGTCTAGCTTAAAGCAGGAACCTAGTGGAGGGAACAGGCTCTGCTCTTTCTTTCTTGAGCCCCTAGTCTACCCACACATTTCCTGCTTGCTACCAGAGTCTCCGACCTTAATTTACCTATCCAAACACGGCCCTGTTCAACCAGGTGCTTGCTCTCAACACACAATAGGTCTCCTTCTGCTCAGTCTTCAGTGTTTCTGGCAGGAAACATTGCACAGGACCCTGTGTGCACCTCTGATTTCCATCCTGTGAGTTCCACACAACATTCCACTCTCCAGAGGTAATTTTGAAACTCACCAAGTCAACCAGTGCTCGCACGGTCCCATCTAGCTCTCAGTCATGTGTGTATTTTCAGAACACGGAAGAGCGCCTGGCAAGTGTGCACAATGACAGCTGGCTGAGGAATGGGGGATCTAGACTTAAATGCCACGTGTACCAAAGGGCAGTGATGGCTGTCATGTAAATCTTAGATGTCACAAAATACTAATCCCCCGTGCTTTTTCCCCCTGACCATTATAAATGCAAAATATATACTAATGTCTAGGTTCTCTAAAATAGATTTTAGGCCAAATTGAGTTCACTGGTTGCACTTTGCCAACTACTGCTCTCAGGGGCCAGCTAATTTTTGAGAACCTGGGGGAAAAGGGACTGAAATTGCCAATGAGGAAAATGTGAGGAAGGACAAGGAAACCACCACACCATGTGGGAAGATGGAGGAATCTTATAGTTGGGGTTAGAACAAGAAGGTAAAGGAAGCTGTGAAGTGCTTCCATTGGGGGGCAGTTTGCCTAGCATGCACAAGCCCTGGGCTATATCCAGGAAGAGATTAAGATCTTTGTTGATCACAAATTCCTATGACACAGGTGAAGTTGGAGAAGGGTAGGTGATAAGCTGGGGTAGGGTGTACAGAGCTTGGTGGGAGGAAAGAGGCTAATGACACATTCAGTGGAGATGGGGGAGTTAGGGAGGTCACAGCAAGATAATCTTAGCTCTAGTGATCCCCAAGGAAGTAGTTCTCAACCAGGAATGACTTTACCACTCCAGGGATACCTGGCTATGCTTTTGTTATTACTACTAGTGTGCTGCGATCCTGTGGACACATGGTAGGAAGAGTCCAGGAATGCTGTCCTGTCAGGAACCATGCCTTAGTAGGCTCAAGTAACTGGCTGGATTTTTCACTTCCTTCATGGGATGTTTCCAGGTTTGGAAATGGCTGTTGGATGAGGTAGCCAAGGTTGGGTTTTGTTTTGTTTTGTTAAAGAAGATTCTGTGTACCTGCCTCAAATGTTCACATACCTAACTTTGGAGCAATCTTTTAGCTATCACAGAGACAGCATTATTATTATTATTATTATTATTATTATTATTATTATTATTATTATTATTATTTTTAGCAGAAATGGAGTTGTGGAATGTCTTAACCCTACTCATTCTGGCTTATGTAAGTTATGACAGAGCCCTTTTTCTAATGTTTATCTCTTTTAGCAAACTTTCACTCTTCAGAGTCTCAGCAAATAACACTGAATTTAGTTAGGAGCAGGCTGGACTGAAATGAATGAATCAATCAGTAACTAAACACAGCCAGTTCTAATCAGCTTTGAGTCTATCACATTCCAAAAATTTGACATCTTGGAATGTGACACCTTCATGAAACAAATGGGCAAGGCAGCAATATACTTATGTAACAGACGTGTGCTAGTCTGAGGCCAGGCCTCATGACTGTAGGGATAGGAGTTCAGGCTCGTATAACCAGGGATGCAGGTGGAACTGGGAGGCCAGATTCACAGTTCTCCTTCAGTTGTTGTCAATGGTTGACACAGAAGTTAAAAGGCTAAGTACGAGAGTTGTCGGGTGTCCATGTATGTTAGAAGAAGAACGATAAAGATGTACTTGCTGTATTTGAAGCAGATGTATCCATTTTAACAAGTTGAAATGTCATTAGGATAAAAACATAGGCTGTTGTGTGAGCTTCTGCTGATTCCTCTGCCCCAGATAGGGCAGTGATGACAGAGACAAGTGATTCGACCCAAGTGCAGCTCCAAGTACCAGTGAATTTAACTGGTGTTACTTACAGGAGTGCGGGCAACTTACGGGCAGCTACACCATTGAAGAAAAAGAACTCCCAGCAACCACTAGCTTCCATTGCCTGGTGGATGGTTATGTGCTCAATAAAACTTTCCAAGTACTGCAGCTGTCAGTATTGTTGTGATGCTATCTGGTCCCTGTTATAAAGCAATGGCCATGTATTAGTTCCTATAAAGCTGTGACAGTAAAGCCAGGCTCTGAACGTTACTCTCATGCCTGTGTTAGGTTCAACTTCAAAGGGATTCTGAAGGCCACCCAAATGGTGGTAGCCTTAGGAAGATCAAGGTTTCCTCCACAGGAAGATGAGTAATAATAGGGTTACCACTCATGAAGCACTCTTGTGTAGGAACAGGACTGAAGATGAGGGCAGGAGAGGCAATGCAGTCATGCGATGAGTCCTGGGAATCAGACTCTGGAGACCAGCATCAGGGTGCAGATCTGAGTTTGCTGTGTAGCACAGAAGCTTGTATACAATGCTTGAGCCATCCCCAGGCCTCTAAATCCTCAGCTAAGCATATCTTACCATACGGTTACTATGCCCAGAGAAAGCTCAGCCTGATGCTGTTACTCCGAAGGCGGAAGGGGCATGATCACTGGTTAGGACTTTGCTGAATACAGGAGAAACAGCCTCCACACTGGCCACAGTTCCTTTTGTTGTGTCACTGGTGTTCCGGCAGCCATTGTTGATCAGACGGCAGATCAGGACTCTTTAAGGAGGCATAGGAGCCTGTGGTACCTTGCTCTCCATCCCACTCTTCCCTTCACAAGGTTGACCTCCACTTCCACTACACTCGCTGTGTGCTGTCTGGGGTGCTAAGCAGTTTTTCATGTGTTGCAATTTCCTTGGAGAAAGTTGTAGTGTCCTTTTTACTTAATAGACAAGGAACTTGCCATAGATCGTACTGCTGACCAGTGGCCAGCATGGCTTAGAGTTTGTACCCAACCCAACATGACTACCTGGAAAGACTCTCTGATAGGCTAGAATGTGTTTAAGGCGAGGGGTCAATGTTCTAGTTTTGAGGAGCTAATTAGATTCCCTGAGGAAGAAAATGTCATTCAGAGCAAATGATTGAGCTTGGTGATCTTGAAGAGCTGTATTGGTTTTGACTAGATATTGGTTATGACTTGGTTTGCTTTTCCCATGAATGGGCACTGATAATGGCTTCTGAAAAGGACTTCTGAAAATGCTAATTCTAGAGCAAAGCTTCCCAGTGAGCAGAGACTAACCAGCCATTCTGGCAGAGATGGAGAAAGGAAGGTACAGAGAACAGACACACATTGAGAGAAAGCCTCAGCTGACTCAATGATTGGAGGTGGAGGAGAAGCAGGATCTAATGTTGTAGCATCTAACAGTCAGTGCACCAATTAGTGGCCCAGTGGGTGGTAGGATGAGGTGAGCCTGTGGGTGGGAGTACAGGGGAGAGATTGGAGATACTCACTATGATCCCCTAAGTGGCGTGGAGCACATTGGTATTACTCTACCAGCCACAGGAAGCAGTGGGCAAACAGAGCCTAATTACAGAACCCAGTGGACCAGTGATCTCATCTTCCTATATTTTGACAAGAAGGAGATATATATGGTTGCTTAAGTTTTAGGACAGGGCATGTCCGCAGGGATCTGTTGCCAGGGTTACAGGATTCATCCAGCGGTTACCTGTGGGGTCTGCAGCAGAGTAATGAAGTTGACCCATCTCTCGGGAGGAGTTGGCAATAAGCAATCTGTTTACAAGGGAAAAGTATACAATGAAGCAAGTAGGTATGACATAACATTAACATAAAATCTTTGCCTCGGGTGACCTATTAAGTGCTGGCTCCTACAGCTAGGCTTGGCTCCAAGGTGCTCCAACAGACCACCAGGAACAGATATGGTGGTCAAGAGCAGAGATGTGACCCTCAGGCTTAAGCTCAGCCTTATACCTCCTTAAGAGGGAGAGTTTAGACAGACAGTAAAAATGTGCACTTAGTGGAGTGGGGGTTATATTAGCCACCTCGTGCCCTGAAGCTTCCCCAGATAGTGTACTTTTATAGAAGGTAATTATTAAATAAATATGGACATGAACTAGAGAGACTATTTATTATCCAGCATAAACTTGCTACAGGATTTCACAACAACCAGATTAACAAACACTGGTCCTATGAGCAGCAAGTAGCTACTTGGGAAGGTTTATCTGATTGTAAGTGATCTGTCATGAATGGTATATACTGATGAGGCCCATGACCCCCTGAAGTGAGTATTACTGGATGGCAGCCAGGGGTGTGGAGATGTCCAGGGGCCCTTCCGGAGCACTGTCTAGCAAAAGGCGGGCTGGAGGAAACAAAGATTGGGTGAAGGAAGAGGGAGCTTGGAGTAGCAGTAAAGAGGAAGCCACTTGGCCTGGGAGGAAGAAGTCAAATTGTAAAGTTTCTGACTTTTGGAAAACCCCATGACTAGGCTGCCAGTTTCTTGGGAGTTCAATCTTTGCGAATGCCATGGTAGATTTGGGGGATCTTTCTAGATTCTGGGGTAATTGGTAGGCACTGATCCTTAAAACCATGCAGAACCAGTGGTTAGTTTCAGATGGGAAAGGTGTGTGTGTGTGTGTGTGTGTGTGTGTGTGTGTGTGTGTGTGCACGCTCACGGGAGCGCATGTATGTATGTGTGTCTGTGCATGCATGCTTGAGTGTGTGTGCATGCATGTGTGCATGTGCATGTGTATTGGGGTGGGTCTTTGAGTGAGATCTGGAAGTGGAAACACTCAGAGGATGGAAAGTGGGGGATGTGTTGAGACGCAGAAGAGCATGGTTTACAGGACAGCAATTCGATCGCACTCAGGGTTTGAGCTGGTTCCCAAGCACCCAGTAGCATAGGATCCTGGGCTGGCTCACTCAATAGCCTCTGGGTGTGGAGTGTTTGAAAGGCCTAGGAATAGTAATCCCCAGTCATTTGGACAGGCACTTTTAGGAGTCAAATATAGACAGTTGAGAGTGAAGCCCAGCTGAAAAGCAGGAAAAGTAAACCAAGAGGCAGAGAAACAGAGATAAATGCCTGAGAGGGAAATGCTGGTTATGAAATGATACCAGCGAGATTGCCACCCACTCCCCAGTCAGAGAACTTTTAAAGTGCTCGTCCTCAAGTGTGAGTGCTTCTCAAGCGAGTGGACTCTGACGGTGTGAGGCTTCACAAGGAAACCAGCTGTTCACCCGTGGGCTAGAGGGAAGGCCTGCCTGATGATTTGGTTAGCGAAGGGCTAAGTGTGTTCTCTTTTGGCCCGCACAGACCCTGTGTTTCCTATAACACGTGCCTTCTCATCCAGGATCATGTGGTCACAACCTTTGCTGCTGAGCCTGGATTTCATAGGCAGTCCATGATGGTGTAGACATGAGGACATGTGGGTCCCAAGAGGCCTTTGAGAGAAGAGCATGGCCTTTTCAAGAGTTATTGATTGGATCCACTCCTGGGTGGAGCAGTATCAGTTTTGCTTCCTATGTTCGATGGTTAGGCTAGATGTGGTGGTAACCTGTTTTCCCAGTTGAGAAGCAGTGGCAAGAGGATCTCTGAGAGTTTGGGGCCAGCAAGCTGGGACTACATAGCAAGGAACCACAAAGAGAGGGGCTGGGGAGAGAGGGAGGGAGCCTGGTGGTAATTCTAGACTAATGACGGATGACCCTGAAGATACAAGTTAGAGACCAAATGTGAGAGCAAAAGTTAAGGTGTCATTCTTGAATTACCCTAGATGCCTAGAACAAATGAAACTCAAGACGGATGATCAAAATGTGAATGCTTCACTCCTTCTTTAAAAGGGGAACAAGAATACCCTTGGCAGGGAAGAGAGAGGCAAAGATTAAAACAGAGACTGAAGGAACACCCATTCAGAGCCTGCCCCACATGTGGCCCATACATATACAGCCACCCAATTAGACAAGATGGATGAAGCAAAGAAGTGCAGGCTGACAGGAGCCGGATGTAGATCGCTCCTGAGAGACACAGCCAGAATACAGCAAATACAGAGGCGAATGCCAGCAGCAAACCACTGAACTGAGAATAGGACCCCCGTTGAAGGAATCAGAGAAAGAAGTGGAAGAGCTTGAAGGGGCTCGAGACCCCATATGTACAACAATGCCAAGCAACCAGAGCTTCCAGGGACTAAGCCACTACCTAAAGACTATACATGGACTGACCCTGGACTCTGACCTCATAGGTAGCAATGAATATCCTAGTAAGAGCACCAGTGGAAGGAGAAGCCCTTGGTCCTGCTAAGACTGAACCCCAGTGAACTAGACTGTTGGGGGAGGGCGGCAATGGGGGGAGGGTGGGGAGGGGAACACCCATAAGGAAGGGGAGGGGGAGGGGGATGTTTGCCCGGAAACCAGGAAAGGGAATAACACTCGAAATGTATATAAGAAATACTCAAGTTAATAAAAAAAAAAAAAAAAAAAAGTTAAGGTATCACTGAACACAGACAATGGTGAGGAAGTGTTGGGCAAAGGCCTGAGGAGGACTAAAGAGACCAGACCTGGAGTTAGGCCACACTGTCATTCTGTATGATCGGAAACATGGTAGCAATGACAGAAACACCACACTCATGCTAAAATGAATGTTCTGGGTACTAAGTAGCTGTTAAATAGCTGACAAGGAATGTTCTTACATTTAGGGTGGGTGCCTCTTTCTGAAAAATGATGCTGTGTTTTTCCTGTACAGAGGTTTGTCATATTCACGCAGTCCCCATCTGTCAAGTGTCCTTTTGTCAGCATGCGGATTTGTTTTGTTTTGTTTTAACTTGAAATGAGGTCATTATTACGAGAGACTTCTCAGAATCGAATTGTCATGGGCCATACCCATACACATGGGTCTATTCCATGGTGTCGTGGATCTCCACCGCATCTCTTTGCTTCCTGGTGTTAACAGGATGTTAGTGAGATGGAGACGGAGAGTGATGGGCAGGAGAGGTGAGCTGGTAGGCCCTGCGTGCGTGTGAACACAGGCAGAAGAGCTGCTAGTCTTCAATGGGGGAAGGAAGGAAGGACAGAAGGAAGGAAGGAAGGAAGGAAGGAAGGATAAAGAGGCATTTCTCCAGCTGCTTGTTCTAAACAAGCATTCGTAACTTTTAGGCCCATGATGTTGGTGTTGCGCTCCCTGGGTTTAATCCCAGTTTAATGTCAGGGGGACCTTGAGATTGTCCTAACCTCTCAGTACCTCATTCTGCAAATGGAGGCACTAATAGGAGACCTGTTCCAGAGGTCAATCAGGAAAGAGGTGAGCTATGTAAACCATTTTACATAAAGGCAGCCAGCACAGTAGCTAAATAAAAAGAATCCGTGACTTCAGAGATGTAACAGAGTCGAACCAAGCACAGTGCACAGCTGACCACCCCTGTACCTAGCAGCCCATGCCCTTCAGAGCTTTGTGGTCCTGGGTGCCTTTTGGATGGTGAATGCTTCTGATTATCCTAAGAAAGCTTCCCAAAGACACTGTGACTCAGAGAGGGGCCAGTGGCAATTCTAGGAACTTTGGGAAGCCTTGGTTACAGAATCTACATTGCCCCAGAGACATCATTTCATTCCTGAGATCTTTGCTCCTGCCATGTGATTTTGGTTTTATAAACATGAGATTTAAAGGTGACTAGAGATGATCCCCCTGGAGGAAGTGGCCAGTCCAGGCCTGTTGCATGCTGGCCTTATCTCCCTCATAGATCCATGGACAGGACAGGGCAAGGACAGGGAGCAGAGAGTATGTCATGGCTGCATGCCATGGGCAGTCATCCTGAATGGGAAGCAAATGCTTGCAAGATTCAAAAAAGCCACTTTCTGTCCCTACAATTCTTAAATTTATGACCAGCTTTGCAAATTTGCCTTCTCACTTGAGGGTAGAATAGTTTAAATGGTAACATCAGAAGAAGAAAATTATCAATTGTCTCTGACCTAGTATTGTCTGTCTTTGTCACCAAGGCGCCTTTTGTCACAGCAAGGCGTCTCCGCTAGGGAAACTCAAACTGCCTGCTTTTCCAGAGCAGCCTTGTGGTGACATACTTTACAATGACACATGTTCTGAAGTTCGCTTTTAGTGACTGACCTAGTTTGGTGTGCTAGGAACATTAGCACCTTTTATCAACAGTCCCAAGTCATATGCACGTACTACGCCACTCCTATTTTCTCATGCCTACCTATTCTAGCATTTGAGACTATAGCCATTACAAAGATCACAGTTTCATAAGACAATGTGCAAATTAATGTGGGGGTGATACACGTGGGTGTCTTTGGGAGGGGAGCAGTCAGCTGTGTGGAAGAGCTCAAGGCAGAAATGAAGGGCAGCTTCTCAGGAGAACTTGAAGTGTGCAGGGACAGCCATTGCAGTGCCATTTGCTTGATGGAGTCATGACATTGCAAACACCAGCACACTTGGCAGGCATTCAGTGCAAACCAAGATTGTGCTCCATGGGTTTTTGTTTGCTTGAAACTAGGTCTCATGTAGCCAAAACTGGCCTTTTGAGTCTTGGTTCTTGACTATTGATTCTTCTGCCCCTGCCTGCCAATACCCTCTTGGAGCAACACGTATTCACCACCACACCCAACTTCAAATACTTTAGTCCAGGAGTTTATTCACTAAATTCATAACAGTATTTATAATAAAAGAGGACTGACCTTTTGGAACTAATAGTATACTATCTCAAAAAGACTGTCAAATCCTGTAAAAATATTAATGAAAAAAATCTTTTAGGATAAGACTGTACCAAGAAAGGATTAGAAGGACTGAGGCTTGATGAGTAGGAATGAGAAGAGCTCTTCAGGTCATGGGAATACCGTGTTCAGTGGGAAATGGAATAGAGGTTTTGGTGTGCCTGAATTTCCTGTCTGTAGCTGGAGAGACAAGACTGTGGAACGTGGAAGGAGATAGAGGTGGTAGGCGATGGAATGAGCTCATATGGAAAGCAGGCTGGGTCATGCAAGGCCCTGGAACTCCCAGCATGAAGTCTGGTAATTATCTGGCATGTGAGTGCAGTCATCCTAGCTGTGCATATTTGAAACAATGCCCATCTACCTGATTGCAGTTGGGGAAGTAGAAATGAGAGCCCAGGTGAATACTGAAGCAAAACTACTGGAAAAACAGTGGTAGTCTGGACCCAGGGCAGCATCTCCGTCCCAGCCTTAGGATACAATTAGCAAAAGCAAGACTTGAGCATCCGTGTTTTCAAACATCTCTCAAGGGTGTGGCTCACTAGGCTGAGATGGCCATTGGTCATGAAGAGTCGTGAGGGTTTAGAGGTTGGTGTTGGGAAAAGAGTTGATATCCTTGTCACTCGATCTTCCAAGGAGCCACTTCAGGACTAGAATGAGCCTGGTCCTGCTTGAGTTACGGTGGGAACTATGAGTATGAAAAGATGCAGGGGTCAGCAGCATGCAGTGGGGTCTGTGCTCGGTTTTCACTTATGACAAAATATCTGAGCCAAACCATTTAAGAGAGCAGAGATTTAGGCTCATGGTTTCAGAGGCGTCTGTCCTTCATGGCCTGGGGTTTGCCAGAGCAGAACAGCTCACCATATGTACGGAAGGAAGCAAAGAGAAAATTCCTGCCTCAGTGGGTTTTCTCTTTTCCAACTTTTTACCCCATCTGAATGGCTAGCCAAAAGGATGGTACCACCTACAATTGGGGTAGGTCTTCCCTCATTCAGCTAATTCTCTCTGGAAACACTCTCAACACACACAACCAGAGGTGGGGCTCACCGATTTCTGAAGCATTTCTCATTCTGATCAAGCTGAAAACCAAGATTGATTATCAAGAGTTCCTGGAGTAGGTCAATACAAAAACATGTCTCATAGCAAAGAGAGTAAGATAGCTCCTTCTCGAGCCAAATATGAATGACTATGGCCCAAGAGCACAGCTTCTGATTCCTCAAATTCTATGTTCCTCCATGAAAGTGAGATTTTATTAGTTACACAACAGAGAAAGTCATAAGTCAAAATGTTTATCAAATACATTGTTGGAGAGGGTAAATTCTGCTGTAGGCTTCAGATGCTGTCTGGTGACAGTATTAGCTTTGAGGTTGGTAACATTTGAGTGGTCTACTAAGAACACATTGTAAGATCCTGATGGCCATGGGTGTTAGGTAAGCCATAGGGTGAATAGTATATACCTTCTAAAGGGACTGGAAAGAGTTCAAGATAATTTGGCTCTGGTTCGTACCATTTTCTATCTCTACGTAATTTTGAAGTTCACTTATTTGGCCTTGTAGCATCTTTAACACAGATGAAGCTTCTGTTTCTATATTTCCCTTTGAATCTCTGTCCCTTCTCCCCACTCCTGTCTCCTTCCTTACCCCCAACTTGTCTCCCCACCCCTCTCCCCCCGGGAACTTCAGTTCACAAGTGATAATCTTTATGGGTAGTTCCTAGCTCTTCATTTTTTGTCTTTAATTGTCCTGTTACCTCCTTTAAAGACAATTCCTTCCTCGTGGGTATCTCCACAAGCAGATGGACAATCATGAAGAAAGCAACCTCGAGCTACACAGCTCCAGTGGTTACTGCTGGCAATTTTGTGGGCATGACTGGAGACAGAATAGAAAACAGAAATGAGGTTGCTGGGAAGAAGCCTAGCTGAAATGCAGGATTTGGGGTTTATCTCTACACTCCAATCTACATGATTACCATATTAAAAGTTGATTGTGGAATGTTAAGTCCACAGCACATGAAAGGGCCATTAGTGTCAAATCAAACGGGGTCACAAATTGAACAGAACTCACCATGCACCGAAGCTACAAAGCACCTTGGGCTCCTTGTAGTAGCCATATTAACATGCGCTTCTACACACACAATGCTTGTCTTGTTGGTATCTAGGAGACTCAATAGGCTTATGCCTCCTGAATACACTTCCCATTGGTGGAAAACCTGAGACAGTAGAACACACAGGAGAGTGCCATCCTCACCCAAAATGCTTTGAGAGTACACGGTGAGCTGCTGTAGGCGTCTGGCTCAAGCCTGAGCACGAAGTTCACTTAGGTTTTGTGTCTAATTCATAGGCCTTGATTGAAGACAATTTTAGTGGCTGTGCTCTGGTGGCAGTCTATCACATGAGGTCAGGTGTGGAATTTTTACTTAGAACGAGCTGCCTGCACCTAGAAAGTTTCAGATTCTATGGGTTTCAGGTAAAGGTTGCCCCACCTGTGTTTGACTTAAAAGCAAGCTTGCCCAGAGAAGGCATGTGTCACATATGTGATTGTGTCACATATGTGATTACGTCACTGGTAGAAGGAGGCATCCTGGACATTCATTCCCTCAGTGACACAGGCCAGAAATAGACGTTCCCATTTGGCTGTGACACATCCTTTCAGGTGTGATAGGAGAGAAAGTCCTGGGCAGCTGAAGGTTTAGATAGATTGAAACCATACCTGCGGCATGGCGTGTCCTCTGAGGCCAGCAGCCTGGAAGTGTGCAATCTACCTTTTTTTTTTTTTTTCATTGTTTTCTTAGAACTTTCAGGTACATTTGAAATAATGAACTAGAAACTTTGCTGAGAGAAATGTCATTTATTAATATAAAACCAAGGTATATGTGAAAGAAAGAAAGAAAGAGAAAGAAAGAAAGAAAGAAAGAGAAAGAAAGAAAGAAAGAAAGAAGGAAAGGAAGGAAGGAAGGAAGGAAGGAAGGAAGGAAGGAAGGAAGGAAGGAAGGAAGGAAGAGGCTCCTATCCTGTTGCTGTCTCTGGAATAACCTCTTTATACCTGAGCAAATCCGCAGCCCCAGCTACTAACTGCCTTTCTTCCTGTTGATGTTTACAGTCTGTAGGTTGAATTTGGCCACATGATAAGACCCCATTTTTTTTTTCAACAGGAATGTGCTGGAAACATTAGTGTTTGACTCTAATCAAAATAGCAAAATAAAGGTCCTTGCCTTGAGGTGCCAGCAAGTCGGCCAGCTTCTTGGGTGTATTTGGGATTCCTGAGCTGCACTCCTCGCTCTTTCTGAGTGGTACATGTTGCAGGGACAATAAATACTTTCCCTGTCTAACTTTGGGTGGTCACCATGGAAACGTTGGAGCAGCAGCTGGACTCTGTCAGACATCTTTCAGTCATTTGGCTGGTACTGATCTTTTGAGGGAACTTTTATTTCATTTGGCAGATGGCGAAACTCTATTTTCAAATGACATCACCACTGCTCTTGGTCAGATATTTGTCGTAACTGATTAAGAACACTAATTGGAAATTTGCAGGCTTGGGCCCTGGGTATCCTAGAAACAACCTTAACATTAACAGAAAGCGTGAGTCACAGAGAGGCCAAGTGGAAACTGTAGTTTAAGCATTTGCTAATGCAAAACCACGCGAACCGAGCCTGGGCGAGCATTCTCTTTGTCTTAAGCTCAGCAAAGTGTTCCTCGGAGAAGCTTTTCATCTAGTTATGATGTACGATGTCCCATCCGTGTGGAACTAGAAGAGCTGCCATACCTGGCTCATAAGGCTCCATTATCATTGGTCTGTAGCTCTATTCTGGTTTATTTTATACAGTGCTCATTAACATTACCAGGACACTGGTAAGACCTACCTGAAACCCTGGCAGAGGAATGCCAAGCCTTTTAACATCGTGACATGGCGCTGCCACCTGCCAATGTGGTGGGCTGCATACCTATCTCTGCTGGGGTGCATGTGGCCGGACAGCTGCAGCGGGACTCACCTGACGCTGGCACACACTCCTAACTGACACTGGTCTGTGTACCCCTTGCCCCAGAGTCCTTAGGCCTGGGGTAACAGGATACCTATGCATTTGTCATTGTCTTGTAGGTTGTTCTGTTTCCCACAACTGTGACAAACTATAACAAACACGTGTGTAACTGTGTTTACTTAATTTACTTTACTTTTAATTTACTTTTTTTCAATAGGTAAAAATACGTCCTGCTGTGTGACTCTCTCCCAACTTGTTTCCCTCAGAGTACAGCTTCTGATAGACTCTGTCATCATGGGAAGCTGTACTCACTATTTCCCCTACATGGACTTTGCCAGCGGACATTCCTTCTTCCTCCTCTTGGTGAACATTTTGGTTATTTCCAGCTGGACAATTGCAAACAGTGCTGCTGAGAACATTATGGGGTTCTTTCGTCATGTTCAAAAGTCTGAGTCCGGCACTGTGGGCATCTTGGTCCTAATCATTCCCTGTTGGGGACCGTCCTGGGCACTGTGGCATCCTTTACTACAGCCTACCAGTTGCTACTATCTCGCCATCCACACAGATGGGACAACTAGAAATGTCTCCAGAGATTGAGACATGTTTTTGGCTTGGGAAGGGGTCGTCTTGGTCCACGATGTCTCCCCTAGGGTACAGCAGGGTAGACTCTTTTTTTTTCCGGAGCTGAGGACTGAATCTAGGGCCTTGTGCTTGCTAGGCAAGTGCTCTACCACTGAGCTAAATCCCCAACCCCCAGCAGTGTAGACTCTTGATATCCTGTGAACAATGTGTTTACAGTGAAGTTCCCATTCCAGTGTTAAAATGCTTAACCCCTCACAGCCTCATGTCCGAAACTCAAAGGATAGAGATGGACTACACTCTTTTCAGCATGCAGCACTCTCAGACAATTTTACATGGTAGAAGCGAAATGTCATCTCACTGTGGTATCAATATAGCCTCCCAACTTAGAGGTTACAATGAAATCACATGAGTATTTATCAGCTGTGACAGCTTTACCCACTTTTTAAATTAAGGCTTTTCATTAGTTCTTTGTGAATTTCACATCATTTATCCCAATCCTACTCATCTACCCCTCCCCTTGGTAACCACCTCTGCCCTTGTAACCTCCTCTCCAAAAGAGAAAAAAAGTCTTGTGGAAGCTGTAGTGTGTCACAGTGTGTCCCATGGTACACCCTTTTGTCCACACTTCTTTGCTTGTAAATGTTCATTGCAATGAGTCCTTTGCCTGGTTCAAGGCCTCTCAGGCTTCTGCTAGTCTATCAGTGTGGGAGTCTCACTGGGACTCCTCTGAGATATCCTGTAGTTGCCCTGTGTCATGGAGGTCCTGTAGTTTTGGATTTGTAGCACTGGCCCCTTCATGTGCTCTAGCAGTTCATCGATGGGGTAGATATTGGGGTGGGCCAATTCCAAGTCCTGGATCTGGGCCTGAGAGGTATGGAAGCTGGTCCACTGGCTCTCCCACTCTCATACCCTGGAGCCTGGCTCGAATGCAGCCCCCACAGGGCCAGCTTTACTGTGCTGCCCAGGTGAGAGTGGCAGGGCCACTCTCCTGAGTGCTGTAGCAACAAGAGGCAGAGTTTTGCTCACTTTTCTTGTTATACCTTGTACCTTTAGGTGTCTAGTTAATACATCTTTGTTTTAGTTGGCATGCAGAGTAAGAGGAGTCCCTATGCCACTTATGCACACCTGGTATGCATCTTCACAAATGAGTTAGTCTGTATTGCTCAGCTTTGCTCTAGAAGTTTGCACTGTGCTTTTGAAACAGCTTGATGACATACATTGTGCTCTCTATTTGTGCTTTTGGAATTTAAGAGACATGCCATTACTCTGAGATACAAATTTGGGGAAGTTAAATTGACCTTGGTGGAAATTATGCCCTGTATAACTGAACAGGCTGCAGGTCTCTGGCTTTTCCAATATGAGTGTGGGTGAGGTGGGCACAAACCTGGGATTATTTTTTTATTTGGCATAAAGGAAAATACATATAAATCGTAGCAAGCTTGTGCCCATGAGCAATTCCTCATCACTTGAAGTCAAGCAATATCAAGCTGTGTGTGGTGGTTCCCATTCATGATCCCGTACCTGGATAGCTAAGCCTGGAGGCCTGATGACCTTAAGACTATTCTGGAATATAAAGTGACACTGGCCTTGTTTTAAAGCAAAAACCCAAGGAAAATCCCAATAGAAGTGTTTAAGAGCTAGAGGCCAAACACCCAGAATTCCTCAGCAAAATAGGATCAACCATGAGCAGTCATGCTTCAGGAGAAATTCCAGTCTGAAAAAAAACAAAAAAACAAAAAAACAAAAAAAACCAAAGTGGTCGAATCACTTATTCAGCCTTTAACACTATTAGCATGGACATCATTTGGGTTGGTTATTTTGTCATAGGCTTAATGAAACTAAATCAGATCAGCATAGGTAGCCCAATGCCACAGCAGAGATGATTCCTCACCATCCTGTGGCATCATGGGACAATGCTAGCGCTTCTCCTGTAGAAGTGAGCCTTTCGGTTGTCAGTGTGCCACCTGCCTTTTGTCCTGCTGCGATTGCAAGGCTGCATCACTCATGTGCTGTGTGATGATTGGTTGTGAGACTTAAGGATGCAGCTGGGCATTTATGTCCAGGTCGCCATTTTCAAATGTCGGGGAGAGAAGGAACAAGGGACAGAACCAACATCCATGAGGGCTTACTGCTGGCAGAAAGGAAGAATGCTTTGTGGTATACTGTGCCTTTTCCCTTTGAGAATTGAGCAGCTTTGAGTCTTCATCAGTAGGAGAGGTTAGAATTTTCCTCAGAGGGCTAGGAGGAAGAGGGGAAGAGAGGTGTAGGAGAAGGAAGAGGAGATGATGATGAGGATGTGATGGTGGCCAGTGACAATAATGACAATGATGGTAATCGTCCTAACCTGTTTACTGTACTCAAGACATTTCAATGGCTTTTTGTCTACAACACAACTCTCTTAGGAGGCAACTACTGTCATTTCATATAGGAACCAGGAAAATGAGACCCACAGTCACATTGCTCAGATGTGGTTGGGGTAGAGAGTAAATACAGGCAGCTTGGCTTCAGAACCTCCCTGCCTCTACCCTTGAGGGTACCAGGAATATGGCTACTTTGGAGAAGAGGCTCAGTGTTTTGTTACAAAGAAGCCCATTGGTTGGCAAGGTAGATGGAATTCAGGCTAGACCCAAAGTCACATCTCCAGCAAACTGTGGATCAAGCTGAGGGATGATGACCTCTCGCTAGTGATTGTGGTAGTGAGAGCAGGGGAAGGAGAAAAGAACTGCTGGTGAGGTATGGCGTGTGAGTACAGGCCATGCAAGCATGGCGGACGGGGCCGAGGGCTGAGCTTGCCTGGGCCTTTGGGCATTGGAGGAAGGTTGCTGCCCTGATGTCCATTGGTGTCTTTGTGACAGAGGCACACAGCACAGGCACTGAGACATGTCCCCATGATGTGACTGTGTCAGTTCTCTGGTCATTCTTCCTGCCATATCTGATCAAGTCACAGACACATTACAACTGACTGAGATTTTCTGGGATACAAAGTTTGCTTAACAGTTTTAAAATACTGGTCTTTGAAGTTTGTTACTTTTTTTTTTCAGAAAAAGAGGAAAAATCATCATCATTTTAACAAACGAATGAAAATTATTTGACAAAATAAAGGCTGGAATAAGGAATATATGTAATGTAAAAAGCATTCGCTGGTAGACAAAGATGAACGGGAGCTCATTAAGAATTGTATTCATTTAATTAAACCTCACAAAGTAAATCAAACACAGTGCAGAGAGGAAAGAGGATTCTCATGACATAAATATTGGGGGGAACTTATAGTCATAACCATAATTCCAAATTGTGTGGAAAAGTTAAATAAGAAAAAGGAGCTTTTCACACCAGATCAGGGCAGAAAGTATAGCAAGAACCAGTACATGGTTCTATAGTCACCTTCCAAGGCTTGCCCTTAGTGATCCACCAAGTAAGCCTGGCTTCCCCAGATAGCATATCAGCTGGGCAACAAGAGTTCAGAACTGGGGCTGGTGGGACCATTTTATATTTAAATCACATTGCCTTCCATCAGTAAGAGCTGCTGGATGTGGGTGTTAAAATTGACTTCTGTGTGCATTTTGATGGGGTTGTTTTATTTGAGACAGGCTCTTAATATATATAGCTCTAGCTGGTGAAGAACTCACTATATGGAACAGGTAGGCCTTGAACTTGCCTTCACCTCTTGAGTGGTGGGATTACAGGCATGTGCCACTATGACCAGCAGTTGGATGTTCCTTGTGGTGGGAGTGGGGGAGTAGAAACTACAGACAACTCCAGACTCAAAATATCCCATAGTGTGTCAATACCTGCAGAAACCCCAGAGGTGACACTGAACACATCCTTGAGGTAGGGGATGAGTCTGGTTCCTGGAAACACCCACTGAAATGGAGGGAGTATCCTTATGGCCCTGTGGGCCACCACAGGGTTTAGTCAATTAGTTAACGCTGGTGGCCAGCCCCTCAGTGATGAAGACATACAAACTCTGTGGTTGTAACACAATGTGGCCATCACCAAGAGCATTTATTGGTTGATTCAGTGAGTTGTGAGAAGCCACATAGAAGTTCCTTCCAATGCAGGAAGCTTCCACAGGAGTCATATGTAGAGGGTTCAGGGCAATGGCCTTCAATCATGGTGACAAGAAGTCCTCTTCTGGGTTGTGGCATCTTCTCCACACACTGAATATTCCTTTTCTTAGAGATACCTGGGCTATCCCAGCTAACAAACAGAGACCCCTTCTCCCATCATCACTCTGGGTTTCTTTGTGCTTTGCTGTCCTGTTGTGATGTCCATCTTGTGTCTCCATCTTGTTTCTGTGTGCTCCTTTTTTCCTGGTCCTGTCTCAGGGATGAGGAGGAGGAAGAAGAAGAACAGCCAATCACGGAGCCCAATTCAGAGGAAGAGAGAGAGGACGATGCCCAGTGTCAGGGCAAGGACAGGTACTGAAGGTTGGACCCACCTAGGCTTTTACCAGTAGTCAGGGGTTCCTTCCTCGTGGACTGTTTGCTGCCATCACTTGTCCTTGATCTCCTGACCTCACCGTCTCACAAGGGCAACCCTCGCGTCCCTGTGCACAAGCCCTGAATGACCACTTTTGTCAAAATACCTGAACACACCTTAGTCTGAGGCCTAGGAGGAAGAGTGTGGAATCACATGGTTTTCTGAGCACTCTTCCTTCTATCACCAGGGCATTTGTTCAAGCAGATCGATGGTGATTGCAAAGGCTCATTTCCACTAAGGAGAGTTAAAATCTTTCCAGAAAAGTCACAGTAAAAATTCTACACACTTCCCTTTTCCTAATTTTTCTAGTACAATATTGACTAATATAGATGGGTAACTGTCTTGGTAATTCAAATATGATTTTATACAAGTAGAAGGGAACAATTTTTATTCTTTACAACATAGAAACTTACCCAGTATTCATATTTATACCCAGGACACCTAACATACCGAGAGCTTGCTGTCATCCACTCACCTCAATAAAGCCTAGTCTGTCCTTGTTCAGTGTTAGCAGATGTGGCACCTTACAGATGCCTTAAATTGTACAGATATTTGTCCCCATGACTTCTTTATAAAGCAAGAATGCCCAGAAGTCATTTCATCTTCCACTATTCAAAAATGGATTTGTGCTTGAGTAGTTCTCTTCATTAACTGATTGTCACTCCGGATGGATGTTTTTGCTGGAGAGGTGGTATTAAGTTATCAAATGTTTCTTGCACAACTTCACGGTTCAGGGTTCAGGGAGACTTAGCAGAGATTGCACCTGTCTTGTTCTCCATACACATAAAAGTCTTTATTTAATACTAGGCCACCCTCCTGTTCCTGAGTACTAGGGGATCCTCTGTAAATTGACAAGTGCTGGTTTCTTTGCTCTTCCCCCCTTTGGAAGGCCTGCAAAGAAGCATGCCGGCATAGAGAGAAGAGAGGGATGAGCTGAGGATAGAGCACGAGCCACATTTTCAAAGGAGAGAGGAAGGAGCAGCATCAGGAAGTAGCCCTGCCTCATGACTAGCCAGACTAGTGGATAGTGATGGGCCGGCTGGGGACCTGGGAAAAGGATAAGTTTGACACACCCACCTTTAATTTAAAAATGATTTCATTGACAAACAGCACACATATTGAAGGCAGCCACGAGACAGTTTTGAGCATCTACCTCTTCTATCATGCCACAATCAAGTCACTAGCATATGTGCCATTTCCTGTGATGGCCCTATTTGGGGGACGGGATGGGAGCATACAACTCTAACTAAGGGTCTAACTGGCAGAGTCCAGATGTTGAAGATTTAGTGCTAGGCCCTGGGTAAGTGAAATGGGCAGAGTTTGTCTTCCATTTGTTGCCAACTGTCTTTGGTGTGGTACATCCCTCAGGCTTCCTTTTCTCCCATCTGTATCTGTATTGAAAGGGGCTCTGAAAGCCGATACTAAAGCACATGCTTTTCATCAGAAGGACAAGTGTTTGTGACTAAGACAGTGATGAAGGTTAAGTTGTGACATTTCAGGGTACCCTGAGGAGGAAATGGGAAGGTTCCAGACGAGCCCTGGGGCACGGTCAATCCCCTCCCAGAGCCTCTGTCTGCCCAGAGGCCATACTGTCTGGTATATTCTTTGATCTCTGAAGATGTAACCTCTCGGGTGACCAGCAGTACCAGGCCCACAGATGCTTCTGCTCCTGGACTCTTGCTATATCTCAAGAAACAGGGATAGAAGTGCGTGGGTTGATAACGAGTCGCTCTCTTTTTCCTAACCTTTGCTCCCTCTCTCTCCAATCTCTGTTCCTCTTTCCTCTCTCCGCTCCGCCTTCCTGGGTCAACAGCAAGGCCAGCTCTGCCTCCAAGCAGAGCCCCCCTGAGAAGGATGCTACTCCAGAGAGTTCTACACTCCGTACCACCTCAAGTCCCACCTCACAGGGAAGGTGGCTTCCGGCCAACCCAGCAGCACAGAGCCCGGTGCTTGCTGGGACCTCTGGGCCTGAGGCTAGCCGGCCTGCTGCTCGCTTACCACCTCCCAGCCCTGGCTTGGCTCCTCCGCCCTCCACCGCACCAAAGGTGTCTCCGACCATAGACAAGCTGCCCTACGTGCCCCACAGCCCCTTCCACCTCTTCTCCTATGACTTTGAAGATTCACCTCTCCTCACTAAAGACAAGGGAGGAGACTCTCAGACGGAAAACAGGTAGACTGGCTTGCAGTGAGGCCTGCGTGTTATTAACCCAAGGGCAGAGGACACGACTGTGCCCCACGGCTCTTTCTTTTGCTTGGTTGCATGGACTCACTCAGACACAGAGCCACTGTGGCTAAACTAACTCTTTGACCACTGACTCCGTGGGAACCGGGAGATGCAAAAGTCACCTGTGTGAGCTAAGCTCTTTGGTTTAACGTAACTACTAATGTGGTTTTTAGAGCTCCAGTCTGTCAGGGTCTGTGTGTCCATCCCCTCATTCAGCACGGCCTTTCTGGCCTGCAAGGGGAGGGGAGGGCAGCACCCTCTGCCTGCAGCATGGCCAGTGTGCCGCCCTCTCCTTCCAGGTTCCCCCAACCCCTCCTACTGAGCTGCTGCCGCAGTCTGACCTCTGATCTTTCTCTTCTAATAACTGGGCATCCTAACTGTACTTTCCTTATCTTTCCTGTAGCTTCCGGCTTTGTTTCCTCTCATGTGGTTTTTGTGTTTGCTAAGGCTGCCCGTTAATGTCACAGAGTTATAGTTTGAACCAATTCCTGGAGCCTTAAGATGATCACGTCATCTAATTTTGAGCATTCAGGTATTGTAATAAGAAATCGCCCTGGTGGCAGATTGGAAGCGTAGCCATTGTTTGCCGTAGAGGTAACTGCCTTCACTGTTGCCCCATGCTGGAGTAGGAAGTAGGGGATATTTGTATATATTTTTACTTTTCCAATGTCTGAATTGGATTTCTAAATTTTCTTTTACTACATTTATTTATTGGGTGGGGTATTTGTGGCGAGTCAAAGGGGAGCTTGTGGACCTTAGTTCTCACCTTGATCAGAGCGGTGTCAGACTCTCTGTGAGTCCTGGGGATTGGACTTGGGTCGTCAGGCCTGGCAGCAAGTGCCTTTACTCATTGAATCACCTCATCAGCCTCTAAAAATTGCCTTTTAAGTGGTAAAATAAACAGGTAAATCTATTCTAATAATATATTTCATTCAACTTTCTATATCCGTGTCTGTATCCACAATCATTGATTATTGTAAAGCCCTCTCTCTTAGAATAAAAAATGCTAGGGCAGACTTTGCTGAGCATTTATTATGAGTCCACCGCTCTATTTCCCATGAAGTTGCTGCTTCAAAGTATCACTTAGTCCTTAAGAGACAGGTTCTGTCACTAGTTCCTATTTATGGTCAGGAGCCCGAGGCTCAGAGAGACACAGTAACTTGGCCTGAGTCTGTCTGTTAGTGTGTGGAGAGGTGGTTTTAGCATAACCGGTTCCAGCCTGTTCTAGAGTCAGGTTCTCTTATACAGTTTGTCCCACTGTAGCTCCATGGCTTCCCTCCTGGGCTTGCAATGCCTCTGTTCTTCAGACAGAGTCTTGTCAACAAGGGTAAAGCAGTCACCAGAGCCTGTGATATGGGGACCTCCAAACCTCAGCGACAGGCAAGGATTTTAACTTTGTTTCAAAGGAAACCTTAGAAACCTTGACCAAGACGTAGCTCTTCCCACCATGAAATGACCCATCTTCAGGGCCCTCAGACCTTCCGTTTAATAACTGAAGGGTTGATCATCTGTGACTGGCAACATCTTTGGTTTTATGCAATCTAGAAGAATCTTGGAGTTTCCCTCAAGGTTTTAAGTAGCTTGTGCAAAGTTTTTTTTTTTTAAATGAATTGAAATAGTTATAAGAGAATTTAGTTTGTATATTGTCTAAATGTTTACATTAATGTTAGAGCCTTCCCTTTAACTTAGAATACCTCTATTTTTCATGGAGTTGGTATTTACAAGTATCACTTAACTCCTAAGAAACGGGTTCTTACAAAAAGAGCGCACACTAAGAAGTGGACTCTATCACTAGTTCCCACTGACAGGAAGGAAGGTAGTGCAAAGAGACTTGAGTGTGGGGTGTGAGGCATGAAGCCTTGCTCAAGGTGGTCTCTGAATGGACCTTTTCTTCCTCCTCCTCTTCCCCCTCTTCCTCTTCTTTTTCCTCTTCCTCCTCCTGCACCTTCAGTAAATCCCTATGGACTAATGCCTTTCCAGATAGTCCCATTCATTGCCATCCTGAAGGTTTACCAGGCCCACATGAATTCAGCCTACCAGTGGGTGTTTCTTCTGTTTTCTAAAAGGAGAGGCCATTGTGGAAAGAGAGGCAGGCCAGAGGAGGGAGCCCATCAGAGCTGCTTGGAAGGAGCCAGCTAAAGAAGCTATACTTAGAACACATCCAAGACCTAGTTGTTCTTGCTTGGAACTCTGTGCTCCCTGTAGCTCTTTTCCAAGTCCCAAATCCTGACATTGGGCTCTTGCACAATTTTTACCCACTGAGTCAGGCATGAGCCTTTCATCCTCCCAGATAGTATCAGTATGCAAGTTAAGAGCTATCTAAAGCTTGGCCTGGAAGAAGATATCAGCAACCTCAGCTTTCCCAGCAAGGGCTCAGCCTGTTATGGAGATCCATTCTGTACTTTCTGGGAATGGTGTTAGCACCTGAAGGTTCTTCTCTGCATCCTTGGTCTTTCCAAGCTTCAAGTACATATAGTCCTTGGGAATGAGAATAATAGAAACCTGTAAATTTTCATTTGTGCATTGTAAAACACAGACACAGATACAGACACAGACACACACACACACACACACACACACACACACACACACACACACACCCCCTTGTGAAGGAAGAATGCCTTAGTTTAACTAAGCACAGCTTCTCATTTGATAAGATTCTAGGTATTGTTGGGGGGGTGGGGGAAATTGAACTTTCTTATGTCCAGTTGTGGATTTTGTGGATCTGTATGGTAACAGATCTGGCTACTCAGTAGCTGACTACAATTGAAGAATTGGTACTAGCGACCAAGCCATTAGTCATTATAATGCACCCTCCCCTCCTCATGCACAAAAATGCTGAATAGTGAATTATGATCCAGTCAGTTTGGCTGAAATGGAGAAGCAAAATTGAGCAGGCTGTGAGGCATTTGAATTAATTACTTGGCCATTAGAAAAACCAAAGGAGGGAGAAACACATTGTACATGGTTTGTTTCCATAACGTCACTTAAACATAATTTCAGCAACACGATCCTGTGAAAACATTCAGCAGGATGTCCGCATGCAGTCGGAGGGTGAGTTTTAGTGGCCAGGCTAAGAAGCCAGTGTCCAGGCAGCTGGTGGACAGCCAGGTTGGGAGCTTGTGTGGTGGTAGCATCCGGCTCTAGTCAGCTCTGTCCCGCCCACTGCCCACCTTCTCCCCTTCCTCTGTGGGAAGGGCCGTACTTGGTGCCCTGGCCTCAGCTTCATTCTTTGCTTTGCTGCCTTCTCCATGGCCTGTGACTTGTGAATCCTTCTGAAAATTAAACAAGTGCTGACCTCAAGAAGCAATTAACCTACTAGACATGTAAAATGGGGACTTTTAAACAAAAGAGAAAATTCTGCAATCCCTGCTCTTCAAGAATCACAGGTTCAAAGCCAGCCTGGGAAACTTAGGAAGACCTTGTCTCAAAATCGGAAATGAACAGAAGGTCTAAGGATGTAGCCCTGGATTGGAGTATTCACCTAATATTCATGAAGCCCCAGGTCGGATCTCAGTGTGACCTGAGATGGTTTTGAGGGAGGAGGAAGAGGAGGAGAAAGGGGAACAGTCCCCAGAAACTGGGAAATCGACCTACTCACAGAAAAGGTCATTGGCTAACCCCGTGGTCTGAGTCTCAATGGGGAGGGCTCCTTTCTCAATACAAACCTGACACATGACAGCATACAGGTGAAAGAAATAATGGCCAAGGAGCCAGAGATAGAAGCACAGAATAGAGCAGGGCATATGAATTTTTCTATTGTAATAATTCATTACTAAAACTTGAAATTTTATGTCTATCTCCCACTGCTTAAAAGTAGATAGCCCATGAACATAATTTTTTTAATGATTTTTACTTTCGAGACTATTTTTGCACAGTGAGACTAAGCTTTATTATGTCTTGGTGGTTCCACTCAGCCCATTGATCAGCATTTCTTGTGATGCCACTTATAAAATGGGTCGCTCTTTTATGGTTGCAGAATGGTTCAACAATGAACAAGGCTCTGTGCTTCCTTGTCTATTCTTGCCTTGTACCTGGTTGAATTCATCATCATGAGCTAAATAATGCACCATTGAGCATTTTCATATGTGATATTTTCTCACATCGGCATTAGAAATGTTAAAGTGGTTTTCTGGTGCTAACATCTCATGGGACATCTTTAAAGTCTAGACACTTGTCAGAAGTGTTGAGTATTCAGCCACTGCTTCTTATGTCCAAGAAGATCTCTCTCTCTCTCTCTCTCTCTCTCTCTCTCTCTCTCTCTCTCTCTCTCTCTCTGTATGTATGTATGTATGTATGTATGTATGTATGTATGTATGTATGTATGTATCAATCATAGTGACCCTCGGAGTCCCTCATATCCTAATGCAATATCCCTAAGCAGTGTAAGGAATGAGTTATCCTTGCCTGTGACAAGACATGTAAGGATTGAAGCTGTCTTGGGTTCAGATTGTGACTTATTTCCTTAGTGCCCTTAGTGGTGGCACCTGCATACTGAAGGTCATCTTTTCCTGAAAACAGAAAGCTACAAATCCTGACATCTCTTTGATAGAGATGGCCAGGAAAGATAAAAGTTCATTTTATTTTAACCACTGCAGGTTTCAGGTGGGATAAATGGTTGAATGATACCATGGATTCCGTCACCTGTAGGAGTAGGCTGGCCCAGAAGGCCTGGAGATAAACGAGTACTCTGTGGGATTAGGGGAAAGGAACATGATGGACTCAAAATGACCTGCAGTGGAATTTTCAATACTACGATGTTTCTTTAGCCAAGCGAGCGTTATTTCTGCAGCTCTCTGATGGCATTCGTGATGTGTCGTCACAATTAGCAAAGAAGATCCTCATCGTTCAGATGATCACAATTTGGGTTCTTGAGTTATGGTCACAATTAACTTTAATGTACTTTCATAAAATAATAGAGGAGGTGGTGCCTCCTCAGAAACGCTTTGCTATGAGTCCTGCTACCCAGTGGGTTTTGAAGTTTGGGAAACTTCTTTAATGAAGATTTATCAAATTGTAATAAATCTCTACAGCTTTAAATCATCACTATTCGTAGTAGCATCTTCAGAAATATTTTTCTTGCAAAAAGCTACATGGTCTTATTTATATTTATTGTTCGCTTATTTTGTCTCTGTTTTCTGTATCCAATCCCAACCTCTATCCTTTTAGATACAGCAACTTCAGCAGCAGCTCTTTCCAGTCCTCCAGACCCTCTCCTGGACCTAGTGTGTCTCCATCTTCCGCATCGTCCTTCTCATCCCCACAGGATACCAGGTGAGCTTGGGGACGTGGCATTATCTCCCTTGGCTCAAGTGCAAAATTCAGTTATATTAAAAGTGGTCAGAGGAGGCTGCTTGTGGTCATATATGCCTCTAATCCTAGCCCTTGGCAGGTTGAAGCAGGAGGAATCAGGGATTTAAGGTTATGTTCAGCTATGATTTGAGGATAGCCTGGGCTTTGTGAAACTCTGTCTGAAAAATAAATAAATAACCAGACAATGGTAGGGGATGCCTTTAATCCCAGCACTCAGGAGGCAGAGGCAAAGCAGAGCTCTGAGTTTAAGGCCATCCTGGTCTACAGATTTGAGTTCCAAGACAACTGGGAATACACAGAGAATCTCTGCCTTGGGGGAGTGGGAACAATGAAGAAAATATAAATGAATGAATGAATGAATGAATAAATAAATAAATAAATAAATGGTTAAAAGTATAAGTAAAATTCATATTCTGAAGAATTTTCCTTTAAAAGATCAGTTTCTCTGTCAACCATACTATTTACTAAGCAGATATTTGAGATGATATTTTGTTTTTAATTACTATGTCACCTCCTGAATACTTTCCATAGATAGCATAAACATTTCGTCTGTGGCTGGAGAGATGGCTCAGCCATTAAAAGCACTGGCTTTTCTTCCAGAGGACCTGGGTTTGATTCCCAGCACCCACATGATGGTTCATACTTGTCTGTAACACCAGGTCCAGGGGATCCAACACCCTCTTCTGCCTTCTGTGGGCACCAAGCATGTATATGGTACATGTATATGCACACGGGCAAAACGCTCACACACATAAATAATAACAGCAAAGAATAAAGTATAAACATTTCTTCTAAAATATGTAGGGATGGTTCTAGATGTTACATGAGCTCTGCAATTTGTCTCAGAGATTTTTCTTTCACCTTTGAATGGCTAAGTATCTGTAGATCAGAAAGAAGTAGGCCCACTGAGGTGCTATGTAATTAGTCTATGACTTACCAAAAGAGAGAAGAATTGTATGGGTGCATGGAAGGAATTTAACTTGGCAAGCACACCAGACCACCAGAAACTCTCTGATTATTACTCCTGGAAGCCAGTGATTATGCAAGGATGTGTTTACAAGGGAAAGGTAAGACCTGTAATTTTAGAACAATTAAAAGCAGTTACCCTTAATGGCAAGAGTATAGGAGTTGGAGAAGAGAAGAAGTTTAGATTGATTTAGATTTCCAAGTCACTCACTGGGAAGCTACTTCTCCCCAGAGGGTAAATGCTGATTACACCCACCCTGAGGAGGAAAGGAAATTGACCACACAAGGCTGCCTGTCTGCAGCCAGGGGAGAGGGCAGGGATGGTGGTACAGCACTGGGCATCCAGACATGAGCAACTACAGAAGTCGCTTGCCTCAATTACCATTTTTTAAAATGAGATCAGGACTCCACGTTCAGATTCACTTTTGTGTATGTGGAAGTGTTTTACTGATCATAGGAGGCTTGGCTGGAGTGTGGAACAAACAAAATCTTAGAATTTCAGGAAAAAGAGATATCCAGTGGAGTTTGCCTCTCAGGGATACCCACCTCATGGCCTAGGATAGCTATGACTATATCCAAACACAAAGTTGTACATTTATTTACAGATTAAAATATTTGTGTCGGGATTAGGTGGAGAGGTATATACTTGCATGGACGTATGTATATATATGTACATCTATGATGATGCGGGTATGTGTGTTGTAACTCAATTCCTGTTCTTGTGCATGAACTTTGTAGATGACAACTTTGTCTCACAATATCATACAAAATAAATGAATGTATGCTCTTAACCCATAGAGTAATGGTCAGATACTCCTGACACTAATAAATCTATACTAAACTCTAAGATTTCACAGCCAAGAGTAACCTGAATTGGGGGTATTTAGGGACAGTCAGGAGTTGGTGATAAGGAAATTAGTTGATGATAGTATTTTTAGCATAGGTTACATTACCCTTGAGGCTAGGTATGCTATGTATACTCTTGGGGAGGTTACCATGGAGATGGTCCTTGTAGGATTTGGATACACATTGAAGTATGACTGATTGGCATTAGAAATCTCATGTTTTCTAGCAAATGGGTTCTTCAGGGACTAAATTAGGTTCTACCATTGTGCCCGCCACAGTACCTGGGCCTGTCCATGGTGGAACTGTGATAAGCACTGGCTGGAAGATCCAGTGAACTACACACTTTTAAGTCAAGAATAGTTTGGGGCAGAGGGTTCTGCCAAGTAGGAAAGTTATAAGGGTAGGAGGGCCATGGGCCCAGGGTCCCAGGATTTAGAGATGTCATTCCTGGGACTTGAAAAGGGTGGCCTAGATGGCCTACTTCCCAGACTTTGGAATCCCTAGCCCATAGCCCTGACTGAGCTGGAACTGTCTAGGTTCCAGGTTCTGAAAACACTCAGTTGAGCATCCCCCGTCCCAGTGTGTCAATCTGAAACAAAGAGTAAGACATGCTAGAAGAAAAGAAAGTAGAGGTACAATTTCATAGGCATTCAAGATGGGGCATGCAAGGTGCGAGGCATCTGTGTGGCGCTCACATCCAGCAGGCTCTCATAATGAGGTCTCTACAGTCCTTGGCTTGAGGCAGCCACTCACATCAAACTCCCAGAGAACCTGTACACTGAAAGATGGTCACTAGGGGACAGCAGGAGCAGAACTCACGTTCTTACACTCCTATTCTCTTTCATGGAACACTTTGGTCATAGGAACTTGGTCACCTTTGCTACTGCCCGCTGGTCAGTTATAATAGCTTTCTAGAGCGTATTCCTTTCTTTATATCTACATACCATTACTGGGTACCACTGTGTGAAGATTTTTAAATTGTGTGATGTTGACTTGAAATGACAAGTGTGCACATTTACTGTCTCAGGAATCCATTGAGCTTGAATAGTTCTTACACTATCCTTGCTAGCTTGTTGTTTTGTGATTGTAACAATAGATAATAGGTAGATAGACAGACAGATAAGAGAGATAAAAGATGTATTGGTAGAATAATATGTGACAGAAAACTATATGGTAAATAGATAAATAGAAAGACAGTTGGGTATTATCTAGATATAGATAAATGCAAGATAGATAAATGATAGGTAGAAATAGATGATAGGAATATAAGGAGAGATGGATGAACACATGGATGGATAACAGTCAAGTAGATAAATAATAGGTAGACAGATGTAAGTAGATGCTGGCTAACTAGATAGAGTTAGGTGGATGCATTAGATGCTGGACCACAAGTCGCATTTATCCACTGTTGGCTAAGTGTATTACATTGACTTCAGCCACAATAGTGGACATTTTATACAATTTATTATTTGAAAGCTGAATTCTTTGCACATTATTTACAATATGATTGCATATCTATCAGCTCCATTGAGGCACATAAGTATTTTTACGGAGATACATACTCAGTGGAATTTGTAAGATTTATTACTGAGATTTTATATATCCATGTATGACTAAGAGTGAAAAGAAATGGCTCAGGAAAAACATTATTATGAAATATTATGAATAGTAATCATCGTTTTGCAAGAAGAAAACCCTCATCTTTTGCTACCAATCATCACCATCCCCAAAACTACTAAAATTAATGCCTGAACCCTGCTCAATGTTAGAGCGTTAGAACTCTCATAATCTTGATTTGGAAATGAGATCGAATTTTCAGTCTTAGGAAAATCAGGCCAATGACAATGCTCTATCAGTTACCTTGGGCCACTGTAAAATGGGCATTCTTACAAGCTTAAAGTTTTCTGTTCCTCAGGCTTGCTTAGGCATGGTACTGTGTGGATGTTAATAAAAACTTGAAATTCTATTGTATTATTCAGGGTTCTCTAGAGGAACAAAACTATAGAATGAATCCATATACTAAAAAGGGATTTATGAGAAAATAGGGTATATATAGCCTATGGTCTGGTTAGTCTGACAATATCCGTCTCCTGACTGGAATCTGGTAGATGTTCAGTCTGGGAGGCTGGATGTCTCAGCTGGTTTTCAGTCTACATCAGAATCCCAGGGAAGTAGGTTTTAAAAACAGCGAAGGGATGCCTCAACAGCAGGGTGGATGGACTTACCAGCAAGAGTAAGGTTAAGCAGGCAAAAAGCAAAAGCCTACTTGTTCCATGCCATTTTATGTTGGCTGCCACTGGGTGTGGCTCAGAATTGCAGTTGTTCTTCTGACTGACCATGATCTGAATTTAGGGTGCATTATCTTCCCACCTCAAACAAACCAATCAAAAGAACTTCCTTGCAGGTGTGCCCAGATGCTTACATTTTAGTTAATTCCAGATGTAATGCAGATATAGTCCAGATGTTAATTCCAGTCAAGTTGACAGCCAAGATTAGCCATCCACCACAGTTATATTGATCTAGGAAGAAAATACTGAAGAAAAACTTTATAAAATTAAATCGATACAAGGATATTAAGATAAATCCATCTCCAGTTCTGTGACAGGGTCATTTAAAACAACCTTCTAGAAGCAGAGAGCTCAGCACTAATTTTCAAAAAAATTGGAATTTCGATTGTGGCAAAACAAAACAAGAAAGCTGGAACTGCTTACAAATATCCTCAAGGCTATGAGATGGAACTGTGTAGTGATATCAGGCTTTTTAAAATGCCTCAATTTGGAAAATGTGCCTTTCGAGCAGAGAAGTTCCAAATATTTTCCTTCTGAAAGACAACAGAATTAAAGGAATATTTGAACCATTCATTTCAAGTATTCAACGGAAACAACCAACAACCACAATACAAGTAAGTCTGGGACCACGAGCCTTGGCAGAGGCAGAACACACTCGCATTCCCTCCCTGCAGTGCTGTCTCCATCTCATGGGTCTTCTCAGAAATAGTAGTAGAGACTGTTGGGTAGCAGTTAGACTGAGCAAGTTGAGTGAGCCTACATGAAGGGCTAAAGGTAACTCAAGACAATTGGTCTTTATGCTTAGACTAGAACCTTTACTTAGGATAAGGAATACACAGAACTGCTTAGCAGGAGGACCTTGGAGGATCCTTGGGGCCAGATTTTAGGAGGGACTTCCTCTGGGCATGCTAACATAAACACCAAGGGACCTCGTGTACTGTAAGCAGGAACTCTGTCTTCCTACTTGAGGTAGTATCACTGCTTGCTGTAGGCAGGAGTTGCCTACCTGCTTTCCAGAATAATGTCCAGAAACCTTGGATGCTCAGAATGACCTGGCTTATTACAGTTGTACCTGCAAAGGTTTTTCCATCTTCTAGGAGAGGATAAGCCCAGGAATAACATCCCTTTAGGCAGTGAGAAGGGACTTTAAGGCACATGGGATGCGAGGCTTGGTGGTGTGAGTGATCAGAAAGGAGGGTGTGTATGCCACCCTCCTAGGCAGTAACATGTTAGCTACAGGCACCATGCTGTTCTAGGATATCTCTCACAGATCTGTATAGGCTGTCACTGTACACACGTTCAACAGCAATTTGCCATCTCTCCTTTCCCTGATCTCCTGGTAACTCCTGTTCTATTCTCTTCATCTACATCTTTGACATTTTAGATGTTTCCTATAAGAAGGATTGTGCAGGCCTGGGGATATTGCACAGTGATAAAAAAATTCTATGAGAGGCCCTAGGTTCAATCTCCAGTACTATAGAACAGGTAGGTAGGTAGATAGATGATAGATAGACAAACAGACAGATGGATAGTAGAAAAAGTCATGTGGTGTTTTGCATGTTGTCTTTCTATGAATGACTTATTAAACAGCACAAACTCCATTCATGCTACTTATAGATAAGCATTACATTTTCATATGGCATCCCCTTCATCCACTTCTCTGTTGATGAACTATGACTTGTGCACACATATTGACTATTGTCAACAATGCTTGGAGGAGCACGAGCATGAAGGACCTTCCTTCCATGTTCTAGGGACCTTCCATGAGTGCTGTATAAAATGTTAAGTTTGGGAGGAGGGACAGTGGTAGTAGCAGTTCTTCCTGTCCTTATGAAGGGACAATCCTAGTGACTCTGTGTGTGTACTTCTGAGACCAGTGTGCATGTATATAATGACAATGATGTTCTGGATCATTTACACAGATATTCACACGGCATCGAGCCTTTCTCTTGCCTTGCCTTGCTCTTGAGGAACCTGTCTCTTTGTCTGCCTTCCTTAGCAGTGCTTGGATGGAAACATTCTTTTTAACAGGCCACCATTTCCCACCAGACCACCCGTATTAATACGTCCCAGTCTTTTGGTAACACAGATGATGTAGTGGGGATACTTCTTAGAGCATGTCACTTCTGTACATTATCTGAAGGGTGATCCTAATATAATCCCTAAAAATGGATTTAGCAAATCAAAACAGTGATATAACCTCCACACTTCAGGAGATAAGGTAGAGGCAAGAGGATTTAGAACTAAAGATCATCCTTAGCTACATAGTGAATTTGAAGTCATTTTGGACTGAGATCCTGTCTCTAAAAAAGGTTATACTTCTTAAGTGCTGATGAATTTTTGTTAAAGTGTTATCCATAAAGACTATCAAATCTGATTTTCAATATACTGGTGAGAGTCTAGTTTCTCATATCTCTGTCAAGAGGTAGTACACCTCTGCTTGTGTAGTTGTACAGCAGCGACTTTGTGACTTACATTTCTCTTATTTGCGCTGTGTTGAATGTTTTCTGTTTTCTACTCTTGGCTCATCCTCATTGGGATCTTTCCATTCTGAGCTGTGAAAGCAGTTCCTAAGCTACAATGGATCCTTTAAATTCTATTTATGAAGTTTTTGATGTTGCATTACTTTAAGGACTGTGACTCACAGTTGAAGAAGACAGTCCATCATTATGGGAAAGGCATGGCAGCATATGCAGGCAGCACCTAACCGTGCTGTATCTGTGGTCAACAGATGTATGGGGCACATGGGTAACCTGCCTAGGATCTCCCTTTTACTTAGTGTAGGACCCCAGCCATGAGATGGTGCCTTCCGTACTCAGGATGGGTCTCCTCAGCTTTATTAATCTAATGTAGAAACTTCCTCACAGGCATGCCCAGAGATTTGTCTCATATACAGAGTTGGATCTGTCCATTTGACAGTCTCATGGTTAGGCACATCTCAATTCTACCAGGTAAATGTACTAGACATTAATTCTTTCCATGCTCTGGATTTTGTGTTTCTGGTGAAGAAAACTGTTTCTCTTGTGTTTCCTTGTGTAGCATTACTTTTTCTAACATTTTCAAACCTGTGTATTTTATATGCCTGAAAATTAATTCAGCAGAAGGATCCCAACATCAGTTTTCCCCTTTGTTCCAATACTGGATTTTTCTCATACCAACAGGAAGGAAGGCAGACTTGTTGATATGTTGATGTGTACAGACCAGTTCCTGAGGAATAGCTCCTGTCTCTTCTCAAAGACTCTTTTTGGAACAATCATGCTAGGTTATTGGCAGCCCCCCTTCCTCCCAGTGTTTGTAACTGGAATATGGCTATGTAGCACTGCTTCTCATTGCTATTGAGTGATGATCAATAACGCTAAAATAAAGGACACAGTGATACTTGGGGCCACGGGCACCAGGCCGCTGGCCTAAAGCAATGGCTTCTGCTTCCAGCTGAAGCCCCTCATTGATTTCTCATTTCCTTTGACCCCCTTGCAAACCCACATGCTCGAGTTGTGTGGTGACTGCTCTGTCCTGTGGCCAGTCTTCTCCACCTTCATGTGTTTCCTTCACACATGAGGAAGGCTGCTGCTGCTCTCCCCATGCCCACCCACCAGCCACGCTTTTGACTTCTGTCCTGTGTGTAGCTTTCTGGCACTGGTGCCTTCCCCATCCTAATTGCTTTCTGCACATGGACCATTTGTTCTGCGTGAGCCCCCATGCTTGTGTCTTCCCTCCTCTGTCTGCTTTGGCTTGATTTCTTGTGCTGACCTTGCTAGAATCGACACATGCTTCAATGTTCTCCTTGTCTGGGGTTTCAAGTCCCCGCTCTTTACAGAGATGTGATCTCTGTGCCTTTTTGGATCCCAAATACTTGCTGGCTGTGTTCTATCATTTGATCTGCTTAGAATTTTTTTGTTGTTGCTTTTAATTGTGTCGGCGGAGTCGAGATTTCCACTGTACAGTGGAGCATTTTAAAATGTAAATCGGCTGATCAGCCTAAATAAGGAAATAAAACCGAACTAAACATCGCTAAGAAAAATAAAGTCAGATAGCACAGAATGCTGTGTAAAGGGCATCTTGTGTCTTCACGATGACACCTGATGTCGCCCTGACAGAAAGAGGCCGGTGTGGTGGGAGCTCTGCCGTCCAGCGGTAGAAGCTGTCTGCTCTTCATGCTTCGTTCTTGCTTGCATGCCACCAGGTCTTGATAGCAATCTCATTACAAGCAATAAGAGGTTCTGGAAAGCAAAACATGGTCCTAATTAATCCATGGCATTCCATCCAGAGTGCATACGAGTAGGAATGCATTGATGGAGTAAGTTTATGTAGAGTCTGGTGACACCACATAGTGACTTTGTCCACTAGAGCCCCTGGGCTCTGCATCAGACCCTGACCTACCCAAGAACTCCTGCCTTCAACACATGCTAGAGGGTTTTGCCATCACATATGTATTAGATATCAGACTCCTCTAGTTCAAGGACAAGATCAAGCCTGGATTTGGACCCTGCCACAGGCCATGTCCTATTTCCTTTCTGAAGTACAGCTCTGAGTGAATGGCTTTTCCTTCTTGTGAGCCTTGGCTGCCTCCTTGCTGTCTAGTGGCAGGCCCCATGTGATTAAGCTTGCAACGGGCTCCTCTCACATCTGGGCTCTGCACGGACCTCCATCAACCTTGTTACCACTGACTCAGTCTAACTGAACTTCGGCCCCGAGGAAGTTATCCAGTGAACACACCAGGATGTCCCGAGGCTCCCTGTTCAGACTCAAGTGTATCGTCTCTCTGGTCTCCTTGTTTGATTCCTCTTCATATACTAAGACCAAAGAAAATGACATTTGTTCCGTGTAATCTCTCTGACTTGTCCACACCGGATGCATCGTGGATATACATTTCTGGGCCTGTGCTCCGGTTTTCGGCACTTGTAGTTACACATTTATCCCTAGGCTTCTAAACCGGTGCTCCCTTGCCTCCCGTGGTCTCGGACTTGACCTTGGGCCTGCAAAGCCGTCTGGTGGAGATGGCTCACCTTCATCAACTGGTCACGTTGTTAAAGGACTTGGAGAATATAGTAAGCAGCACTGCAGCCTGGAGAACCTGGCGTCCGTGTGACTTTTCAGGATCGTTCTAGTGTGCATTCGATGGGTGTTTTATGCTGTTCCATGCTCTTGGCCTTCTGCCTTCAGAGCTCCACAAACCAGCGGTACTCATTTCTGCCTCTAGGTGAGCTTCAGCCAGAAGCTATGCCTTCACGGTCCAAACACCAGCTCACCCACCCTCTTCCTTTGCCAAAGCTTGTAACCTCTGCTTCCTGTTTTCTTCCTTAGGACAGTGGGATTGGCATAGTTTTTCTCTCTCATTTACGTAGAGGATGTGGCCGGTAACCTTAAGTATCCCTTATTCTAATTCTGTTTGCAAATGAGAAGGGGTTTTGCATAATATTGAGGCTTAAATGAAGCTATAACAGGGACGGTCAATTATCATTTGAAAGTACAGGTGGGATCAGGTCTCCTTAGAACGGAGAGGCACCTACTAAGAACTAAGATGTAAGACTTGTGTGGTACCACCCCATCCAGCATGCTCTTAGAGTGGGACAAATAATTCTCAGTTGTCCCTGTTTTTCACAGGTGTTGTACAAAGACTACAGATTACAAAAGAGATTGAGTATAATTTACCACTCAGAAAGTCCACCCCAATTCTTTGGTACTTGTAACGCTTTCCCCTTTGCCCACCATTTCCTTCAGTCCTAGCAACTAAGAGTAAATAAGTTTTGCCTTATAATGGAGGCCCCTGGCTTGATTCTGGACAGGCTTGATTGTGTACAGGTGACGCCAGCCCTACCAATTAGTAGTTTGTGTATATTTGCAAACCATGGTTTGCATAGCGCAGCTACTTCCTGAGTGTGTGCATTGTGCTTGGACATGTTAATCCAGCATTGCTAGAGTGACACCCCATCCTTCATTTCCTAGGGATTACGTATTTATGGCAGAAAATTGAGCAAACCAATATAGAATTTCCATTGTCATGACAACCTTGAAGAAAGCGAGCCTTCCTAGAAGAGTTAAGAAAAGACAGGCCATCCAGAGGTGGGGGTTTGGAAGGGATAGGCCATGCAAGCAGGAAGAGCCTTCTTTCAGTGGGACACCCCTTCCTGTATGTGAAGTTGGGCTACCAGCATAAGACATTGCAATTTCCCCTGAGATTTACTTGGTGAAGGTTGGGAGTAGGGACAGACAGTCAAGAGGAGCTAAGGAGACAGAATAAGTATGCGTTTCTTTAAAACACGATTTTGAAGAACTGGATGAGATGGGAGATGGTGTGGAGTAAGTCTGGTGTTCAGAGATGAGGCAAGTTTGCAAACAGAGAAAACATTGGCCCCAAGTGGAAGACAGAGATGGGCAGGATGGATGTCGGCCTGTCAGCCTGTCAGCCAGACCTGCCAGACAGCTGGTGGCAGTCAGTGCTTCTGGAAGCTGCCAGGAGAATGAGGAGATGTGAAACCGTGGGGACTTGGAGCCCTGACAAGAGAGCACTGGCCTCCTTTGTGCTGGAGAACTCATGGTCTTGGACACAAGGCTGGAAATTCAGAGGGAAGGAGAGAACAGACAAGACTCGCTCTGTGCCAAGGTCATGGCCCACAATAGCGGCCAGGAGATGGCTGATGCCTGAGGACAGCCAGGGCCTGAAGGAATGGCTCTGTGCCTACTCTTGAGCCAGTCAGGTAACATGAGACTCCCTCGGGATCCTCCCTAGCTCCCTGTGTGGACCCTATGACTCCCTCCCATGGCCTGGAAGCCGAGAGCTGCGCAAACACAAAGTGTGCTAGCTCCAAAGATGGGGAAGCAGAGGTAGCCTGCAGGTTACAGCCCTCTGGACGGCAGGTGTCCCCAGGAGTGCTGCGTGGTGACGAGGCTAGTAGCATGTTCTTAGAGTTAGCTCTGGGACCTGTTTATTCCCTCACTTAAAATTTTTTTTCCTAGAATAGAGTACTGTAAGTTGAAAGTTAAATGTCCACTAAAGGACCAAGTGTTAATGGTGCTCAGAATAGGTCATTGAGTCTTTAGGAGGTTGAGCGGAGAGAAAGGCCTTTAGGTCCTTGGGGACATGTCCTCTAGAAGGATTGTGGATCCCTGGCTCCTTCCTTTCTCTCTCCCTGGATTTGTGAAGTGAGCAGTTTGGGCCTGCCACCTGATCTTTCTGTGATGTGCCACGGCCCTAGACAGTGGCACTAGAGTGCTCAGTGCCCTAGCTGTGGGCTAGGACAGTTTCTTCACCGGAAGTTAATTCCTTCAGCCAGGTTACTCTTTAGTACCTAGGTCATGTGACAGTTTCATGGTAGGGGGGAGGAGAGACACGGCCCCCATCTCACTGTCCACCATAAGTATCTTCATTCAATTATTTTGTAAGCATCAAATCTTTCTATTGCATTTTCCACATGAATTAAGTAATAATTCTAGAAAAAAACATTGCTTGGCTTTTTGTTAATATTTAATCAAAGATTACATTTTTATGTGGGAAATGTTTGCTTCTTTTACCAATAATATTTTATTATTTTGTTTTATTTATTTTACTTACCAAAGGGTACTTTGTCAGCCATTTTCAGAGTAAGATTGCCAAATAAAAATTCCATAGGAAGGGGCTGGAGAGATGGCTCAGTGGTTAAGAGCACCCGACTACTCTACCAGAGGTCCTGAGTTCAATTCCCAGCAACCACATGGTGGCTCACAACCATCTGTAAAGAGATCCGATGCCCTCTCCTGGTGTATCTGAAGTCAGCTACAGTGTACTTATATATAATAAATGAATAAATCTTTAAAAAAAATTCCATAGAAAATCTGTCATGCATGTCCCAGAAAAGCCATTCCCACCACTGAGGTAACACACACAGTCACATCAGTCTCTTTCAGTAATGTGCTCATATCTCTCATTCTAGTTACTGTTGTCTTTCCCCATCCCTAAGTTACCACCACCATTATGGATTCATCCACGTTTGAATGAGTTTTCAGTTAACATGATGCTATAGTCCCCTGGGACATTGAGTGCTTTTGCTTAGCAGAATTGTCTTGACAGTCCTTCACGTGGCCAACACATTCCCTTTCATTGCTGGCTGATTCATCCCCATCGTGACTTGCCGACTTCCCCGTTGGAGGACATCTGGGTTGTCAGTGATTTTGACGTGAGCGTTTCTGCGCATGCTTTCATTTCTCTCGGGTAATGACTGAGGTTGGAATGACTGAGCCATACAGTAGGGCATGCGTAACGTTTCAAGAAAAATGATTGCACACTGGTGTGACTCCAGCTTCACAGAATGTGATGAAATGGATCTCTTCAGCTCTCTAGAGCTGTTCTTTGGGCCCTGAACCACTCCTTCCTTAAATAGTCTTTAGGATTTGCCAGTGAAGGCTGTAACCGTGCATTTGGTTTCTCTAACAGCTGCTCACACACTGTGAACCCATAATGTCCTCCTCTACTTTTTCATTGTGTTTCAGTGGTTTTTGTCTTGCAGGGCCTTTTCTATTTAGTGTAATGTATCAGGTTAATGGCCCACAACTGTCTACAGTTTGCTTCTTGTTTTTGCAATGTCTGTTCCTGTTGCAGTGATGTCATTCATCTCTCTGCGTTTGGTACTGGTGGTTTATGTCCTCTTTTTGTTATCATTTTGGCTTGAGGCTTATACATTTTATCAAACTCAAAAACGTTTTTGTCTTTCTTTAAATTTTTTAAAATTGTTTATTTAAAGCGAAAAGGAATTACTCTACTTGCCCTTCTCCTTTCTTCCCGACAGTCCCCATCCTCCCTTGAACCACTCCCAGGATGTCCAGCTCCCAGCCTCTTTTTCTTTTTATTATTGCTTACATGTGTGCAACATATAGATGTCTATATGTGTGCATGTATGTATGCATGCATGCACAATTTCATATAAATATTACCTGCTGAGTCCATTTTTGTTGTTCTGTGTGTATAGTTTCAAGGCTGGCCACTCTGAATTTGGCATCCAATAAGGGGGTTCATCCCTGGGAAAGGCTAACTCTCCTTTTCCCATTAGTCATTCGTTGTCTGTAGTTCTTTGTGCAGGAGTAGAGTCCCCTAAAGCTTCCCCCCTTCCATGTTAACGTATCTGTTTATATGCCATTGTCCCCATCTTGTTTCCATAGTCATCTCTAGGAGAGACTTTCATGGTATCCTTGTGCTTACAGCATTTCCAGCTCCCTTTTCAGAGGCCATCCCTGACCCACAGGTTCAGAAACTGTGATGGAAACGTGTCTGCTGGGGTTGGGTTCTATGTGATCCACTGATCTCTGAATTGTACCCAGTTGGGGTTTTCCGTAATGATCGCCCTTTGCTGTAAGAGACACTTCTCTGGTGAGGGGTGGTGGCTGCACTCATCTAGTGAAGGCTTATGCAGGTCTAGCAAACAGGCAGTAGTAGATTCTTTTTTAAGGTCCATGGCCTCCCTGACCTTGGGAAGCCGCTAAGTTTCCAGCACCTAACGTGAGTTTCCTTTTGCTGAGAGGACCTTACGTCCATTTAGACAGCTGTTTGTTGCCACCAATATGTACGTATCAGTTACTGTACCCTTATGCATGTCTTGCAGTGCTGGCCACTGTCGTGATTCTATATATGGCTTTTGGTAGGATGGTTGTTTTTTTACAACATCTTTTCTACCAATCCATGAGCAGGGATGTCTATCTCTTCAAATACATGGAGATTTTGTTGTAGAGGTCTTTTACCTTTCTGGCAAGGTTTATTTCAAGTATTTTATTGTCCTTGATGCTGTTGCAAATAGGAGTTTGTCCCTGATCTCCTTGTTAGTGTGTTTGTTGTATAGAAAGGCTATTGATTTTTAAAGTTGATTTTTGCACCCTGCCCCTTTGCTGAGATTGTTCATTGTCTTTAGAAGTTGTCTGGTAGAACTTTTGGATTTCCTTGTGAATAATATCATCTGCAGATGGAATGATTTGACTTCCTATCCTGTTTGTATCTCTTCAATTTCCTTTTCTGGCCTTATTGCTCCAGCTAGTACTCTCAGCACCATTTTGAAAAAGGAGTCAGGGTAGTGGACGGCTCTGTCTCATCATTAATTTTATTAGGATTTCTGCAGTGACAATTTTGGCATTGTGGTTTCTTTTAAACAAAACACAGAAATATTATCAGAATATGTTTTCGTTTTAATTCCCGGTGTGGGCCATGAGGCTGCTTCAGGTCTTCCACAGCAGCTGACGATGTTTTACCTCGTGCTCTAGCAAGGGGGTGATCTCGCC
Organism: Rattus rattus; assembly: GCF_011064425.1. NCBI lineage: Eukaryota > Metazoa > Chordata > Mammalia > Rodentia > Muridae > Rattus > Rattus rattus. The sequence continues at coordinate 18,831,209 of NC_046168.1, read as the reverse complement.
AACACCAAATAGTTTCTGTGATTGTGCAGCATTTGGAATTCTGGGAACTCATCAGAGCTTATATAAACGCTAGGGCCCAAGGGAGGTGGACCCAAGGGTTGTTGATTGGCTGCAGTTGGTCATGGTTTGTGAAGAGTAGTGCATGAAGAAGAGAAACATAAGAAGAAATTGACTGCAAAGATCACAACTTGCCCTTAAGAAACTCGACATCCCTTATCAGGAGGAAGTAGTCTAATGATAACATCACCCCCTTTCTCCTCTATCCTTTTTTCCGTACTATCTAGTCTTAGGGGGGGTTGAAAGTGTGGAGAAGGATGGAGAAGTGTGGAAGAAGGACGAACCTACATAGTAGCAAAGGACCAGTAACAGACTGCTTTGAGTTTTTTTCCATTTAGGATAACGTTAGCTGTGGGTTTGCCATATATAATGCTCATTAAGTTGATGTATGTTCCCTCCAGTCCAATTCTTTCTAGGACTTTATTATAAAAGCATGTTGATTTTTTGAATATTAAAATGATCATTTGATTTTTTTACCTTTAAGTATATGATTTATCATATTTACTTACTTATGAGTGTTGAACCAACCCTTCATTTCTAGGACTAAGACAATGTGACAGTGGTGAATGATCCTCTTTGTATGTGCTTGTAATGTTTTGCTAATATTTTATTGATGATTTTTGCATACATGTTTATCAGGGATATCTCTTATTTTAGCTTTCATTTTCTCTCTTTTCTATCTTTCCCTTAATTTCTACTCTGTTTTTTCTTTCTTTTTATTAATTTACATGAAATATGCCCTTTTTGACTCGTTAGGGAATAAGGTCATTGATTTAAGACCTAACAAACATGTATGCATTTAGCACGAGAAGTTTCCCTGTGCGTGCTGTATTATGTTTCAAGGTTTTGCTCACATTTACCTTTCATTTGTTCAAAATGCTTCTAAGTTTCTTTTTTATTTTTCTCATTACCCACAGGTTATTTTAGACTATTTCTTTAAATTATGACTATTTGTAGGTTTATAAACTTAAATTCTGTTATAATATTGAAGTTAATGAAGTTCCAGTCAAATAATTTACTTTTATCTTCTTTAATTCTTTTAAACTTGGTGAATTTTACCTCATTGCCCAGGCCATCTCCTCTCATAGAAAACTTTCTGTGACCACTTGCAAAGAATGTGTCTCCTGACATTGGGTGCAGTGTCCAACAAGTGTCAGCCCATGTGTGGTATTGTTTCAGTGTTCTATATTCTTACTGATTTTTCATCCACCCATTCCATCAATTTCTGAGAAAATAGTGACAAGATCCTATCCTATACTTTTATATTTACTTATCTCCTGAAGATTTTCTTCTTTATGTCAAAGTTCATTTATTGGTACATAAATGTTTATAATTGCTACATTCTCCTGGTGACTTGTGGTCTTTTATCATGTCGAAATGGTCTGCTTTATCCATGATAAAATATTTTAATCATTAATGTGTGTTTTCCATGCTTTCATTTGAACATAAATTATGTTTTATATTTACATGGGATTAGTATAGGCAAATTACTGAATTCCAAAAGTCTAATCTAACAATCTCTGCTTGCTAAGCAGAGTGTTTAGACCATTTATATTTAATGTGATTATTGATTAAATCGAGTTTAGGTTTATAAATTGCTGTTATATTTGTTTAATCTGTTCTTTTTCCACTTAATTACCTTTGCCAATTTTTAGTGTCTATTTTTATTAGTTTGTTTTGTTTCATTTCTTGCCTTATTTGTAGTAACATTACTATTTTATGTTGACACTTTCAACATTTACAGTATTTATCTTAACTAATTGCAGTCATACAACCTTAGAAGTATACTTTTGTTTTTACTTTTATATGCCTTGTAATCCTGCAGTGCATGGCAGTTTTGCTTATGTTAAATAGTTTGTTATCTTTAAATAGCGTTTAAAGAATATTTGCCTCTTTCTTTTTCTTTTTTATGTGACTCAAAGTTGCTAAGTGGCATCATTTACCTTCTGCTACCATTTTTTGTACTGTGCATCTAGAATTTATATTCTTTTTTTTTTATATCTGGAAAGGTCTTTTTTCTTTTTCCTTGACTTTTGTTTTCAGTATATGTATATATTGGCTAGGTGGGTGTATTGGTTGCTTTTCTTACTGCTGTAACAAAGTAATTGACATAAACGACTTCAGGAAGGAAAGGATTATTTGAGCTCACAGTCCATCATGGGAGGGTGGGGTGAGTCATAGCAGCAAGAGCTTGAGGCATCTAGTCTCATTACGTCTGCAGTCAGAATGCAGAGAGAGGTGAATGCTGGTGCTCAGACCACGTTCTCTTTTATATCGTATAGGAGAGTCTAACGCATGGAATGGAATTGACCATGTTTAGACTGGGTCTTCCCTCTTAGACTCCCCCAAAGGTTTGTTTCATTGTAAATCTAAATCTCTTCAAGTTGACAACGAAGGTTATCAATAAGGGACTGGAGGACACTGTTCTTGGGACACTTTTCCTCCTGTTGGGCTCCCATGTCCAACTTCAATATGATCATTTTTGCTTCATCTTGTTATATTTTATTTTGTCATGCTTAGTTGTGGTCTTTTGGAAGCCTGTTCTTTTCTAATAAGAGACAGAAAGGAAGAGTGGATCAGAAGGGGAGGGTGGGTGGTGAGCAGTAGAGGGAGGAGAAACTATAGTCAGGATACAATATGAGAAAATAAAAGGAAAAAAGGAAAGAAAAATTTCCTAAAATAAAAAAACAGGGAAGACCAATAACTGTACATCTCTCAGATTTTAACTACTGAGAGTTTGTAATCAAGAGATTTGATAAAAGTGCTGTGAAAACTATTCTGTCATCTCTTCTTTACCTTGTCTTAGAAGCTTTTAAAGAAAGGCCTGGTATGTTCCATAGAAAAAAAAAAAAAAAAAAAAATGGTAACCAATTCTTTGTCTAAAAATAAATTGGACAATCTGATTATGATACATTAAAATGATTGAATACCTAATAAAGGAAGAAATAAAACAGCCACATGGAAATTGTGTATATTTGCGTGGAAACTATTCTAGATAAATTAATCCAGAGGGCAATTTAAAGGTCAATTACAAAGTTTACATTTCTGTAAAAAGTAACAGAAACAGTGCATAGCTCTATGGACTGTGTCAGAAGCTGCAGCACCAGTTCCCAGGCTTCAGTGAGTTTCTCTGTCAAAAGAATAATATGTTTGATCTTTGCAAACTCCTGGTACCTTCCTCAGCATGTATTTAGAACTGAGATTTCTGGACTAAGAGTATATGAGGAGGTGAGTCTTCTATTTAGTGTATTATACGTAATTACAGTTAGCTGTTTCAACTTATGTGTCCATTATCCTAAGGAATTTTCTACACCAACAAACCCATGTAAATTAGATAGTTCTTGGTGCAATTTAAAGAATATACATTTTCTAGTTTAAATAAGCTCTTTACTGCCCCCCCCAGAAGAATTTTATTGATGGCGTCTCAGCGTGATTTCATATCTTAGGTTGCACTCTGTCCTCTATCTCCCCTCAATTTTTGATAATAATTTGCCACCTTCACTGTTGCTCTTCGTGTACTGTATCTGTTTGCTCTGGCTGCCTTGAAGGTTATCTTTTTGTCATTGATTTTTAGCAATTTGAATTTGATATGTATTGATATGGCTTTCTTGGTATTTCTTGTACTTGGGAATTAGATGAAATCCTTGGGCCTGGTGCTTTATAATTCTTGTTTTTTGGGACACTTTCAGTGTCTCTTTTTTTTCTTTCAGTTGTCCCTCCTTACAATTGGTCTAGTTACATGTCAAGTGACTTTCCAAGTTTCATTGGTCCTCTATGGTGTCTCCTTTTCCTTGATTTTTAAATATGTTGCTTGTTAAATAGTGATGTCATTGTTTGCTCAAGTCCACCAATCAGTTTCCTGCAATGCCACTTTATACTTCCAGCTGGGGTCAGATTGATTGCGTGACTCATGAGTCTATGGGCTTTAGATAGAATGACTGTACACACACACACACACACACACACACACACACACACACACACACACACACACGCACGCACGCACACGCACACACGCACACACACACACATACACACACACACGCACACACACACACACACGCACACACACACATACACACACATACACACACATTTCTTTTCATATATCAGCATTTTAATCAATATATCATGAATCTTACCTTGTAGAACACATGGTATTTTTTCATTCTTGGGCTTGATTGTGTAAAATCCTTTTCTGAGGTCTTGTGTTTTGGCTTTGTTAGTCTCAGCTATATTGGGCATGATACTTTTCCCTGACTGAGTCATGACAGCTCTTAGAACTTGAATCCCTATTTTGAATGGCTTGCTTGGCAGCAGACCATTGGGTGTGGTGGTGGAGGAGTTTAGCAATAGGTAAGATTATGGAGTGAGTTTTATTGTTCCTACATTTAGATTTCATTGGAGGCCACAACAAGTTGCCAGGTTCTTCTGATCAGACATAGAAAGAATGTTCCCATGACCCATCCTGTTTGGGTCAGCCCTACAGCATGTAAGTAACATCTAAAATTAGTTGTTAAAAGTAACTGACTGCTCTTCCAGAGGTCCTGAGTTCAATCTCCAGCAACTACCTGGTGGCTCACAACCATCTGGAATGTGATGTCCTCTTCTGGTGTGTCTGACAGCTACAATGTACTCATATAAATTAATACATCTTTAAAAAAAAGAAGTAACAGCCATGTGCTACCTCCTGGTTCTCTTCCCTGGTAATATTGGCCGTGCTTAGTTTGATAGAATCCAGGTTTAACTTGCTTTACTCAGGTATTATCAATCAGCTGGGTTTACAACTGGCTATATCTAAATGGAACAAGATATAGCCAGTCTGGCTCTTGGCTGGGTGGACAGGAGACCACAGCACAATGCAGATTATATGGCTACCTCACTTGAGTCCTACTTACACTGTGGTACTTGGGGTAACCCAAGGCTAACAGAAGGGTGAGCATCATTGTGGAAACACCATCCAATACCAGGCCTGTAAGTGATGGTTCTATTGCTGTGTTGAACAAAACAAGCCTTGTGGCCAGCCTTGATTCAATAGCTGGGGAAGTAAGTCTGTGAGCATGTAGGTGTGTAGGTGCATGTGAGTATATGTGTGAGTATATGTGGGGGGCAGAAGACAACCTTGAATGTTGTTCCTCAGGAGCTCTCCATTTTGTCTTTTTGAGACAGGTTCTCTCATTAGCTTTAGCTTGCCATGTTGACTAGGTTGCCTAGCCAGTGAGCCCCAGACATTTGCTGTTTTCTTCTTCCTGAATTTTGGGGTTTCAAGACCATGCCACCATGCCTGGTACTTCTTAAATGGGGTTTTAACTAAGGTCCTTGTACTTGCAAGGCTGTAACTTCACCAGCTAGCAGTCTCCCCAGCCAAAGACTGTTGTGAGAGCAAACCCAACCCTAACTCTAACCCTGTACCATTGACGTCTGTTTCTAGAAGATACTGTGCATCCATTCAAACTTACTGTGCAATAAACCGGCAAGACAGCGCTCTGCCCCGAGCTTGCAGAGGTTAGCTGGCAGACTGAGGCCGTCTCGAATGCTTTTCAACTGGTCTAGAAGCTGAAGCTAACGTTCGTCTCTCCTGTTGGTCTCGGCTTTGTAGAAACACTTCCAATTGCATGTTTAGTCTGTCTGCAGAGTCTTAGATGGAGACAGTGCCAGCCCACCATCAAAAGGGGAAGACTGCTGATGACAACTGCCACCCCCACTTTAGATCGCATCCTCTCTGTTTCTCACTCAGCCCAGGGTATCAGTTGGTTCTGTTAGGAGCTAAGAGACAGCCCAAACCACTTAAGGTCAGGATTAGACTGGCTGCCTCAGTGTATTGGGTAGACTGCTTTTCTATGGGAAAACAGGAGAGTCTTGGGGAAAAGGTGACTATTCCTATGGCTTGGAGCAAAAGGACCTGCTTACTTCCAAATCTACACAAATCATTCTATCAAGTATATAATTTCAGTTCTTTCTGGAACCAATCCTTTATAACTAGCATTAGCATAATGGAAAGAATGCTGAATTCCTATGAGGAAAACAATGTCCTTCAAGTTTCTGTCCCCTCTCAAACAAAATCAAATGCCGAAGGTCCAAGAACAGGAAGAGCATAGAGAAAATACTGCTCATTGCTAATTACCATGGAGGAGATTTCAGGTCCCTGGTAATAGTGCAAACTTCCACAAGGAGCACACTGGGATTCTTAGACGAGGTTGGGGTTCAGGAAAACATCATTGTTGTCAGGCAAACAGGAATGTAAGTGATGTTAGCCTAGGGAGAAGGGAACTTTTATCTCAGGTCAGAGGATATATGTGAAGACCAAGGCGTGAGTCATCAGATGCTTGCGTGTGTCCCTGGAAGGAATGGAGAGGTTACGTGGATTCTGAAGCAAAGAGAAGGCAGACCGTGTAGCACATTGTAGCACAGCTTGCTTTTGAATGTTTATTTCTTAAAAATTTAGGGTGTGTGTGTGTGTGTGTGTGTGTGTGTGTGTGTGTGTGTGTGTGTATCTTGGGTGATGACCTCATTCCATAAGCCCACATCTCCATTGTATACCAAGCTCATGTTCACCTCTGGCTGCTGTGGATATTGAAATGGGTTTTAACATTTCATGAGACAATGCTCTGCTTTGTTCTTACTCCTGATGATGATGATGATGATGATGATGATGACGACGACGACGACGACGACAATGACGATGACGACAACAACGATAGATTCATTTATAAAGTTCCAAAAAAAAGTCCTTTAGAGGTGGTTATTTATATATGTATTAGCTTAAGAAAATTAAAACCTTGGCCCCATTTTATACTTCTACATATGGATTTGATGCTGAAAATATATCAAATTGTGCAATTAATGAGAATTTTTTTCAGATTTATTTCCTTACTATTTTCAACTTAATTGCATTATGACCAGGAAGAAAGATCATATGACATAGGTTCTGGTCATCCATTCATTCATTCCTATTGGTACAATTTCAGGTTTTTAATGATGTTTGTGAAAAAGTGTTTTCTCTAATGTGCGGCATCAGATTGATGGATTATATAAATTTAGTACTTATGTTAATATCCTTAATGTTTATCAGTCATGTAAGAGATTAAAGGAATCTTTTTCCTCTTGTGCATTTAATTTACCCACGAATAACATTTCTAAAATTGCGAAAATAGCAGCATCACGGTGAATATAGAGTCTTTACAGCACAGCATAGGCTTTTCATGGTGAAACTCAGTAAGTTGTGTCTATGCCTATGTGAGGACCCCTTAGTGCCTCCCCTGAGCTGGAAGACAGACCTCGGTTAGAAGGCTAGTGAGCCTTTTTCCTCCATTCCCCTCACCGCTTTAGGTAACTCACATTTACTAGTGAGGATGGCTTGGATCTCTTGGGAGAGTTCGTGACGTAGAACCCCGTCTTTCTCCATGTCCCCGACTGTGCAAGCGTATTATCTCTGAATTCACATATGCTTCTGTTCACTCTGCATCCTTGGGTTTAGAGACTATATCTCAGAGGATTTATGTCTTATATTTGGAAGGTTCAGTTGACAAGTGAAAGCAAAAGTTGCTCACACTGTGTTTTATTTCTGAGAGGTCCAAGCTGACTCCCCAGCTCTCCCCTTTTTAACTTTTTCCTTTAGTTACTTTGTCTTCTGGTGCCCCACCCTTCTCTATCTTACCATTTTCTGTGACCCCCATACCAGTGGCACCCCACTGTGGCTTCCACTCAGTTGAGAAGGGTCCAGTTTTTACCTGAACTCTGGCCAAGAGTGAGAGCTGGCCTTTGGCATGCAGAATGTCCTTGGATGATTCTTAACACTGCAGAAAATTTCCTTAATTGGATTTGTTTTTTTAGGCCCATGTCATGTCTTTTCTGCCTGTCTATCTTCTGAACACCTTGTTTTAAGATGACATCATTATTTTGAGATGCACACAGAGAAGTTAGTATATGGAAAAATGTATAAACAGAAAAATGTTAGGCTGAAAGTCGATTCTAGTTTATCAAAGTCTTAACATAAAATTTAAATGTAAATATAATGGTATCTATCTATTGTATAAATCTATGTACATACATGCAGTGTCTTTTCCTGGATTTCTATTTGTAATGGTTCCCATGGCTGTGACTGATGATCACTTATTAGCCAAGCGTGTTGCCTGGTGTTTTACATACCAGCATGCGAAGCTGTTTGCTTATCACCATTTACACATATGACTTCTGAAGTAGAAAGCCTTGAGATGCCTAGTCATGTAAGCACTACATGGGTGCTGGACCCCCCTATCCAGACACATCAAGGAGGGATTGATTACTGCTTCCATGCTTTTCACTATCTGAATCATGTATGTGTGTGTGTGTGTATGTGTGTATGCACATGTGTATGTACATGTGTGTGCATGTGTGTATGTACACATACATGTATACACATGTGTATACGTGTGTGTATGTATAAACACATGTATGTGTATATGTGTGTATGCATGTGTGTGTACATGTGTGTGTGTAGAGTATCCATTTGTCTGTGTAGTATGTATGTGTGCACATGCATGTTTTTCTATATGTATGTTGGTGAAGTACATATACATATGCCCATGCTGATGTTGAGACTCATTCTCTATGTCTCTTCTACCTTTACTCATTGAGGCAAGGTCTCTGAAAGAAACCCAAAGCTTGCAGCTCTGCTATGACTTTCTCTGGGGGCTTTCCTGTCTCTCCTTTTCTAGACTGGAATTTGCGGGTAGGCTACCATACCAGAACTCACCATTTACATGGGCTATTGGCATCTGAGCGCCCGCCTCCTTCACAGAGTGAGAGAGTTAACCACTGAGCCGTCTCCCCAGACTCCCGCTCCATGTTTGCATCCATGGGCCAGACCAGGCCACTAAACCGGGACTGGTTGTGTTTTCAGGTCATCGGCAAGTGGCCTTCTCACATCCTCCTTTAGACAGCACCAAGAGACACTGGCAGCGGAGAGAGAGCGGAGGCGGCAAGAGAGAGAAGAAAGACTGCAGAGGATAGAACGGGAAGAAAGGAACAAATTCAAGTAAGGAGTCTAAGGTTACTTCAACTGTGATTTGAAACTTAAAGTGTTTGGCCTACAGCTTCCTAAGGGGGCCAGTAAACAGCTCGTCTGCTCGCCTTTCTGTTGTATCTCTAAAGAGGAGTGGGATTCGCCTGCAGCGGGCTGCTCGGACCTGCTCTGGCTTCCTGTAGCCATGTGGCAGGAAGCACAGACAGCAAAACACAATTAGGGCGCTGTGCATCCGTGGTTCACCGTTAGTTAAAGGACACAGCCCAATTGCCTCAGTGTAATTTGCCATTTGTCTCTGAAGGTCCTCATGCTTTATTTATAGCCTATTGGATGTCAGAAAGAAAATCTATTTTCTGACTTTCTGGTTTATTCTTTATCCCTGTAGCAACCACATAGCCATTCTATGTGTGTATTACATATGTACAAACATACGTGATAAACTTTATCTTATTTAATATCGATTGCTTTTTCCTGTAGAGGAACTTTTGTACCAGTTTCTCCCAGCCCTTTGTCCCTGGTCTCCTGCTCTCTGTCTGCCTCCATGGATGCTTCCAAGACATCGCCTATGGAAGGTTCCACGTCTTAGTGCCTCTGTCCCCACTGAGCCCAGTGTCCCTCTGTAGCCCCCTTTGCCAGTTTGCCTGCCTGTTCTCTCTCTATCTTCCAGGCCCTGCTCCTTCTGTCCTCTCCCTGGATTCCACCTGCCCTACTTTGCAGGATGCACAGCAGCAAGTCTTCCCTCACATGGCTGTTCCCTGCCCTTCTTTCCACCTCTGACTTTCCTTCCCCCACTTTTCTGCTTTCCACACACTTCCCTATCCTTACCCACAGGACCAACATTTTCCCTTCCTTCCATGTTTCTCCCCATCTCTGTCTGCTTCCCGTTTCTCAGCTTAGTTTCTTTGGCAAATGCTCTCAATGATGCTGTTACATCATCAGAGGACATAAGGCTGGACCAAGCAGTGATCATGTACAGATCCAGTAACTTCTGGCTCCCCAGAGGCCGGGAAGAGCATGTGTCATTGTAGAAATGACCCAGATAGGAGCAGAACTGGAAAGCCACTGGAGTGTGCAGGCACCTGAGTGTCCAGGTGGAGTGCTAAGCCTGGCTTTGCTGAGAGAGGACAAATAGGGGGCATGAAGTAAACCAACATCGTTTCCTGCCACACTTGTGTGTTATACCATGAGCTGTCAGAATCCTACCAAGCGCTGCAAGCTTTCTGTGGTAGTTCCAGAATTTGTTTAGATTCCCTGGAACAAGTTAAATGCTTCCTGATTTATGGGGTCTGAGAAATCTCCTATTTTGCCACCAATTAGCAGCTGGGAATTTGCCTCAAAATATGCAGAAAATTCGGGGATGAAGTTTTATATCCAAAGTCTTATAGAAAATCACTAGGGTACATGTTTCTCTGCCTCAAGGGGAAACAAGACCACCAGCACCAGAGAGAGTGGGGGGTTATTAAGTGCTTTTTATGAACACATGAAAACCAACTTTAACTTGTGTGTTAAGTCTGTCTGTGGTGGCATGGACTTGTTTGTAATCCCAGTGCCAGGGAGGCAGAGGCATGAGGGCCCCTGTGAGGATGCTCACTGGCCAGTCATCCTGGCTTTCGAAGGTGCGTTTTGACCCTGAGTCACTCTGTCTCAAAAAGGCTGGGCACTGGCTGAGATGGGGCTGGAAAGACTGCTCAGTGCGCAAGAATCCTTGGCTACTTAATTCGAGAACTTGATTTCAGATCCCAGCACTCATGTAAAAAAGCTAACTATGGAAGTTTGCAGGCCTGTAAACCCTGTGCAGTGGGAGGAAGGACGCTGGGAAAGACAAATCATTGCTGAGGTTTGCTAGACACCTGCCTAGTCCCAGGTTCAACACGAGACCCTATTTTAAAGGAATAAATTGGAGAGTGCTAAAGCAGGACACTCAACATCCTCTGCGGCCCTCTGTGTACACAGGCACAAACATACCCACAAAACCAAACACACACACACACACATACACAGAGAGAGAGAGAGAAAGAGAGAGAGAGAGAGAGAGAGAGAGAGAGAGAGAGAGAGAGAGAGAGAGAGAGAAGGAACACAAGAACAAGGAACCCTGAGCCTCGCCCATCTTTGATTTGAGCAAGCGTACCTCCTAGCATAGAGAGCGAGCTCAGCTTTGAGAACTACCTGGAGAGAGGACCACCACCCAGGTCCTAGAATGACCGCTGGGTGGGGCACTCTAGGCCTGATGAGGCACAGTAGAAACAGCTGAGAACTGGAGCTGATGCTGGAGCCAACATCGTCAGTTGCTTCAGAGCTCACAGGTGAACCCGATCTTGCTCGATTGTCTGCAACAACAAAACAAGAACGAGCGTCATTTACAGAACTTAATCCCCAGAATTTTGTTGATTTAAGATATACAGATGCAATGCAAAACAGCCTGTCACTAAGAGCTAGGGAGATTCCAGTTCCAAGAAGACAGATAAGAAGATAACTACAGAAGGGACTTGCATGGTGTCATTTTGAGGCAGACTTTAAAGTAGCTGTTGTGGATGTGTTCCAAGAGTAAAGGCAAACACATCCCTGCTACAAGTTATCCTTGGAAACGGTTGATCTATGTGATAAACTGTATGAGAATTCATTCCTAACTTATTGCAGTAGAGTGTTTGAGTAGAGCTTTTTACTGGTAGGACCAGTAAGAGTTGAAACAACTGGGAAAGACAAGCCTTTGTGAAGATCTAAAGAGAGGCCAAATAGAAATACACGTAACTGACACACGGAAAAAATAATGAATCCATTGGATGAGTCCAGTAGCAGAATTGAGAGAGGGGGCAGTGAGCCCATTGGAAACAAAGTGTGAGAAAAAAGCAGCCTTGGAGTACACCCTGATCCCTGGTCTGTGTGTCACCGGTGCCCAGTGACATAGGAGGGCAGGCTGGGAAAGTGTCCTGATATTTGAATCATGCTGTACTCTTGTTTATACACACATGGACTGGGGACTTACTCCAGTGTCCTGTCTTCAGGGATGGTTTGTCACCAACTGCCATCTGCTATAGTTTCCATTGACTGTCACTTGTCATTTAAGAACACACAGAGAGCCAGGCAAAGTGACCCCTTGTCCACAAAGAATGCTACTCGTTGGGACAGACTGACCAAAGGTGACAGTCACAGCAACCGCAGCTCCATATTTGAGAAAGTGAATGCAAAGAGAGTTAAATGGGGGGATTGGGAGTGCCAGTTGATACCCCCTCGCCCCCCAGGGGTGAGGTGGGGTATGGGGGTAGGGATTTCTCTGGCACCCATATCTCAGTCTTGCTGAGTAAATTGTTCACATGCCTCATGCTTTTTGCCCAACATCTCGGAGTTATCCTCTGGCTTCAGATATTTGTGTATGCAGTGTTAAGTTTCCTGTGTTTCTAGTGTGGAAGGCAGTGAGCTTGGATGTGTATTCATGGCACATCTGTGCACATCTGTGTCCTTGCCGTGTTCACCCCAGTCTATACCTCCCTTAGTCTTCCTGGTGTTACCTCATTATGCCCAGTTATTAATGCACCCTCAACCCAGTGTCGACAACCATGATGTCTCCTGAAGGCAACGGACCAGCTAGTCTGAAACTTAGATTTGGAACCTCAGCAGCAGGACCAGAAAACTGAAGCCATTAAAGTTGAACAGTGTTGGACATATCATGGGTGTGATGAAAGCAAATGCATTAAGTAAGGCCTTGCAGCAGCCCTGGTACAGAAACAGTGGCAAGTGCTGCTGTCTGAGTAAGTGCAGTGTTTCCATTTCTCCTTCCCATCTAGAAAAAAAATCCACATTTAGCATTCAACGATGACAGCTTTGCCTTTCCTAAGGCCAGAGCAGGGCTTCGTGACATCCTTTTAGTAGTTAGTTTGTAATCTCATGAGCACTAACACTATTATTCTCTTTTTGCTTATTCTGTGCTTTTCCACCAGCCGGGAGTATCTAGACAAAAGGGAGGAGCAAAGGCAAGCAAGAGGAGAAAGGTAAGTGTCTGCTTTCTTCATTTGGTAACTGTGTCACATGACTTTGCACCGTTAACCAACCATGTAGAACTCCTCAATGCATTAGCCTCACCTAAGGCACCTTGGCATTGCATGACTGTCCTTAGTTTAGATTCCAAGAAAACTGGGTTCATGACAGGAACGACGATGGATAAAATCAGGGATAGAGAGAGGCATAGGGAGGCTCCAGAACCTTCTCCAAATGAGCACGTTGCCATCCCCATCTTCCACGTCACATGTCCTAGTGTGCGGGTGTGCTCGCCATGGATGATTTTGTCATTGTCTGACACTTAGTGATGTAGGCTCTAGGCACTAACTGCTCTGGAACTGTCACTCCATAAGTAATCTGTAACCAACCAAAACACTGCGATGTCTCCACTACCCACACTTGAAACACCTTGTATCTGCACTCTGAACCTGGATTAGGTGTTCTTGCTATGTACATCCAGGTCACTCGATCCACAGTTGGTCAGTGTATAGCTGAGCATACATGCCACGCTGGATACTGTCCCCAGTGTGCACAAGACCCTTGAGTTTTATAACGGGTCACTTCCTTCCCTCCTGAAATGCCCTCATATCCTACATCTTACCATTCCCAAGGAGCTGCAGTGTTTGTCATACACGGTGGGCACCTAGGAATAAGGTACAGAATACAGTGGGTACAGGTCATTGGCTGTCATGCCTGGGGACTGAGCTTGATTCCCTGGGACACATATCCTGTGCGTCTCTCTCTCTCTCTCTCTCTCTCTCTCTCTCTCTCTCTCTCTCTCTCTCTCTCTCACACACACCTCACACACACACCCTCACACACACACACACACTCCTCTCTCTCTCTCTCTCTCTCTCTCTCTCTCTCTCTCTCCTCTCTCTCTCTCTCTCTCTCTCTCTCTCTCCCTCCCACCTCCCCTCTCTCTTTCTTTTCCATCTCTCTTCTCTTTTTTATTTTTCTTCTCTTTCTCTCTCTCTCTTCTCTCCCTCCCTCCTCTCTCCTCTCTCTCTCTCTCTCTCTCTCTGGGTGTTTTTTCTTCACCATTACTCTTTTAAAGTTTGTTGTTTTACGTGTATGGGTGTTTTTCCTTCATGTATATCTGTGCACCACATGCATGTCTGCTGCCCTTGGAGACTGGGAGAGGATGTCAGATCCCCTGAGACTGGGTTACAGTTTGTTGTGAGCTGCCACTTAGGGCCTGAAAATAGAACCTTGGTCCTCTAGAAGAACAGCCAGTGCTCTTAACTCCAGAATCATCTCTCCAGCCTTAGTCCATTAATTTAACTCCATTATAAAGTGTACAGCTCATATATTTGGTTTGTTATGGTTTGAGGTAAACAAAGGACACGAGGAAATTGGACACGAGGAAATCGGCAGACAAGTTTTTACCCCTTTTCCCCGTACAGCCTGCAGTTACTTACTCTGACACCAGATGGCGATATAGTATGGGGAGAGGGATGGGCTCAATTTCTGCCTTTTTGTACTGGAGCCTAGGGAGAGCCTAACCATTTCTGGCCTGTGCCAATATGATGTGGAATTGTGCTAATGTTTTAGACACCATCAGCTAAATAGATCAAGACAGTCTGAGTCAGGCAACAGTGGAGACTGTCTGTGCTCAATTAAAAAATTAGATGCTTAAGTCAGCCTCATGAATAAAACATTGGTTTATTTCCAACATTCTATTAGATTATTGTCATCCTAATAACCAGTGGTGGCCAGTAAATTCAGAGAGAGAGAGAGGTGCTGGCGAGAAACAAGAAACTTCTCGTCCTCTGATAAGTGACAGTCTCAGGCCATGGGAAGGCCTGGGCTCTTACTGAGGTGCTGTTGGGGTTTTGCCCAGGGTTAAGGAATTTCAAATTTTATGTTTCATTTTCTCTCCAGACTCTGTATTTTTGAGCTTCTGTCAATTGCCTGTCAGGCTATGTCTACACAGGCAAGGCTCAGTGGCTCCTGTAGGTCTGTCAGGTGCCTTGTGAAGGTCAGAGCTGGCTCTGTAGACTCCACAGAGCTCTCTGGCCATCCCTGCTTGCGTGCAGGCTTTTGCCTGTCCCTGGTATCCTCATGTCGAGGAGGAGGTTGTCACTCCCCTTCTCCCATTCATGCTCTGCCCTTGGTGTCCTCTCCTCTTCCAGGGCAAAATAGCCCTCTACCCAGCAGGTGGTCATCTCAGCAGGTGCAAGAGTGAGCCCCCTATGTCCCTGTTTAGCCTTTCCCCCACCCACACCCTACTTCTCAGCCCAGCAGACAGAGCCAGACACATCCCCATAGCTGTTTTCCTTGGTTTGGGTTTTCTAGTCTGAGCAAACGAGGGGTCACAGGAAGAAAGTAGAAGGCAAGGTTGGGGATGCACTGGAAAATTGGAAACTGTGAGTGATGGCGGTTCAGCAACCACAGGAAAGGATGCTGAGCCGTCCTGGGAGGCCCAGGAGATGTCGAGGGGCTTGGATTCAATGTGACAGAGATCTGGGTAGGAGGACAGGAGGAACAGTCACGGGGAAGTAGAGCTGGCTCATACAGGGTGCGTCGGGTTCAACAGAGAGACTGAGCTGAAACTCCAGTTCTATCCTGGGTCCCCTCTGGATGTCAAGGTTCATTCCAAATGTTTATTTATTCCCCCACACCCCTACACTGAGAGCTGCATGAAAATAGGGTACAGTTCTTGTTTATTATTAATTCCTTAGTCCTTGGTCCTTAAGGCATGGTGGACACTCTACAAACGTTCAATAAACAAACAAAAAGATGAATGAGTAAACAAAACTGGGGGGCTTAGCCAAGGAAAACGGGGAGGTCCATGGAGGAGCAGAGGTGTCGATCCTTGGATCTGGGCTCCACAGACATGGATTAGTGCTTTGTGCAACCTCCTCATGGCCTTACAGTTGATGATGCTTCACAAGGCATCAGGGACATGTGACAGTCACCTTATGAGCTAGTGATTCCACAGGCTGGATATGTTTGGACCCCTAAGTGCGTGGTTTTAGGAGTCATTGCCCAGGATGCAGGACGTTTCTCTTCTCTCTCTCTCTCTCTCTCTCTCTCTCTCTCTCTCTCTCTCTCTCTCTCTGTGTGTGTGTGTGTGTGTGTGTGTGTGTGTGTGTGTGTGTGTGTGTGTGTGTGTGTAGGGGTGATCAAGCTGTGACATTCCTCACCACTGTGAGCTGTGACTTTCATGTGTACTTGCCCACCACTCTCATCTGTCCCATCACTGCAGACAAACACTGCTGCTACTCTTCCAGGATAATAATGATTCTGATCACCATGCAATCTGCCCCTGTTAAGTTAAAGATGGTTTGAGGTGGCGCTGGAAAGATGGCTCAGTGGTTTAAAGCACTTGTCGCTTTCACAGAGGACCCAGGCTTGGTTCCCAGCACCCACATGATGGTTCACAACCATCTCCAACCCCAACTCCAGGGGACCTGACTTCTCTCTTCTGACCACAGCACCCAACCCCCACCTCAGATATCAGGAACACATGCATGTATATACATATCATGTATATGCATACAGGCAAACCCTCATACACATAAAATAACTCTTAAAAAGATATTTTAGAGTGTGTATGTGGAAAGCAAAAGGATGTGTAAATGTATAAAATATACCTATAATGTTCTTGGCCATTTTGGGCATTTAAACGCATGGTTCAGTAGTGTGAGGTGTATTCACATGGTTATACTACCACAAGTCTCACTGTGTAAACTGAATCTGTGCCCTGATGATCAACACTACTCTCCTCAGCTCTGCCCTCTTGTTGCTCTGTAAATAGCCTCTCTCCTTGGAACAATTCTACTTAAGTCTTTTGGCTCTTCCTCTGGGCCATAGATCTTTATTGGTGGCCTTTATGAAACCTGCATGCACACAGGAGTAGTCTTTGTGACTGACAGTCTCTTAGAAGAGAAACTGATCTGAATCCACCGCTGGTAGCCTCTGACCGCCAACCTAGCTGCCCGCAGAGTATGGTGTGGAAGACCAAGACTAGGGCTGAACCACATAAAATGGGCTGGTAGGATCATGTGTGGGGCAAGGTTGTGGCTATCTGGGCTGCTGCTGCTGCTGCTGCTGCTATTGCTATTTAAGGCAGGTTGGCCTCCTGGCTGGAAATGAAATGTTCATGTACATCCCACTTACAGTGACCATTTGGGCCATTTAAATGACCTCACTGGCTGGCGAGATGGGGTGCGTGCAACCCCAGGCTTCCTGGCTGCAGGCGGGTGGGCCTCTTCAGGCAGGAGGGCTTCTGGGCAGCGTTCTTCCTGCACACTTTGCCTGCTTCCCATCAGCAGACACAGGCAAGGCGCCGAGGGGAAGAACAAAGGATGGTGTGCTCCCTGATCCCCCAAATCGTATTATCTGCTTGTTGAGAACAGACATACTCCTGTGAAGAGCTGACTAACTATGCCAGGCAGTAAATGTAAAACGCCCTCGGGGCCGAATGGGCTACACATCCGACATGAGTTCCCAGGCAAGGCTGAGATTGCCTGCACCTGTGCTGGTCCAAGCTGGTGGCACAGAGGAAGCAATGTATGCTGACATTGCCTGAGGGGCAGCTCGCATTCATGTGTGCTGGGGGGAAGGAGGAGGAAGAAGGTCGAAGGTGACAGAGGAGGCCATACGGCCCTAAAGGGTGGGACAAGAAGTGCATGTTTCTGTGTGTGCACATGTGCACTTGTGGACAGGTCACAGGTCAACCTCTAATGATGTTACGCTTGAGTCCACCTCGTTTTTGAGACAGTGTCCCCGATTGGACTGAGCTGCCCCAGTAGGCTAGGCTGGCCTCAGGGATCTGCTTGTCTCAGATTTCCCAGCCCTGAGATTACAACCATGGCACCATATCTGACTCTTAGGCGTGGATCCCAGGGGTCAAGCTCAGCTCTTAGTACAGGCGAGGCGTGCACCTGACCAGCCGAGCTGTCTCTTCAGCTGCACTTACATGCTTCTTAGATATTAAGTCACTTGAAAGACTTTATGTGCGTTGTCATCCCGGTGAATGAGGAGTGTCTGGGTGGGGCTCCCGGTGGCTGGCAGAGGTGTTGTTTGCGAGGAAGCATTAAATCGATGGACACTGAGTGATGGATTTTGCAAAAGCGGCTACACTGCCTGGGAAGACGGAGACCTGCCACAGCTTAACTCACGCATTATTTCTGTGTGTCTACACAGAAGAGGCACATATTTCAAAGTTATTTTGGTCTGATCTATAAAATGCACTCTGAGGAAGATGATTGGTAGCTGTTCTTAATAAACATTGGGTTTCTGCCTGGCGGCAATGCAAAACAGATGTATCTTTGTTCTTTTAAACTGACTTTGATGAATAAACTGTATGTGACGTCAGGTCCAAGCTATTGGATGTCTGGGTCCTGCTCAGAAATATTTTAGAATATAAAAAAGTTTCCATGGACTATGCTGAGAGAACAAAGTGAATTCCAGTTGCATTGCTGTTAGCGTTGAAGCAGGTTCAGGAATTCCGAGAGGCCTCATTCCAAGCAGCCCCCTTTCGGTATTTGGGGGCACTGATTCTCTCTGCCACACCAAGGAACCCTCCCACTTCACAGCTGTGAACTCCACAGGGGTTCAGTCGCCAGCTGTCCCTGCCAGAGCCTTTTGGTGGGCCATTATTTGCCAGTTTATTATTGTTATTATTATTTGTAGAAATGTGTCCTAAAGGGGGCATGGAGATTCTGCAGCGGTGAGCCGGGCTCTGGTTCTGTGTGATGCTGTCATTTGTCCTCACTTGCTTATGAATGATGCAGGGTTTTTAACCGCTAGCGTCTTGGCTTCGCCCGTGCTTCTGGCGGGCTGAGCCTCCGGTCCGCCCTGCGCGCATCAGGAAATCAGCTCACTCTGCAGGTGTTCCATCCATAAACAAGCGCCGGCCACGGGGCTCCTCTTTCTTTTTACGGAAACCCTTTGGAATTTAACTTTCAGATACAAATACTTGGAGCACTTGGCAGCCGAGGCGCACGAGAAGGAGCAGAGAAGCCGGAGCGCGAGCCGGGGCAGAGCTGACCTCTCCTTGGACCTTAGCTTGCCAGCAGCCCCTGCCTCACCTTCCCCCTCAAGCCCGAGTCCTGACTCTGCTGACTCACAAGAGGCTCTCACGGCGCCCTCAACCCCACCTACCCTGCAGTACCCCCAAGGTGAGTGCTGGGCGAGCGGTGGGAAACCTGAACATCACCACCCAACAGGCTTCCTCAGGAGCTCAGCCTCGCAAGCTGGCATGAAGACATCAGGACAGGTAAGCTTCCGGGGTGACTGCCGCCTGTCCCGTCACAGCAGAAGTGTTCAGAGCCACTTGGATAGAGTAAGACTGATTTATCAAAGTCACCCACATGTGGTTATTGAAACATGAGAATACACAAAATTAGACTGAGACCGACACTCGTAAATATCAGGCATTTAGTACTTCCCAATTCGGATATATGTGGCTCTGTCCAATAAGGTAATTAATCCCTTTGGAATCTTCTTAGCCCAAAAATTGTCTTATTTTAAGTTGATAGGAATAAAATAAATGAAAGCAAAGAATCAAAATTAAAAGACAGTGACGATATCTGATAAATTAAAAAAAAAAAAAGAAAATTGTTTTCATGTAGCCTGTGTCTATGTGTGCATACACATGTGTACATGACTGTGTCTACAAGTTTGTGTGAAGAGAAACAGGTTCTCCTTGGAGAAATTTTGGTTTCTCAGCTTTTCCAGGGCGGGGAGGATGGGAGTGGGGGTGGGGGAACAAAGCAGAGCAAAGCCCAGCAGTGTTTGCTGCAGCCTTGAACCCCAGCTGTCTTCCTGATTGCTCCGTGCAGCGCTTACTGGGAATCCTTTTACTTTCATGTTACCACTGAGCAGAACTCCCAGCCCAGGCGCTTGCACAATGTGCTCCCGGCTCCCCCAGCTCTTCTGGGTTTCACTGAGCTATGGCTTGCAGCCTGATGCAGACAGCCAGGGGAAGGCAGTTGAGAGACTAAGCTTTCAACTCTGGGAGGGTTGGCTGACCATCACCCGCAGCATCCTCCAGGCAAGGCAGGACTCCGTGACCTCAGCAGGACTGGATGCAATGGAGAGACTGTCTATCCAACTTTGGTTGGCCTCAGGGTCCAGTGGGCAGAGGCAGGCGGCCCCCCCTCCTAACTTTGCATTGTAGTCTAGTTACTCCTGGTTCCTGACTCCGCGGAAGATTATCCCAGGCAGATGGCCCAGTCACAGATGAGTAATTTCAGTCTGAAAACACCAAGACCGACTGTCAGAAGACAGGTCATTTCGTGGCAACTCTCTGTGTTTGGTATTTCCACAGGCAGGCAATATAAAAACTCACCTCTGGCAAAGCAGTGGCTCAGTGCTTAACCTGGGGACTTTGAGCTCTAATGTGTGCCTCCAGCTGTTTAGAAAGTGATACCGTAGGCCATGAAACAGAATAGTCCCAATACCTGTAAATATTGTTTGTCCTCAGATTTTTAAATCACTCAATGTTTGCAGCAGAAAACAATTCCTCAAGGATTATGTCCAACTAGAGTTGAGCCTGAGACCATCCTACCTGGGAAAAAACCTGTATTTTAAGCCCCCAGAAGAGCACAGAAAATAAAACACATATACCCACCCCTATCAGACATATTTATACATATATGTACATATAGTATTTGTACATATATGTATGTATGTTTGTTATTTATATATGTGCTGCTAGGTTAGTGATATACCTTAATCAATATGAACTTTTTCCAGTAAGCTTTCAGAGTGAATGTCATTTTTCTATTTAGTGGGAGAGTAGACACGTTTTACTAAAATGGAACTGGCGAGGTTTGGATGGGAAACACGAAGCCGGGATGAATACATACACCTGTACATAAGTAAAGCACCATGCGCTGTTGTTGGCATTTCCCTGGAAGGATCAGTGGGTCTTTCAGGCTGTAGGTGGGTGTGTCTCCCACTGTGATTGACAGTAATCTGAACCATTGGGACCTCAATGCATTCTGAGCCTCCTTGTCCTCAGAAATAAGGGTCTAGGGAGATAGCTTGGTCAGTGAAGTGTTTGCTGTGCAAACGTAGT
Organism: Rattus rattus; assembly: GCF_011064425.1. Classification (NCBI taxonomy): domain Eukaryota; kingdom Metazoa; phylum Chordata; class Mammalia; order Rodentia; family Muridae; genus Rattus; species Rattus rattus. Next base: position 18,810,120 of record NC_046168.1, on the reverse strand, counting down.
GAGCCCGAGTTTGGATCCCCCGTGTGCATGAAAAGGTTAGATGTGATGGTTACGCCAGACCCCCAGCACTGGGAGAGGTAGAGACACAGGAGTTCTGGGAGCCTCCTGGCCAGCCAGCCCAGCCAAACGAGGAGTCCGTGTTTGGTGGAAGATCCTGCTTCAGAAGTTAAGAGGGAAAAGTGATCGAGGAAGACACCCATCCTTGACCCCCACACACATTTACACACTTACACACAAACACACTAACTTGAACACATGATTATGCATGCATTGGGATGATAACAGTCTAAAAGAATTCCATAAGAAAGTGTTTATGAGAACTGCGGGGAGTTCCTGCTGCTTGGGGGACTCTTCATGACAGACCTCCAAAGTAGAAGTGACAAAAATTACCCTCATTAATGTTTGAAACATCCTATAGCTCTTCTATTATTAGTCTCCTCTTACTACCATGTCCCATTTCAAATTTCCAAAATAACTTTTTGCCTATCCCTAATGTTTATAATATCCCAACATCTGGAGGAATATATATATATAGATCCACACATCCAGATGTTTGTCCTGCATCAAACACCTGGCACTGTTGTGTTCCTCATGTGCCAAGGGTTGACAGACTTTTTTGTCCTTGGTTATTCCTGGAGCATAAGACCACAGTGTATTTAACGGTTCCATCATACCCTGCCCCTTCCTTTCCCAGTGCTCCATTCCTGTTGAGTATCTGGTCATGTGTTTGGATAAGAGGGGAGGTGGTATCATCTGTAGTTCCCTGGGGATCAAATGCAAGGGAAGACTCCTGTTGGCCGTCACTGACGGGGCTGGGAGAAGAGTCCACAGATAGAGCTGTATCCCAGCATTTGAAGAGTCACAGTGGCCCATGCTTTGTGTTATTCTCATTTATGCCATACCATCCATTTGCCTGCCCTCTCCCCAATATTTACACAAAGTCAGCATTTCAGGAATCATATTGATAAGAAAGGGAAAAACTAATATTTGTTACTAAAGTATGTATCGGTCAAGATGATGGGTCACTTTGTGGCTACTTTTACTGCATTTGATTTTAGCTGTTTGAATCAGGGTCTCATGTAGTACAGGTAGATCTCAGGCTTCCCTAAGTAGCAAAGAATGGCCTTGAACTGCTGACCTTCTGGTCTCCACCTCAAGAGGCTGTGGTATTCCTTGCCACATCCAGCCTAAAATTATTTGCTTGGACTCTGGAAAACTTTTCGAAGGGTGAGCACCAGGCCTGGTAGCATGGACTTGTAATCCCAAACACAGGGAGGTAGAGGCACTAGTATCAAGCGTTCAAAGCTAGCCTTGGCAGCATGCTCTGGTCAAGGGCTGCATAAGGCCCTGTCTCAAAAATATAAAACAAAGAAAGAGAGAGAGAGAGAGAGAGAGAGAGAGAGAGAGAGAGAGAGAGAGAGAGAGAGAGAGAGAGAGAGATTTGAATCCCTTCCCATTCCTCTTACAGAACACCCACTTGAGAAGGAAAGACCTGATGGCTAAATGCTAATACCATTATGTACTGTCCAGCGAGTGAGTGTCTCAGTCAAAATCAGCTAAATATGCTGTAACCTTTGTGTAAATGATGCCACTGCCCCCCACTAGCAAGCCAGTGTGTGCTGGAATTATTTTTCCATCTGGCCCCTTTGCAGCTTGCAGCAGATGTGTGTCCCCAAACTGCCTAGTCTTTGTTGTCATGGTCTGGGTATTTTTCCTCTTATGTCAGTAGCAGACTCACATGAAGTGATGGCATCTATGTGTGCGCCTACTGGCACTGCTGTCGCTGACGAAACCAGCTCCAGCTTGTGGTCAACATGGCGCAGCATCTCTCTTCGTCCTCTGTTTGGATAGGCTGGTGTTTTCCTGAGACCCGAGGGCTCACAGCAGAGGATATGATAAGTTTATTCCCTAGTATTGTTCTGAAGAAATCCACACATGACTTTGGAATCACAGCTCTTCTTACCGAACAGAGTGAAGGATTCCCACTACTATAAAATTCTCTGATAGGATTTTTGAAAAGTTTTACAGAAAATTAAAAGAATAATGTGTATGCTGTGAGTAAAAAGTCAGTATAGACAAGTGTGCTGCTTAAATTCAAGTGTCTACTTGATGACATCTGGCATCATCTATGGGATGGACCTTTTAGCTTCTCTTTGAGGGATCATCTGGATTAGGCTAAATTTAGTTATGGTGGGAAGATCCACCTACTGTGGGTGATACTATTCTACAGCTTTTGGTCTTGAACTCAATAAAAGAAACAGAAAACTGGACCCTACCATTTGTTTCTTGCTGTGGTCTGACCGTGGATGCAGCATGTGGCCAGCGGCCTCAGGTCCTGATACCATGATTTCCCTAACATGATGGGCTGTATATTTGAATCATGAACCAAAATTAACCCTTCCTTCCTTAAGTTACCCCTTCAGGTATTTTGTCAGAGCAATGAGATAAGTAAGCATCACACAGAGTATTAATGACACAAGTAACTATCACACAAAGTGTTAATGACACAAGTACCTATCACACAAAGTATCAATGACACAAGTGACTATCACACAAAGTAATCAATGACACAAGTGACTGTCATACAAAGTATCAATGAGACAAGTAACTATTATACAAAGTATTGTCACCAAATGGGTCATATCCTTGGAATGCCTTGGATGGAGACAAAGTAAAGAAAAAAAAATGCTGCCCTGAGAGCCAGCTATTGGTGGTTGTCCCTGGGATGTGTCCTGGCTTGCTGGCCTTCCTTGGGGAGTGGGAAGCCTGATCCTTTCCGCAAATAGGCAGGGCTCTCCTGAGGCCAGATGGAAAGAAAGTACTGTTCTTAATGGAAGGAAGCTACTATTAACTGCTTCTAAGTGCTTTTTATCCACATGCCTTACTAAGGCAATGTAATGAAGGCTAGGCTACCTTTGTTGTTTCCCATGTATCCCCGGAGATGAGACCTTAGAGGGTGCCTCTGAAAACTTGAACATACTATATAAAATGTTTGTCAAGAAAAGTATATTCAGTAGTAAGCTTTCTTTTACTATCTCTAATCAGACTTTAAGGTATTTCTGAAGGATTTATTGACTCAGGGGATATGGGACATGGCTAGTCCAATTGCATATTCACCTGGACGAATTTGTAGAAATTCTTGATGGTGGCTTACTGATACTTCTTTCTTGGATCCATGCATTTAAAGTCCTGGAATTAAGAACATTCCTCTAGCCTTTCATTTCTGGCATCTGGAAATAAAGTATAAGCATACAGTTCTGTCATGAAATGTTCAGTCCACTTAAATGAGTAATCATTTTTATAAATGATCTATCCACCATCATGGCTATAGTCATCATTAGTATCGACTGTGTGTCATGGTCACCTTTGTTGTATGCTGTTTGAGTCTCCTTCAGGTTATAGGTACTGTCCTAGTTTACCTAATCCATGTGGCATGAGGTAGAAACATCTGGTGCCATTTCCACCTGGCCTAGCAGCTGTGGAACGGTGTCAGTCATCGGCCTCATACTTGCTGGTTCATGAGCATGAAACTTTTGGATTCCTTCAGCCCAGTGTTTTATTAATTGACTGGAAACTTGATTCCCGTGGCTGTGGGACTGGGGCCTGTACTTCTCCTCATTCCTCACCTGCCTAAAGCAACTTGGTGCCATTTGGTTCCTTTGACCAAATCCATCAGGAGTTCCACTGAAGGCCAGGACTCTGTCTCCTCTGTTGTAGACGTCTACTGATAGTCTCTACACTTACCTGGAGTTTACTGGAAAAGGCAACATTGTGCCTTAAGGAGTTTGATAGTGGCTTGCAATATTTTTCTTGTGCCATATTTTTCTTTTGAAGGTTTATTTTTATTTTATGCGTGTGAATATTCCACATGATATTATATGTGTATACTATGTGCATGCAGAGCTTGAACAGGCTAGAAGAGGGTAGTGGGTTCTCTGAATTGGAGCTACAGACAGTAGCTCCAATGTGGGTGCTGGGAATTGAACTCAGGTCCTCTGCAAGAACGGCAAGTGCTCCTAACCATTGGACGGTCTCCCCAGGCCCTTCTTGTACCATTTTTTGGCACACTGAAGTTTTGAGTCTTTTTGAGGTGGATAAAGAATAAACCTTAAGGAAAGAGAAAGCACAAAATAACATTGGGAAAACTGCCTAAGTGGCCACTTTCTGATCAACCTGATGATCTCATAGAAACGGTTGTTAAGAACTGTGAATGCTTTGAGACTTCAATTCTACCTTTAATGGGCTGGGCTGCAGCAACTCCAGAGATGCTGGGAGAAAGCATGGAACTCTAGGGTCGGAGACGAGAACTTTCTGCTTACAGGGCCAGAGGTAGCCAGAGAACGTCCAAATGTGTGCTACTTTTCCCTGCCCCGGTTCCCATGGTAATGTGACCATGGACTAGTGATGCCTAGACATGTAAATGTGAGAAACTGAGGAAAGGAACTCTGAGCTTAGGGGCAGTAAGAATCCCTTCCCTCATCCCAGAGAGACACAGGATGATGGACAGTGAAATGAATCTTCTTAGTAGTGTGTACATTCTCTCCCCCCTCTTTTTATCTTCAAGGACACTTCTCTATATATAGTCTTACAAAGTAATTCCAGAAGAAGGGCTCTTGGTGACTCTGCTTACCAGACTGTAGAAACAAGGGGAACCCATAGGCAGTTGTTACCCAACACTGAAGGGCAATGATTTTCTAACAAACTTTACTATGGATTTTATATCCTACAGTCTGCTTAGGGTAAGCAAAAAAGATCATGTTTTAAATAGCCATTCATTTGCTTGTTTTTGTTTAATAAAGAGAACATGAGGACCATGAGTCCCTCATGAATGCCTTTTATTCAAGGCTGGAACTCCATACTAATGATTTCAGGTGTAGTCAGGAGGTTCTGTGTGCTGGGACAGTGAGGGTCTTCAGCCCTTTATCCAATGGCCAAGACCTTGAAAGTAACAATAAATGATGACCTGAGGTTCTTCCTGGCATCCTTCCCTGGCTCAGGACCTTAGCAGCCACAATGCTATGCTCATCACTCCTACTTCTCCTTGGGTACCCACTCCATATATACTGCACTGCATTTACACACAGTGATATAAAGGCTGTAGTTTAGCCACGTAAGCATGTGCTGCTTTTATAGGCCCTAAAATCCTGATTCTGTAAGACCACCCCTGGGATCAGGGACCCTACAGTGCATTTCTTAATGACAAACATGATTCTTTTAAGACTTTCTAAGTTGGAGCTTCTCTGAAAAACCCCATTAGATACACTAGAAGGTTCTCATAGCTTTCTTGATGCAACCTCTTTGATCTCCTCTACATCTTGTAGAGAATCTACAGAAGGAATGTGCTGTTTGCTTCAGGGTCCTCTCCTTGCCTCACTATCTCCCCAATCATGTCTCATTTTTCTCGTAGCTACATTGCTGTCCTCTGTGTGGTGTAGGTTATTGCTCAACCCACTGTTTTCATCCTCCCCTTTCATCCAACCCTCCCATGCCCACTTCTGATGGTTACCTGCCTCTGAAAAATACGTATGTCTGTGTCTCTACCCTTGTCCTTTTGGGTCCTGAGGTTAAGTGTCTCCTCAGATGCTTCTGTCATTAAGTTCCTTAAGACACTAGGACTTGCCAGGCGCCTGTCTGAGGACATTCAGTGTAGAGTTCATATGTATAAGGTGCCACCCCAGATGTGTCAAACCTATTCCTCATCTGGGGATGGTAGAGGACACTTCCCTGGCTATCTAGGGCAGAACACACAACTTTGGGGCATTTCTCCACTGATTTGACAAGTGTCCCTGGACTATTTCTTTGTGAAGATCTAGACACTCTAATGGAAGATCGAGAGGATGGTTCTGGATAAATTGATAGTTAAAACATCTATTTCTTAAGTTAGCCCCTTTGTCCATTCAACCACTATAGAAAAATACTACATGCTACAGGCTTGAGACTAAGAACTGTGTTTCTGAGCCTGCCAATGGCTTTGGTCCTAATCCTAGATTTCTTCTCCGTGAACTTACTTGCTAAGAAATGCAGATAAACTGCAGTCCTAGAGTAACAGGAAAGCTTCTTCCAGGAGTGACAGATGTAAGTTGGGGACAGTTGTTTGGGGTGAGGATTTAAATGTGAGATGTCTAGCTGTGCCCCAGGCTCAGGCCAGCTGTTTCTAATTATACTTGGTCAGAATATACTGGCCTGGAGAGCTAATATTGTCCCTAGCTGCTAGTTGTTTGATCTTGCAGTGTCTCTGTGCTGTGCCTTAACAGACAACTTGAACCTGGAGAATACTTTGGGGAAGATAATTTTTTATGTAAGTTGTTTGTACCCTGAATGGTACCTCAACCATGACAAATATCAATCAATATTTAGTAATCAAGAGATTTTTTTTCCTTTGGTCCCAGAAGAACATCTATTTGTGAGTAACTGAATTATTGAGTGACCTGAAAACTTAGTGATTAAAAAAGGAAGCTCTATCAATTTGTTAGATGCCACTATGCAGGACTGTCCCATCTTAATGTCTGCATGTTCCTCTGATGCCCTTGGTGCTTCTGCTTGAGGCTTGACTAGGGCCAGAGAGGCTGCAGGAAGACTCTTCCCGTTTGGAGTGTCTTACTCTCAAAGAAAGGCTTATCCAGGGATGAGTGTTAGAGTCTATCCCAGTCAACCTGTTATAATCAGAACAGCACCAGGACATTTGCACAGTTCAGAGGAGGAAGTCTTCATGACCTAGTGTTTGGGGTCCCATCACACGACTTCAAAGTAACAATATATCAACAAACAGTGCAAGGACCTGGGACAGCATTCCAGTTTCTGTTAATAGTATGGAATAGAATATTTACTGTGCGCACACAGTAACTGAACCTGAAACTGGCTACTGCTGTTTTATTTTGTGATACTACAGTGTCGAACTCCTGGTTAGAAGTGTCCTCTGAGAAGAAAGAGGGGGATAGAAATTTTATATATTTATGTATATGTGTATATATAAATAAAATATAATATATAAAGATATATTAGGTTTCATAATGTATAATAACTTATATTGTGTGTACATGTCTGTGTACATACGGGAACACATACACATGCATATGGAAGTCAGATGTCATTACTCCGTTTGTCATCCTACTTGCTTGTTGAGATAAGATTTCCTACTCACACATTAGACTAGACTAGCAGGCCAGAGAGCTCCAGAGTTCTGTCTGTCTCTGCTTTTCTAGTACTAGGATTATGAGGACATAACCTTCATGCCCAGCTTTAATGTGGATTCTGGGTATTGAATTCAGGTCCGTGTGTGTGTGTGTGTGTGTGTGTGTGTGTGTGTGTGTGTGTGTGTGTGTATTTTGAATTAAGACTTCACAGAAAGTAGGCAGGCAGGCACTCTACCACGGGGTTGAATGTCCAGCCTAGAAACTATCATCCCTGATGCACTTGTGATTTTGTCTAACACCAAGCCAAATGCATGATGCACTGGATTACACCTATCATTCAGGACCTGGATCTGCTTCGGTGGCTGTGGCTGTGGTTCTCCTTTTTTGAGCTCTTCTTTATCCCCATGTGCCCTTCGGAGTATGACTAACATGTGGGACCGAGTGTGATCTAAGGGTGTCAGGATGTGGATTTGGTAATAGCACAGCCTAGGAGTATAAGGCCAGAGCTTCATACCAAGTTCCACTGTTGCTCCGTGAAAAAACCTTGATGCCTGCAGTGTCCACTGAAGCCAGAAAGGGGCATTGGATTGCCTGGAACTGGAGTTGCAGAAGACTTTGAACCACCATGTGGGTGCTATGAGCAAAACCCCAGTCTTGAAAGAACAGTCCATACTCGTCCCTGCGGAGCCATTTCTCCACCCCTGACAGCACGCTACTTTTCTGAAATTTGTATAGCTGAGTTTGCACCCAACTAATGAAAGTCTTCCTGTGCACAGAGATTCCATTTCAGGGTGATTTAATACTTCAGGGACATTTGGCTGTATCTGTGGGCATCTTGGTTTGTCACAGTGGTGGGAAGGTTGTAGGGGTGATGTTAAGGTTCCCTAGTGACAAGAAATCAGAGGCTATGAATCCCATAACATGCAGCAATACTTACCCATGTCAAGGAATTGTTTGGCCCTAAATGTTGTCCGCAGTACTGGGGCTGAGAAAGCCTGCTTTAGATAAATCTTCGTGAGCAGCTCAGCAAGAGCTGGCCCAACACCAAAGGCAAAGTCTAAAGAATGTTCAAAGTTGTGAGTCTTTTCTCCCGGGACCTTTCTCAGATTTATGCGATTAAACCTCAAGTCTCAAGTCGATGGTGTTAGTTATTAGCTCTAAACTGGGGAGGTCCCTGGAATGTATGCTGTTTGAGCGGCTGTTACAGACCCGGCTGGCCCAGTCCATAGTTTCATAAGACCTTCCTGAAAGCCAAGCTCTGGCAGAGCCACCAAGACACCATCATAGACTTAAGCTGATTGAAGCCACTCAGAAATTGACTGAATCTGGATGTTATAAGTGGACATTGGAATCTACTGCTGGGGACGTTGATGAGAGCAGCCATTGACACAAGCCTGCCCACTGTATGTTGTTGTTTTTCAGAAATGTTTACATATTCCTCCTTTGTAGCTCATTCACCTTCCATGCAGCAGAACCTGTGGTTAACAGGACACGGGGCAGGTCTATCTAGATTAGAGTTCCAGCATCATCCTGTGTGCTCTGCCTGTCAGTGAGATCCTTCATGAAGACAGTGTTCTAGACTCAGGAGAGATGTTTAGAGAAAGGCTGTTTGCAGCAGTGTGTGGAAGACAAGGTGCCATCAGAGGGGGTCAAGCACCCCAAGGAAGCAGCTTGGGAAAGTAGGAAATGGTTTTACTGCTAGGCTCGCAGGACTGTGGTGTGTAATTGGCACTCACTCAGAGCCAGCCATAGGAAGGAGAAGAAACCTCAGGACCAAAAGGATTGCTGGCAACCTATGCAAGCCAGCCAGCTACATGGGGCACTGGTGTAACTTGTCTAGGATCTCCCTACTTGCTCACCCTAGAAGTGGGGCTAGGGCAGCCTGGCAAAGGCAAGTGTTCCTGGATTCAGCTCACTGCGTAGTCCTGGTGAAGCTGGTTATCCAAAGATGCTTTCTCACTTCTTACATGGGGACATGAATCTTCATAGTGTGGATGGGGAAACTAAATAGGATGACATTAATAAGCTTCCTAGGACAACCTGTGGATGGGACAGATGCTTAATACACGATAACTTTTATTTTTACTTCAGGCTAAGCAGGGCCCAACATGCAGCAGAGGTCTCAGAGACCCCATGAGGAGGCGGTGTTGAGCTTTGAAGGGCTCTGCTCAGCTGCCTGTGGAACTCAGGAGGAGCTGGTGTTGTGCTTGGGTCTTTCCTTCCTTCCCTTGTCTCTTCAGTTCTGTGATGCATGGGATGACATAGACCTTTGTGTCTACAGAATAAGGAGCAAGGTCCCTCCTTCTCTCTCTGGCTTCTCATGTCTATGGGACTCTTGGCTCTCCAACTGCCCTTGCTCCTGTAATGCTTGTTTCTCTGGTGCAGAAACATCCTTGAAGGTCAGCGACATGGGTCAGTGGATAGAGAGGCCTACTGTACAAGCCTGATGGTCTGAGTTTCATCCCTGGACCGATGTGTAAAGGCAGAAGCAGAGAACTGGCTCCACGGAGTTCTCCGACCTCCACACACACTCTGTGACAGGCATGCACTCAGACACTGACAGTGAACAATACTAAAAACAGGGGTATCCGTTGAGTGATACCTAGGGGTCTTGTGGTACCAGCACCCCCCTTTCCTGTTATTTCTTACACTTTGCATAAATGGTACATTATCCCATTCTTTAACTGGCTTTAAGGTTTTTTTCCCCCTCTTCCATATAGCCTTCCTTACAACCTTGAAGTCTGTTTTCAGCCCTCAGAATCAGGTCAGCGTGCTTCTGGCCAAGCACATTTTTCTAGTCTTCCCTAAATGTGTCCTGGCGATGCTGAGTTGTGTCTGTCTGCTCCCCTGGGCAGCAGGCCAGTGAGACACACTCAGTTGTGGGCTCCTTGGATGTCATCAGCCCCTCCCTGCTAGATTCTCCTTTCACTTCTGCCTCATGGATCCTGCTGGAGAAAGTGAGTCTGCCCAGCTCCTCTTACAATCCCCTAGCCCTGCACAGCTCTCGAGATACAGGCAGAGCTGCATGTCCTCCTTCCAACCAGGATATGATAGCAAGTGCATGGTACCCTGGCAGCCCCTGCCCTGGCAGCCTGCTTTATTATGTGTGGTACCAGGGTCAGAGTGGGATCCTTATGAATACAGACTAAAGAGGTAACACTCTGGCCCTTCTGCCCTGCATAATGGCTGACATTTGCTTCTTTCTACTCAGCCTCATCATCTACAGGGGCTGCTTCTGGCTATTCTTCCTGATTGGAGCTTCGCCCTTACCTTGCAGGCAAGACCTGTTGTTCCAACAGGAAGAGTGCTTGGTCTGACAAAGGCGCAGACAGGGGGCTCTTATGGCCCCTACCTGAAGCACCGATCACTGCTTCTGAGGGTAGAATTCCAGATGCCTTTCTTAAGTGCACAAGGCCAATGGACCTCACCCTAGATGGCTGATCAGCTCCCTCTGCACTCTGAGGTCAACCTCACTGAATTTGACTCCACATAGTATGCACGCCAGGTTTCTCCATGTCCTTGTCTACCCGCCTAGCATCTTCTCACCACCAAGAGGTGTTTCTTAAATGTCTTTTTGACATAGGGACTTACACAGCTCTTCTGGACCTCATGAAAGCATCTTGCTACCCCTTCCTCAGGTACCTCCTTCCCAGGGTACCACCTTCCCAGGCTACCACCTTCCCAGGGTACCACCTTCCCAGGCTACCTCCTTCCCAGGCTACCCCTTCCTCAGGTACCACCTTCCCAGGGTACCTCCTTCCCAGGGTACCTCCTTCCCAGGGTACCTCCTTCCCAGTGCACTGTGCTGTTGATATCAAAGCATGCAGGATGTTGTTAGCTGTTTTATATTGGGGGTAGTAGGAACTAAATGGCTGGCATTGTGCAGTGCCCGTGGGATGGTAGGGATCATGTGCCTTGCCATGCAGGATTTTAGGATCTCCCCTCTCTGGCTCTGTGCAGGTACCATTGGTGTCAGAGTGCGACTCTGGTCATCAGTGTATTTTCTACCCTTACATCACTGTTGGACTAGAGAAATTCTTGTTAACTACCGAGACTAGTATTAGCTTGGAGGTAAAAGCACTATTTTCACTCCAGGTGTTGATGAAAACCTTCATTTCCTGCAGACTTCCATGCCGTGCTTCCTATAAAGGGCCTCCTGCCCTGTACGTAGACAGGAAACACAACCCCAAAAGCATGCCTGTGTACGGGGGTGTCGGTAAGAGAAGCCCTGATTAAAGAGAAAATGCACATGCACACACACACACACACACACACACACACACACACACACACACACACTCAGAGAGAGAGACAGAGAGACAGAGACAGAGACAGACAGTGAGCGAGCGAGTGAGCCAGCGAGCAAGAGAGCGAGTGCATTGTGGAATATGCTATAGTGTCTCTGGGTCTTCATAGATGGCTTCCTTTAGGTTGACCAGGAGTGACAGGAACTTTGTGGGGCAGTACTGGTTCCTGAGTCAGATGGGGCCTCTCAGGTGAAAGACAAGAAGATGTGGTTTTTCAGGAATTTTGGCCCAGCTGTGGCTAGAGAAGGGTCTACCATGAGCCTGCTGCTCCCTCCAGGTCTGCCTGTCCTCTTATCCAGTGTCCCCCTGCAGGCGCCCATCCACCCAAGACCCTGAATGTTGCAGATAGGGCTTCACACGCTGTGCTTTATTGTGTGGTAAGCTTCTGAAGGCAGAGAGCCGTGAGGTTGGGCATCGCCGTTGGTTTATTACATGCTCACAGGAACAAGCCTCTGTTCCTGGTTGCTGCCTTGATTAATCTCTTGCTTGTTTTGCTTCACTTGCATGTCTATGACCAGCCCTTAATATGCTTATAAATTGATCAGGACAGCCCCACATGCCACGGCTTTGCAGTCAGACCCTGTGGACACTGAGGCATGTGTTCTAGGCAGGAGGCGACTTAGAAGATGACTACGGATCGTGAGGACACCCCCTCCCCCAGTATTGGGAATCGCACATTAGTGGCCCAGGCTCCATGCAGTTAGGTTCTGGCATATTTGGATGACATTGTGTCATTTCTTCCCAAGAGTGTGTCGCTCATTCAGAGCTAGCACCCCTATTAACACATCTGTCCAGACAACTCCTGGCCAACCAGGGGCTGCGTGGCTGTCTGAGTCCTGATGGGTTAAATGGGGTGAAGCAGCACAGGTGGTCTGAGCCGACTGCAGTTAAGCAGCCGGCAGCCATACATACTCCCTCTCCTTCGCTGAGTCTCCAGGGACTGCTAAGTTGTCCTGGCTCACCCTGCCAGGGACAGCGCCACAGGAAGACACCCTTGTCCAGGTCCCCCACATGCTCGCCATGAGTGCCCAAGTGCATGCCACATGCTAGGCTGTTGCAAACACATTTTCATTTTGACGTGGCTATTCTGAAGTCAGCGTGCGTGCACACATATGCTTTCTGTCAGCCCCATCATGATACCACCATTGCTCACGCTCCGCGTCTGCCAGGCTTGTAAAGCCCACAGAGGAGTGCATCTCTCTACTAAAGAGGACATCGTCCAATGAAGAAATCAGCACTGAGATTCTCCTACACCCCAAAGGGCTTCTCCAAAGGGTGGACTTATTTTCCCACAAACAAAAGCCTAGGTTTTGCTCTTGAGGGACAGTACATGGCACACCTGTTCTCAGGCGTGTGACCAGACCTGACATCTTTGGGGACAGCCTCCGGGCTCTGAACCAGGCCCCTGTGCTAGGTTAGAGACCCCAGGGATGAATGCATGAGAGAGCATTCAGGCAGGAGGAGGGTACACACTCTTCCACCCCAATTCCTGCCTGAAGGGCTCTGGTGGCTGCAAAGTGCCAAGAACGATAAGAAAAGTCTGCAGTTCTTCCCTTTTCTACCTTTCCTCTGCCCTTTCCACCCTTCCTCTCCCTAGGCACCTCCCTGCTCTGTTCTCGGAAGAGCACAGGGCACAGGGATGGGATGCTGTCCCCAGTGAGTCCTGGTAGAATGACTTCTTGCAAGGAAATTGATGATGGTTGGGCCTCTGCCCAGTGAGAGCTACTTTCGTCCTTGTGGTAAAGGCAGAGCTTGGCCCACTGATAGGCGAGGAGGCCAGGCCTCCATACCCTATGGCCATTCCCCACTGCCCATCCTGAAGACTGCAGTATGCTCCAGAGAAAGGGGGTGGGGAGAGGCAGCAAGCGGGTGAACTGCCTGATCCACTTGTAGATTCTGTATCCATATAGACTCTGGATAGATCTCTTCTAGTTCCTGACTGAATGTCTTCATCAACGAGGGAGGAATGGAGTGAGGGAAGGAGGGAAAGAGAGAGAGAGAGAGAGAGAGAGAGAGAGAGAGAGAGAGCGCACACACCCCCAGGACTTGAGCACATATTCTCTGGGCCCTGGCAGAATCCTAGCACTGTAGCCTCATCCAGCTCAGGGCAGTGGCTGTCAGGAGTGACCCAGCCTCGTCTGGCCTAGCCAGATGGCGTTTGGCTGGAGGTTTTTTTGTATTCTCAGTCATTCTGTTACTTGTCCAAAGTTCTTAGCTGAGAGCTTTGCTCAGCAAAACCAGGCAGGAGGCAGATGGAACCATTTCGCTGCACCCTGGAGCAGCACATGACTGGCACTAGCAGTATGCTTCTAGTCTTTGATGCTTTACAAATAGGCCTCTGCCCATGAGTGGTCCTTTCATTTATGACTTTTTCTTTGGTTGGTGGTGGGTTGTCTTGTTTTATTTTGTTTTGTTTTGTTTCAGCCTCACCGTGTAGCGTAGGCTGATATGGAGCTCACTTGGGCCTGCTTGTCACAGATCTCACTGGTCCTCCTGCCTTCACATTTGAACTACGAGGACTGCAGGCATAATCCATCCTACCTAGTACTAGCTTTTCTACGTTATGGATATGAACACTTATATTCATATGCACGTGTGTATGTGCACCATATGCATACCTTGTGGATCTCCTGAAACTGGGTTTACAGATGGTGTGAGTCACTGTGGTGGGAACTGGGACTTGAACCCAGGCCCTGTGCAAGAGCAACAGTGCTGTTACCCATCAAGCCATCTTTCCAGCCCAATACTTGAAAAATATTTGCTATGAAGCAGAGTTGGACTTTATTAAGAAAGGGGCTATGCAAGCAACCAGAGCTTCCAGGGACTAAGCCACTACCTAAAAAGACTATACATGGACGACCCTGGACTCTGACCTCGTGAGTAACAATGAATATCTAGTAAGAGCACCAGTGGAAGGGGAAGCCCTGGGTCCTGCTAAGACTGAACCCCCAGTGAACTAGACTGTCGGGGGGAGGGCGGCAATGGGGGGAGGGTGGGGAGGGGAACACCCATAAGGAAGGGGGGGAGGGAAGGGGATGTTTGCCCGGAAACCGGGAAAGGGAATAACACTCGACATGTACATAAGAAATACTCAAGTTAATAAAAAAAAAAAAAAAAAAAAAAGGGGCTATGGATTTAAACATAGGCTTTAAGGGCAAAGAAAGACAGGCACCCATGGAGAGGACAATTGTGCCCACAAGATTGTAGGCTTTGGCTTCTCCAGAGTGAGACACCAAGTGATTCCTTGCCCTGGGCAAGCAGTATCCGGGCATCTGATCCCAGGGGGATCAGCCTCCCTGGGCCAGCCTCCAATGTCAGAAACCTTTGGACTGCAGCTTGAAGGTCAGCTTGATTTACTGTGGATTTTGCCGTTCCCCCCACAAAGACATTGCATGGATTTTATGCTGTTTGTTGCATAAGAAATGACCCAAAACATCACCACTGAAAATAGTTCCTGCATGTTGTCTCGCAGTTTTTGCTGGCTTCCTGTGGCTAGCTGGGCTCCGATCAGGAGTCCTGGGAGGACTCTTCCGACTCGTTCAGTGTAACTTTGCTCTTGTGGATCGGGTCCCTGTTCATTACTGGCTGCCAGCCAGGGTTTACTGTCAGTTTCCAGAGGTTACCTATATCTGTACCAGATGTGCAATGCTAGTGGTGCATGTGGGACCTTCAGGTTTCTAAGCTCTCTGACGACATCTTCTGTGTTGCCGTTACATCTCCAGTTTCTGGGGCTCAGCTCACTGAGGCTGTGCACGCTGACTCACATTCTCAAGTGGTCTTGCACATCACCTGCACAGCATTGTTTCTAGCAGCAGACCATGAGTGCAATGGCCACAGAGCAGGAATGATTCTCGGGCTACTTTCAGACCTTTCCCAGTTGAACCAAACCAATTTTGGGGTGACCCCCTGCCCTCCAGAAAAATCTGTTCTTAATGTAATCTCTGCTCTTGTCTCCATCAGTAAGTGGTAAGGAGCCTGAACTGGAGGCGGAAGCTGGGCAGGGTGCTGATGAAGCCAGCCGGGACATAGCGTCTGCCCACGGGGAAGCAGGAAGCCAAGAAGAGCCAGCGCTGGAGCTAGAGCCTGAGGAAAGAGCGTCACTGAGTGAGAAAGAGAGGCAAAACGAAGAGGTGAATGAGAGGGACAACTGTTCCGCCTCCAGTATCTCGTCCTCCAGCAGCACCTTGGAGAGGGAAGAGAAGGAGGACAAACTGTCTGAAGACAGACCAACTGGTAGGTGAAACCCCTTCTCCATGAGCACAGGGTCTGCTGTTTGAGAGCCTAGCCATAGGCTACCCCGCCAAGGTGACCCGTGGGAACTGCTCAGCTGTGCCACCTGTCCCACAGTGCCAGCCAGTAGCTTCCCATTAGAGCTCAGGCTCTGTGTCGTCCTGTGCTATGGGACCTCTTCGTTCCACAGTTGGTAGGATTGTACCGGAGAACGAGCTGTGGGAAAGAAACCGCTAGCCTCCCTTTATTTGTTTCAATGTTGATAATGCCAAATTTGTCACGTTCCAATTTCCGCTTGAAGTTTAGAGACAGGGCATGATGTCCTCTACTCCTTTAGAAGACTTGTTTGAGGGAAGTATATAAAAACCACCGCCATAATACATATAGGAAACAAATCAAATTAGTATTGTAAAATAGCATGGTTCACAGTGGAGGCGAGGTTGGTATCCTGGACCATCACATACAGACCTTAGGTAGTTGTACACTTTGTATCAGGCCCACTCCTAAATGTACCCTGTGTGTATTTCCTGCTGTGACTCTCTCTCTCTTCAGTATTCCCCCTGGAGTCCATCCAATTCAGTTATGACTGGGAACTTCACAGTCAGGGCCCGAGAAGAATATGAGGTTGTATATCTAGACCCTAAGATGTCACTGGGATTTTAGTGACTTGGCTCAAAGGGTTATTCATACTACTCGTGATAGCATTGGGTTTGGTTTTCCTATCCCTGACTTATAAGCCAGCAAGGTGATCAAAACCAGCATTCCTTATCAGCGGAGGAATGGACCACGCTCTCACCTTCATTGAGCCACATACCAGAGCACACACTCAATCCCAAGGCACCCCTCGCCATTCTGAGCCCCGAGCCAGGCAACATCATTAGTTACGACGTTAATAATACAGTTTCTGTAGCCCAGAAGAGTTAGCGAATGAATAAATTAATGAAACTATGCTCTCTCCCAACAGATCTGTCAGTGACTTAGTCTAAAATAGTTGTTATGTGTTTCCCAGTTAGAACATACTACTGAGTTTGATTTTGCATATTACTTATCCCCGAGATATAACAAGAAAGGAATCAAAGACTACTAGTTCATATCTTAGAAATTAACGCACTAAAAATCTTGTGCCTATTTTGAATACACATGCACTAAAAAGTACTATGTAGTTTCCTCCAAGTAGTATTATAGTTATTTCCCAATCCTAGATGTATTGATCAATTTTAACGAATTCTGATCACAAGCTAAGTTCTTGGTGACTTGGGTCCTAACTGATTTCTGTGATTATGAATAATAGTATTAGGTCCTAACTGATTTCTGTGATTATGAATAATAGTGTTAGGAGTGTTACTCATCATTTTTGGGCTCAGCATCTCAACAAATTGGATTAGGAAAACTAAACCAGGGAGCAGAACCTTCTTGGATCTGAGAGTGCAACTTTCTTCCAAAAAAGGACAACTTTGGAAAAATGGGGCCTCTGAGCTCCCAGGAACCTAGTATTTGTTTTCTAGAAGAGCCAGTGGGATCCAAGTGTATAGATGTAGAAGCTGGAGCTTCTGGTGACTTTTCTGCTTCACTCAAGGATTGTGAAGATGACTAGTTCATTGGTGGGAACTTACTGGCTCCTAAAATTCCACACTGTCCACAGTGTCTAACAGAAGAGTCAGGGCAACGGCTTCTGCTGTTCCTCATGAAATCGTAGAGACACTGTATTTCTCTAACTATTGTGTCTCTTACTAAGAGATGAGTTTCTAGTGATACGAAGTAAATCTTGAAAGAGCTCCAGCTCATCCCAGGCGCCTTTGTTTTTGTTTTGTGTGTTCAACCCTGAGCATGGGAATTACCGTCGTTTTGCCATAGGATACTTGGAGATGAGCAGGATGAGAGCTGGGGATGTCTTGTTTGCTGTGAGCCCTCACTTCCTAGCTGTGTGCCTAGAACACAGTTGGCCCAGAGGTTGCTGAGAATAAGTTTGAAGGTTGAAACACAGTCGCCATGCCATTTAACACTGTGTCCCTGTGAGGAAACACCCCAGGTGCTTTAAAAAGCACAGAGGCCAATGGAGTGAGGTTCCCATACTTCGCTTATATTATTAAATTAGTACTAGTAGACTGGGAGAATTTGGAAGTATTTATTGTAATATCCAGAGCCCACTAAGAAAAATGTGTAAAGTCATACACTTTAAAATACTATTTAAAACTCAGGGTGAGTTAAATGATGATGATGATGATGATGATGAACCAAGGGGAGAGAAACAAAGGGAATAAATGAAAAAACAAATAAAACATTTAAGCCCTGACATTTCAATTATTAGTTTACATTAAAAGACAGATTGGTGGTAACTTTTTAAAAAACACACTGACTATATCTATGTAAAATTCTTTTTTTCCAGATTTTTTCATACACTATATTCAGACCATGCTTTTCCTTCCCCCCCAGCTCCTCTCAGATCTCTTCACTCCCTCACTTACCCAACTCCATGCCTTTTCTCTTTCTCTTTAGAAAAAAGAACAGGAAAACAAAAAGACTCTCCCAAACTCCCCCACCCCACCCTGCCACACACAAACACACACACACACACACACACACACACACACACACACACACACACACACAAACACCAAGAGGACAAAAAATACCCAAACTAAACAATATGAGACTAAACATCTACAAAAACATCATTGAGTGACTCTTTTCAAATACAGTGACAGAGGAAATGAAAAGAAGCTATGTTATGTAATATATAATATACTATAATAATAATAAAAAGTAGAAGTAACTTACATTAATATTAAATAAAGTATACTATAGTGCAAAAGAAGTTGGCAAGGACAAGAGGGACAATAAATAATGTACAAAGTGTACACAAGAATAAAAAGAGTAAAGAATTAGGCAAGAAGACCAACATCTTCAAAATAATCACCCTGTTATGTTGTCATAATAAGAAAAGCTGGCGTTTCCCAAACTATGGAGTAAGAACGTGACTATCTCTTGGGAAAGAGCACTTCTCTTCTATCAAAGCAGACTCCCTGTTTACAAGGAGAGCTGTGCTGGCATGGACTAGGACGGAGTAAGAGTGGAACAAGCGGCTAGGATCTGGCTATGGCAGGAAGGTCGATCGGCAGGATGCCTGGCTCTCCTGCCTGCAGAGGATCACCAAGCAGATGCCAAGGATTGGAACTGGTGCTAGGGTGGAGGAAGCTGCCATTGAGGGGACAGCAAACCACACAAGCAGTCTAGGAAGTGTGGGGCTGCAAGACCCATTCAGGAGTGGCCTTTAAAGCTCTGAGATTAGGGCGAGTGGGGTCTGAGAGAGTGAGTGAAGATGAGGTTTGAGGACAGGTAAAGGTCAAAGGTGAGGAAGAGGCAGACAGAAAGAGGGAAACAGACTGGGTGATTGTGACATCTGGAATGGGAGACTAGGACACTGAATCCCACTGGCCACCTGGAAAGAACAGTTGAAGAGGCCTGGGTACGCAGAAGGTCGTGTCTGTGGGCCTACGAAGAAGAGAAACAGGAGCAGTGAGAAACAATATTATCTTAAAGGGGAGGATCTGAAGCTGGGAGTGAGGTGGAGATGAAAGAGAGGAGTCAGGAGAGGCTTTAAGATGGGAGAAAGTTCACCTGTATTTACGGGAGAGCCCTGGGGGTGGGAAGGGCAGAAACGTCTCAGTAGGAGGGGCAGAGAAGTGCTGGTGAGGGACCCAGAAGCAGGGCAGAGGATTGCGGAGACTTACCCAGTGGTGTCCTAACACACAAATCGAGTGGCTGGTGCTAAGGGACAGCGGTGGACAGCCACAGGGGAGTTCTCATGGAGGTAGGCGGCTGGAAGCTGAACGGCAGAGCTCTTTGGACATCGTCTGTTAAACTGGTAAACTGCAGAAGTAAGACAACCCAGAAGATGAGCTGTGCAGGCAAGTGAAAGGGAAGAGGGGGGCGGGGTCATTTCAAAGAGAGGAAAGAAGACGTAGGTAGCGTTAAGGCCCCTAGAGAGGAGACCCTTAACCTGTACTGAGGTGGGATGGGATGGAGCAGGAGCTGCGGTGTGGAGTCAGGGGACAGATGTCCCTCTAGCACTTGCCCTGGACTAGGGGGCCTCTTGTCTAGCTAGGACAGATGTCCCTTACCTCCTGCCATGGGAGGAGGAAAGGGAAGAGGTTATGTGGTGTATGTGGGAGCTAGGAGTGCTGCCATTTAGAGGACTCTGGAGACCTGGAGTGAGTCCTTGGCTGCGATCATCTGCTATGAGTGTCTCGTCTTAGTGTATTCTTTGGCATTGCTCCTGCGTATCCACCTGTCTTCATACATAACCGGTTTTCTTGTGCATTGGAGGCCCCCTTGCGACTTTCTTACCACTTCCTTCCCATGTCCTTTCAGGTTTGTGGTCTGCCAGCCTTCAGGATGTGGGTGTAAATGGACAGTGTGGTGACATCCTTACCAGCAAAAGGTTCATGCTGGACATGCTGTATGCCCATAACAGAAAGTCCACAGAAGACGAAGAGAAAGGTGATGGCGAGCCTGGGAGGTCTGCACAGGAGGTGGAAGCAGTGGCCAGCCTCGCCACCAGGATCTCCACTCTGCAGGCCAACTCTCAGGCCCCGGAGGAGAGCATCAAGAGGGTGGACATTGGCTGTTTGGACAACCGGGGCAGTGTGAAGGCATTTGCCGAGAAATTCAACAGTGGAGAAGTAGGGAGAGGCTCCGTCTCTCCTGATGCCGAGTCTCAGGACAAGGTCCCGGATACACCACCAGCACAGCTGAAAACTGAGTCTGATTACATCTGGGACCAGCTCATGGCCAATCCAAGGGAGCTCAGAATCCAAGACATGGATTTTACAGACCTGGGGGAGGAGGATGATATCGATGTTCTGGATGTGGATCTCGGCCACCGGGAAGCCCCAGGACCACCCCCTCCACCCCCTCCCACCTTCCTGGGTTTGCCACCCCCACCCCCTCCACCCCTATTGGACAGTGTGCCTCCCCCACCAGTCCCCGGTAATTTATTGGCTTCTCCTGTGTTCAACACTCCTCAGGGCTTAGGGTGGTCCCAGGTACCCAAGGGTCAGCCAGCATTCACCAAGAAAAAGAAGACGATCCGACT